>NW_022900930.1:2444270-2466034 GCF_012274545.1 Fukomys damarensis | reverse complement strand
ATTTCTATCTTCTTAAGACATCTGCACTAGCATGTAAACTGAACCATTACTCACAGCCAAAACATAGAAACAACCTAACAGTCTGTTGACAAATGAGAAAGAAATTGTGGTATATATATATGCAATGGAATATTATTCAGCCATTAAAGAAGTCTCAAACCAAGGATATTTACTCTCACCACTTTTATTCGACATTGTACTGGAAGCCAGAGCATGTAGGCAAGAGAAGTAAAGGCTATCCAAGTTGAAAAAGAAGGAAGCCAGATTATCCCTTTTTGCAGACAGCATGACTTTAAATGTAGAAGACCCTTAAGATTTTACTAAAACAGTGTTACAACTGATAAGTAATAAAGATCCAGGATACAAAATCAACACACAAGAAAGCAGTATTTTGACATAACAAAAATGAACTGATTAAAAACGAAACAAAACAGTAATCTTATTCACAATAGCTACAAAAATATACCCAGAAATAAGTGTAACCATAAAAGATTACTGTAATGAAAATTATAAAAATACTGATGAAAAATTATGGGTGACACAAAAAATGGTCAGGTGTCCCATTTTCAGAAAAATTGACAGAGTTTAAATGTTCTTACTGCCCAGAGTGATGTATGATTCAATGCAATGCCCATTAAATCCTGAACCAAATGAACACAGAGGCATCACAATACTTGACTTCAAAACATACAAATCTACAGATATCAAAAATGTGTGCTCGTGACATAAAAATAGAGATGCAGTTCAGTGGCATAGAAGAGAAAATCCAGAAATTAACCCATGTTTATAGCCATTCGATTTTCAACAAGGATGCTATGAAGCTATGTTGAGCCCGAGGGGAGGAGGGTCTTTTCAATAAATGGTTTAGGAAAACTGGTTATCCCTTTGCAGAATAAAGAAAGTTAGACCCCTGTCTCTCACAATATATAAAAATGAACTCAAAACAGTTCAAGGACCTAAATATAAGATTTGAATCTATGTAACTACTAGAAGAAAACATCTGGGAAACATTTCAAGATTTTGACATAGGCAAAGGTTTTTCAAATTTATGACCTCGAAAGCAAAGGCCACAAAAGCAAAACTAGAGGAAGAAAATACCAACTAAGAAGATTCCACCCAGCAAAAGACCAAAACAAAGAATAACAACAAAAAAAGCATAGTGAAGAGACAACCTACAGAATGGAGTAAAATATTTGCAAACTCCACATCTGACAGGAGATTAATATCTATACTGTGTAAGGAACATAAACAACAAGACAAAAATAATCCAGTTTAAAAGTGGGCAAAACAGATGAATAGATAGTTCTTAAAAGAAGACCTACAGACAGTTAACAAGTTTATTAAAAAATTCAACATCACTAACCATTAGGGAAGTGTAAGTCAAAGCCACCAGAAGGTATCACCTCACCCTAGTTAGAATGACTGTTACCCAAAAGACAAAGAATAGCAAATACTACCAAATAAATGGAAAAAGGAAAACTCATACTGTTAGTGTGGACATAAATCAATACAGTGATTATGGAAAACAGCATGGAGGTTTCTTACAAAACTAAAAATAAAATTACTATATGATCCAGCCATACCAGTACTATCCAAATGAACTCAGATCACTATATTCAAGAGATACCTACATACACCTGCTTATCGAAGCACAGTACTCACAGTAGTGCATAAGTAAAAATTGTGTGTGTACACAACAAAATAGTATTCAACCACAAAAAGGGTAAAATCCTGTCTCTTCTGGCTATTTGGGGGGAACTGGAGAGACAGAAGTGAAATAGGCCAGACACAGAGAGAGAATACCACGTGTTCTCAGTCATTTGCAGACGTTACAGATGCTGCACGGAAGTCAAGAGCAGAATGGCGGACAATGGAAGGTGGGAAGGGTGGGAATCAGGGAGGATCCACACAGGCTAGAAGACAGGTACCAAATATTAGTTCTACTGGTTTGCAGCACAGGAGATAACTGCAGTCTATAATAATTTATACGTTATATATTGCAGAATCATTAGAGGAGGAAAGTTTGCAGGTTCCCTTCACATGGAAGAGACAATGTTTGAAGTAAAGGAAGTAGTCATGATCTTATCTGACTATTACACATGGACACAGGTATTATGGCAATAATGCATGTCTTCCTCCCTTTCCTTGTTGTTGAAATACAATACCTGAATGTCAGTGGGAAGGCCTAGGCAGAGAGAGGGGGCTGCTTTGGTCCTGGCCACCAGGAAGCAGAGAGGAAGGGAAAAGCCCAGCAGGAGGACGCACTCTTCCAGGACACAACCCCAGAAAACCCTCCCCTGACCAGGCCTCACCCCAACAGCAAATCAACTCTAGTGAACCACTGGTCTTCTTCCAAAGCCCTATGAATACATGAGGCACTTAGCGGGGAAACATCTAGATAGAAGCAATAACGGTGTACCTCATGAATAAATACAGATGGTCTATATCAGGTAACGAAAGGAATGCAGTTCTCATGCATACTCTAGGAATGAATTTTTAAGATGTAATGCAAAGTAAAAGAAGCCAGATACAGAATGCAAGAGGATAGTGGTTGGGTGCTAGGGAGAGGGAAAATCGGGTGTGGTTTCTTTTCGGGGGTGGATGAGATGCTTTTCCCCTAGACATAGATGGTTGCAGAACATCGTGAACGCACGAAATACCTTTCAGCTTAAGACGCACTGAACTGCACATCACTGAACTGCGTCTCAGCCCTACAGGCAGGCTCTGTGCACGCTTGCACTTCCGGGTGAGGCCCTGTTCTGCTGATGGCTGAGCGGAGCTCCCAGGCTGACGGAATTGTTCCCAGCACAGGCCACCAGCCCGCCCCACAGGGAGCGCATCAAGTGCCAGTGACTTTGGCTGCTCTCTCCTTTCACAACTTTCCCCTTCGGGGCCCAGCCTACAAGCGGTGGCCTGCGGCAGCCATTGAAGACCAGTGAAGGACATGCTGATAAGGAGCCAGAAATAACCCGGAGAGGCACAGTATTCCTAAATAGAAATGTGATACACTTGCAAGTGGGCATGGAGCAGAACATGGCAGAGCCCGAGAAACACAGCAGATGGGTAATTGAGTCACAGCTGCTGTCCCTGGGGGGCGGGGGCTGCTGATTACCACAGAGATCGGGCAATGAGGATTTATTTGGGAAAAACATTTCAAGGGCATAAAAAATGTGAATAGTCACTTCTTACCTAAAGCTAAGATTTGGGGTGACAGGGTGCAAGCTAAAAGCTGGTAACATGCACAGTCTTTGGGTCAGGGTGGGCGAGCTGTAGCACTCAGGGAGGCAGAGTCCAGTGCACCACAAAGGCAATGAGTGACCACATTAGAATCAGAAACAACTTAAGAGAAGTTTACACTGATAGAGCAATTACCGCAGTTTTTCCTAAACCTAATGAAGTGGGCAACTTAATTTCGGTGCTTTCCAGCAGTCTCACTTTCTGCAGGATCCCAGGAAAACTTCTCCCGTTCTCTGTGCTCTGGAGCATTTGCTGAACTGCAGCTCATCTGGTCGTTGTTATCTCACGTAGACGGTCAGTGCCCTGTGGGTCCTGTGATTCACTTAGGCACGTTGGCCTGTTATCGTGTGTGTGAAATTATTGGCACATTGGTTAGCACTATATTCTAGAGTTACTAGTTGTATAATTCTGGAATTCACCCTTAGCGCCAGAGGGTGACTCTCTAAAGGTACCTAGTTTTTCAATTTAAACTGAACAAACACATAGTATTTACTTTATGCCCAGCACCTGGCTAAATGCTTTGAATTATAAAATTCTATTAATACATGAATAATACAACTATTTCAGCTATCTTTCTGTCCTATCAACATCAGAGGCTTTAAAAGGGAATTAGCATGATGAATATTAAATATGGGTTCTCAAAGATGAAATTAGTAGTGTGCAAAATGTGGTATTATGGGAATACTACAGAGAGAAGTCTTACTTTTGCTTGAATATCTAATCAGCTTCGTAACCTTTTCTCCAAAGGATGGCACCAGAGATTTTATCTGGCCTGGCTCTTACCTAGCATAGTACCCAGATATAGTTCAAAGATTCTGTTCTATAATAACTAGTTATAAAAGAATATTATCTTTCAAATTTTGTCCTGTTGGCCTTAGATGAGATTTTTAATGCAGGACTGAGCAGATAACCTTTAAGGAAAGAAGTCTGATATTCTTCACATTTGCAGTAGAGGATGTTACATGCTGACTTGCTAACAAATGTTTGCCTAGTAATTGTTTAAGTGTGGGGACGAATTAGGTCTGAGCTCTGATTTCTATAAACTGGTAACAAGATGGCAGAGCTATAGCTAATCCTCACCTATCTCAATTTTTTATCCACCAGAAAAGAGCTAATGCCTTGCAAGTGACCAACTAGCCGGTTTACAGCTGTACAAGACCTTGCATCCAGCAAGACTGGCCTCAACACACCACAGCTGTGAGATGGAGTAGGACCAGCTGCCTCATGAGATGGTGGCCTTACACCTATGGTAAATGTCTCCCCTCTTCCCCGTGGGTGTGAGATCTGACTCATAGACATTTTCCCTTATTCTTCTTTGCTACCATGGTTGAAGAAGAGCTCAAATCTTGCTGCATTCTTGGGGCTCTGAGACAACCACTGCTCCTCTCGCAGCACTTACCCTGTTGTGGTAGGAGTGATGTCTATGAACTCTTCACCTTTAACCCGCGTGTGCCAGTCAGACACTGTGATAATCCCATGATCCTGTGTCTTGGCAGCCACAGCCTTGTCGTATCTTCTGTGTTCTGTGAATCTGTGAGAACATAACAGAAACAGTGGTGTATCCTTTCCACGATCAGGTAATAAAGGACACAGTCCCTTCTAGTTGCTTTTTCTCTTTTTTCCGCATCTTTTTTTTAGTGCACATAGTTTTACAGAATAATGGGTTTCATTTTGGCAGATTCACACATGCACATGACATATTGGATCATTTTCACCCTCCCTGTGGCTTCCTTTCCCACTCTCCCCTCTCTGACTTACTTCTTTGTCTTGGCTATGCAACCATCCAGAAAAAGATAAACCACCATAGCCAAGTGTAGAATGGGCTTGACTTTAGGGACGGTGTTGTGATGCAACAATAGTAGTATCTTCTTGTCCTGGTATTGGAGGACCATTTGGCATCAAATATATATCTAGACAGAGCTAGAATTCCAGGTGTCGGACTGCCATTTCCACAATCTCTTCCCTTCATCCAGAAGAGAGACAGCTCTTGCCATTATTTGAGAGGTAGTGAATCAGCAATTTCATGAATTCCTCAAATCTCCAGTTACGGTGGCTGTAAGTAGACAAAACACTTTCAAGAATCTGGGATGGTCTGGGCAGAGTTGTTAGGGTCTTGGGACAAGGGTCACATACCAGTATAAAGTGAAAGAGTTCTCTGCTCTGGTTCTGGTCACTCACTGTGTGACTTTGGGAATCCCGCACTATGTTTTAGATTTGTTGTACATAAGTAGATGTGATAATTAATGTTTCACATGCTCCATGGAATTTTTGAAAGAATAAAATGAGTTAAAATATGCAAAAGTGTTTGGTAAAGTGTGAAACACTATGTAACTATGGAGCATTTTTATTATTCACCCATACTAATTCAAAAGAACCCACATGTAAATTCACAAATTAGAAAGTTATTATGTGATGAAAATATTGTTCCAAATCTAATTAAATTAGAACAATGGTACATTTGTCAATCTGTATGCTAAGTATCTAAATAGGGATGCTATGGAATGTAACTAATGAGCAGGAATAGACCGAAATAATAGGTTTGTTCTTTAGCAAAAGCAGCTACCTATATATTAGCCAAGTCTTCATAATAATCTTATTTAGAATTCATTTTTCAAAAGACTGGAAATTAATACCTTTATTAACACCTGACTTGCTTAAGTCCCTTATAAATGGTGTTAACATGTATAGGAACCTCTTATTTGCATTGTGATTTATTACATACATTTTCTCATTTGATTATCATAAAATACTTTGAGGCTAACCAGAACACTCTCGGTTCCATCATATGTAAGTGGGAAAAGTGAGCTTCAGAAAGTAGGAATGTCATTCCAAGATCAAACAACTATTATGTTCTAGTGGTACAGCTGGGACTCACTTGTAGGGTTTCTCCCTTCAAGTTCTAAATACTTTCTGTTACACTGCAGATATTGTGAACTGTATGAATGCGGAATCTTGATTTTTCAGCCTTTTCCTACCTCTGGCTGCCCAGGTATAGGAACAACCATCGTCTCTCTCAGCAAGTCAGTTTATATCATGGCTTCATTTTGTTCCAGGGACAGAGCTGCCAAGTTCCCTCTGCCCAATCTGAGCCGGGATACTTTGTAAATCATACTACTCCACTATTCCCCATATAAGAAGCATGACATTCTAGGATGCCCGATGTTTGTATATTCTACTATTCTATGGGTTTGTGTGTGGAAAAGCAGTTTAGCCCAACTGCTCCTGATTTGTCCTCGAGATAAAGTACAACATGGCGAAATTTATTCTGTGCACCCAAGATGAGCCCATGAGGGCAGCAAGAATATCTCTAATCCTGGCACTGACCTGCCTTGGGACACATAATCAAAGATGAATTTCCTTTTCCTTTTTCTTCCTTTCTTTCTTTGTTTATTCGTGATTTTTATAGATCTGGCATAGATCGTATCACATGTTTTTCTAACAATCTCCTCTTCTTCATTTTATGTCCCAGAAGCAGAGATTTGCAATTCTAAGAAGAGTGGGGTTAAAACCTGCTGCCCAGCCCTTTGTTTGAGACCAGCTCCTCAGAGGTGCGGGAGGGGCCAGGTCTGCAACCCTGCACTGAGCTTGACTTCCCTGATGCCACAGGATGCCCATCTCTCTGCTTGTGAGTGTAATCAGGAAATAATTCTTCTCCTCCACTTCTTTTTGCGGCTCTTTCAAATAGAAAAGAAATATAGCATCACTGATTCTCTTTACTCCACGCAATAGAGATAAGCTCATGGGTGTCACTGCAGATTGTGGAATATGATGTCGGAGAGCAGAAGGTGCTGCTGAAATCATTTTATTTCTGGCAAACAATTTTTCATCTCATAGGGGATGGAGAACAATGGACACAAGTGTATATATTCGTAGGAGGACTTTTTAAAAACAAAATAGTGACTTGAGGATCAGGCTTCTGAGAGAGTGAGTATTCTGTGAGCCAGTAAGGGGCTTTGGGAGGCACCACACACACACACACACACACACACACACACACACACACACACACACTCTGCATAGACCAGTACACCCAAACTTAAAAAACAACCTCTGAATAAAGAGAGAGGGGAACTCGTTCATACTGTAGTTGGGAATGTACATTATTAGTACAGACATTATTGAAAAATGCGTGGAGGTCTTCAACACACAAAAATAGAACCACCATCTGATCCAGCTATCCCAAAGGAGATGAAACCACTGTGTGGAGGAGACACCTGCGTTCCTGTGCTTACTGCAGCATATTCGTGATAGTGCAAGAGTGGAAGCAATCCGACAGCCCATCAGCTGCCAAGTGAATAAAGAAAATGTGGTGTACATAATACAATACTCTTCAGCCATGAACAGAATCGTATCCTTTTGGGCAACAGATATATAGCGAGGGTATTATGATAAATTAACTAGACACAGAAAGAAAAACCCTGTATGTTCTCAGTCAGGTGCAGGAACTAAAATACTTGATTTCAGATGTACACAGAACAATGGTGGTCAACAGAGACTGCAGTGGGTTGTAGAGGGTTAAGATGTTGGTTAATGCATGCGTGTACGACCACAGATAGATAAGAAGAATACCGTCTAAGGCTCTGTAACACATCAGGATGGCTGCTGTTATAATTTCATATTGCAAAGAATCTACAACAAAGGACTTCGAACATTCCCAACAAGGAGAAATGATAAACATTTGAGGTGATGAATATGTTAATTATTTGATTAGTCATTATATACATACATATAGAAATATACTGTATGCCATAAATACGTATGCTTCTGTCCCAATTGAAAACAAAAACAGTGTTTAAAAATGAGCCTCTGAGACAGCAGCCATTTGTAACTGAGTTTTTGGAGCAACTTTTCAGAGAAACTAATCCTGCACAAGGTGGTAGCTGACTTAAGCACATCATCAAGGTCTAGCTGATTCCCTGCATCTCTAAACACTAAGATGTCATCAGCCATCTAAAAAGTTTTCACTTCTCCAAGCAAAGATTAAATATGTGTAAACCATAGAGTTGAAGTAAAATAGTAAGTACAGAAAAAATCATAGTCATAAGAAATTTTCAATATGAGTAGTGCTTAGCATGCTTTATATTCAAATTCAGTACATTTCAATAAATACTTGCTGACCACATTTTTATATAAATTGAGTTAAACCCATCCTTCCTTGTGCATAATCCCAGTTTAGACTTTAACTTCAAGTCAACCTGGCCTCAGTTAGACACCAGAGCCTGGCATTAGAGTGCAGCTTAACACAGAAATGGGTGTAATGTTAGGCGTGCACGTTTTCATTCCCTTTCTGTTGCTATGACCAAGTGCTACAGACTGGATAATTTATAGACCATAAAGGTTTATCTGGCTCAGAGTCCTGGAAGGAGGATGGTCTAAGAGCACTTGCTGCTGGGCCTTTCCTGCTGCAGAATCTCCCACAGTGGGCAGAGGGGCGAGGGGACAAGAGGACATGCAGGATGGGAAGAGCTGTGGCCTTGGTGGCCTGTTCTTGATGACAGTGGCACGAACTGCTCATGAGCACTCTGCCTTCACCTCTCAGTGGGCTTGCCTTTTCACACCTGCTCAATGGCAATTGAATTCCAGTGGGGTATGGAGGGGCTGAAGTTGAGCCACGGCGGTGCTGATGGACCTATAGGCTCCTCTCGGAACTTCCCCAGCACTTCATTTGAGGCTCACGGTGATCCTGCGCCTTTTGGAACAGGAAGACACTTTCATAAGTGGCTCTGTGCTCCCCCCACCCGGGGTTAAGATTATGTTGCATTTGCTCACAATTAGCTCATTGCCC
Organism: Fukomys damarensis; assembly: GCF_012274545.1. Lineage (NCBI taxonomy): Eukaryota > Metazoa > Chordata > Mammalia > Rodentia > Bathyergidae > Fukomys > Fukomys damarensis. Next base: position 2,457,012 of record NW_022900930.1, on the reverse strand, counting down.
TCTGGAAAGCCACGTGACCCAGAGGTAGATATGCAGTCTGCAGTCTTGGAGTGCCTCTGGTGACCTGAAGCACATTCATCAGCCGTTTAATCTGGCTGTTCCATTCCCAACGTAAAGCCTCTCACCCTCATTCTAAGATGAGGTCAGCGTCCAGGACTCCTTCCTTGTCCTGCAGAGCCTCCACTGGATGCGCGACCATTTTAAGGTGGCTGACCCGGCTGTAGATTTCAATGGGACTCATAGGTGTATCTAACTTCTTGCTTGTAGCCTGAGGAGAATTTTCTAATTCCAGCTCACTCGTGGATAATTAACTTTTGGATGGCCCAAGAAATGAGCAATCTAGCACCATCCAGTTTTAGTACTTCTTGAAGATGATTTATGTGCTCCCCACCAGTCCCAGAGCATTTAAAATACTCTTCATTCAGACCTAACCAATATCATTTTAATCAGAGGGAATGAAGGCAACGACCTCAAAGAAAACTGAGTCCATGCCACCCAGGCGAGGAGCTGATAGGAAACAGCATGGTAACAAGTTATGCTGAGGCCCGGCTGGGTCTCCTTGGGCACAGGGAAATGTGCTTAGCTGAGGTCATAAAACATCATGGAAGAGCTGGTTTGAGCCTCTGTTGGCCAGTTTTCTGTTCTTACAACAACCTAAGATAACTGACTTACTAAGAGAAATCATATATTTTGTCTCATCACATCAGAGGCATCACTCCACTATTGGCCCTACTGTTTGGGACCTGTGGGGAGGCGGCAGAGGATGGCAGGGGTGTGCGGTTGAGCAAAAATACTCACTTTACGGCCAGGAGGCAAATGGGACAGACCAGTAAAGCGCTGGAGTTCCAATATTCCCTTCTGATTCGCCCCTGGGGATACAAGCTTTTCCCATGGGCCCCCACCTCTGAGAAGTCCTGCCAGTTCTCAGCAGGGCCACCAGGGGACAGACTCTAGAGCGTATGGGCCTTAGGGGCACATTCACAACCCAAAGCGATGCACGGCCCAAGTTCTATACCAGCCAGATTCATGACAGCAGGCAAGCATCTGTTTCCTCCTCTATATGTCCAAACTCCCTCATCATCCTACAGCAATAAGTGAAAATAAATGTGAATATGATTTAAGAAGTGAGAGCTGGGATGTACAAGTCTTGTTTATGCTTATATCCAGCCCCACACTGCAACCTCAATGAAATCCGCAGCTCTGTTCCTTTTCCTCCACCACTTGATGTGTGTATCTGTGTGTCTAAATGGAGACATAAACATATTCATAAGGAAGATGGCTGGGACTCTGATTCTAAATGTGCTCTTAGCTTTTTTTCTCTTGGTGCAGATGACTATATGTCTTAAACTCCTCTAGTGAGCTGTGGTTTGCTTTAAAAAGCTTGTTCTCCAGAAATAAGGCCTGGGCTGAGTCATCGGCTGCTGAGCTCCAGGAAGGGAGGTGATGGGGGAAGTAGGGAGGCCTTTCTGGGAGGACCTCTGAGCACAGTGGGAAGAATTTATCCAGGGCTGGCAACCGAGGGGCCGCGGGCTGACTCTGATCATTGGCCTATTTTACAGACCACATTTTACTGCAACACAGGCATGCTTACCATGTATTTTTTTTTTTTTTCTCATTGAGTTTATTGGTACATTTTAGGTATACAGTACAGCTACATCATGTCAATTTTCAATCACTCTTTCATGTGATAACAGACATGCATAGCTGCGGTAGGAAATACTCTGGACTCAAAGACCCAAAGTTCTAGTGTCTCCCCCTTCCGAAAGACTTTGCTGGCTCACCTCTGTCCTGACATCTGTAAACACATCGCATTGCCCACCGTTCTGCATGTTGCCTCATTCTAACACCACAGCAACCTACGAAGCACTAACAGTTTGTGTTCAGTTTTCTGATGAGGAAACAAAACTCAGTGAGGTTATGTACTCCCCCTTCATCCTCTAGAACTAGAGCAGCGGTACTGGAGTTCAGATTCTCGTGTCTGTCTCATTTTGTGAGTTCCATCTCCTGCATCCCAGGGTGGGGGCGTTCCTACCTGGTGTGCATGAGGGCAAAGAGTTGAAGTCCAAATGCTGAGGCCTGCCTTGCCCTCAACTCTGCTCTGTACTGAACAGGAGCGGAAAGGACACTGGGTTGGGGTCTCAAGTATTTGTGCAACTGCCTCATGTGGGACTTGAGCAAGTCACTTGGTTCTTTTGGGTCTAGATTCCCCATTTGTAATATAAATGTCTAAGTTGGAAAACTGTTACATCATTAACAATCCAGACTTTAGGCCAGTGTCCAGTTACCTTCCTTTGCCGCACTGCCTTGCCTCTTCAGATGTTCCATGCAATGCAAGCAGCCTGGCAACACTCTGGCAGTGGCAGGTCAGCTCACACCGGCAGGAGCAGCAACAGGCAGCTGCGGTGCTGACAGGAACCTGCACTTTCTTGCCTGGCTCTGTCTCTCCCACCTTTTCCTGGGTTCCTTTGTGCCACAGCTCTGTACTCCTGGCCCCTAATGCTTCCTGGAAAATCCACAACTCTGCACAGGGTCTGGTGAGAGAGCTGGTGTCTGCATAAAAAAGGGACAGAGATAGCAGTCACTTATTTTGTTAGCAAAGAAGTGTCCTTCTTTCTTTTTCCCCTGTAATGGAATGTGCTATTTTTAAGTTGCCGTCAGCCCACAAGCGCATGTGCAGCAATAGTCCTGAGCACATTTGAATAATGTCTCTGCGTCCTTCTGTGATGTGGTATAGAACAGCAAGTTAGTACTTTGCATTTTTATTGTGATGAAGATATTTTGTGACAGTATTTGAATCTTAATGAAAAATTTCCTGAAAACAAAGCATTTCTGGGCCACTTACATAAAAGAAAGGTGACCCAGACCCAACTCTTTGGAAATCTGGGTCATGGTGGGTCTGGGTTCCATGGCCCCGAGGAGCCGGACAATCCAGCCGCACAGCCTCCTGACTGTGAGCAAATCACAGCCACACTGGGGTCAAACTGGCGACTCCAAAGGCTCTCTCCACATGCAATAAAATGCTCACTTTCCTCTTTCCCTATTCCTCTTGGATTTGCTGTGTGTGTATGTGTACGTGCACACGTGTGTGTGTGTGTGTGTGTGTGTGTGTGTATGCGTAAGTTTCAGCTAATAGAAACATCTTAGAATATAGGAGATGGTTAGAAAGATAGTAGGGGAGCTGATGATTCAGGGAGCATCGTGAGGCAAACCAACGATTGGTTTAGCAATTACATGAGGCTGTTCTTCACCCAGGCTGGAGAAACCCAGCACAAGGTGGTATCAGGAGGACTTCGGAGTCAAAGCTTCCCAGTGAAAACCACGGCAGGTCAGGAGCCCCTGGAAGAGGGGGGCTGTGGGAAGGGTGGTGTGAGAGGACAGCTAGAGCTGAGAGGAGGCACAGTCACTTTCAAACACTTCCAAAGCTTAGCTATTGAGCAAGGAAGTTACCTGGCTTCTCCCTTCCTCTTACCTTCCCTCCCTTTTACCCTATCAGTGATGGTCTAGGCATAATAAATTAGCAGGAGTCTGGAATAATTCAGTTTTTATGGGTCAGATTCTTAGAGTACAAGTCAGAGCAGAATGGGGGGAGGAGGAACTTACTTGAGCTGACAGGCAAAAAATACCACTTTGGGCAGCAATGAATTCTATCAAACTTGATTCCTGTTACAGAAGTCTCCACTATCAAAGGACAAAACCACTCTGGACCAGGGCCCCCTCTGTAGGTCAGATTCCAGGCCCTGCATCTCATCCTGTGGATGGATTCCTATGGATGGTCCCCTAGGGCATGGAGGGGTGAGCCCAGGGGATGAGAAATACCTCCCTCTTCACATCAAAGATCTCTCTTCAAAGGAGAGGGGACCTCGGCACCCAAGTCTTAGGCATAAAAGGTCACTCTTCAAAGGAGAGGGGGCCTCCCACTAAGTCCCATAGGTTCTCAGGATCAAGGTCCTAAGACACAGGAGCTGAAAACCTTATAGGTTTCCATTTTCCTCTTTTCCCCTGACACGGGGGTGGGGAGGTAGGTGGTGGGTTACAAAACCCGTACCTCCCCAGTCACCTTTACAATGCCTTCCTGAACACTGCGAAGATCTAGAATGCCAGACTCTCAGGGAAAAAGGAGTTACATCATTTGCCATTTTACAATTGGACAAAGATGACCAAGACCGACTGGAAGATTATCCTATACAAAGTTAAATAGTTAAGCATGTTTCTGATATAACAATGTCATCACAACTACTATGCCAAAATGGTACACTGCCCTCAATCTCAAATTTTCTCTGTGAAATTTCATGATTGTTATCTCCTGACATTCTACAGAAGTTTGGCTTCTGGGACAACCGTGATTGGTGAGAAATAACAGTTGCCTGCCTTTTATCTTGATATGACCATAAAATTAAATCTAGTGTTCCCATCCATGCTGATGTAAGTTATCCTTCTGGGTGTCCAACAGCTGAGGTTTATAGGCCAGGGAAAAGATAATTGGACTAAAAGCACAGCCAAGATTTTGGCACTGGCCTTCCAAGGTCAACAAGGACCCAGAACAAGAGAGGACTTTTCCTACAAGATTCTACAACTTTAGTAAGTCACCCAAACTTCTGAGTGAGGAGATGGGCGGACCCCAAAAAACAAAACTCAACCCCTGTACAGTGTGCTAAAAGGAGGGTCACCAGAAAAGCATATCTCCCCTGCTTTGGAAGCCACAAGGTCAAGAAAGAGTGTGAGCCATCCTGGTGGCTGACACTGACAGAGGAGCTGAGAGGCTGTGCCCATGGTCCCACAAGTAACCCCTGGAGAGCCTTAGCTGACCTTGATATTTGACCAGAGGTAAATTTTGACTAATCCTGGCCTCACTTTCACTTGGTCTTGAAGATCCAGCAGAAAGAGTATAACCAAAGATGGTGATATTCTAGAGTAGACCTGAAGGGGGGATCTAATCACTACCCTTGCTAACAGTTTCAGCAGTACTTCTGGGCAAGTCCTTCTGCACACAGAACATACCTATGACTGGGAACAATGGATATGGAACTAAAATAGCAGTCACCTGTAATTCCAGCCCTGGGAGGTTCGAGGAAGGCAAGTTGAAGCCCAGCCTAGGCGACTTACCAAGACCCGTATCGCAGCAAACAAAGAAAGAAGAAGTTTGGGTATATAGCTAATGGTACTGGGTTAAATGCCATTACTACTGAAAAGGAAAAAGGTGGTAGGAGGGTGAGAGGAAGGCAGGGAGAGGGAAAGGAGGGAGGAGAGGAAGAAAGAGAGAAAGGAGTTCAGAAAAAGGAGAAGAGGAGGAAGAGAAAAGGAGAGGAGAGGAGAGAAGCAGAGAGAAAAGAAGAAAAGAAGAAAAAGGGGAAAAGAAAAACAGGAACTAAGAAGAGCGGATGAGTCAGTGAAACTGGGAGTAGGCCCTGGGTATGTGGGAAGCGAGGGGCCACACAGACTGGTTCTGACGTCTGGGTTACGAAACAGTGCCTGGAGGGTGAACAGCAGAACTGCGAATCTCAGGAGACTCATGATCCCAGGGCCTGGCAAGCTGAGAACCCAGTATTTGGCCTTCATCAAGCAGCTTGCAGTGTAAGCTTTGGCCCTGCTCCAAGAAGGGCCAGCCCACACCTGGCCCTTTATGAAAAACCAACACTGTCACCCATTTTACTCTCCAGACTCTCAGAATCCGGTGTCTCCGTGGGTAGCTTGAAGGCAGCTCCCCACACCGTCTCTCAGGTTGGGCCCCAGTCACCTTTGCATGGCCTTGATTTTCCGAGTCTAAAGATTTGACTTTTATCCCTACTCCTGCTTCTTCCCTAGGATTTGTCTGGGCTGCTCCTGGGTTAGTCTGCTACTTCCCACGTACTGGGAGAACTCCCTGTTCTGGCCCCAGAGAGGATATATCTAAAGACCAACAAGAGGAGGACAGAGTCTCTGTTGGATGGGTAGAGTCACACGGGAGGCTGAAAAGGAAAGAGGTTTCTAGGATGCTTCCCCAGGGAGTCAGGGAGAAGTGGCTGTCCAGGGTGCACTGTTACCCATGTAGGACCTGTCACAGGTCCCTCTTTAGTCAACAGCACACAGGCCCTTTCCTCCGGGCGTCACCATCAGTGGCCCTCTCTCAGGGCCACGATCACTTCATCCGTTTCAAGAGCTCGCGGTCGTGTTACGCCAAGTTCCACTTCTTCTATTCAAACACTCATTCTCTCACTAACTACCCTTAAGGTCCCTTCAGAGAATGATTTTTCCTTCTTTAATTCTCTGGTCTTCTTCTCTAAGAAGATAGAATATTGGCGTGTCTGCTACAGAGTTCTGATGGAAAAAACGAGTAAGAAAAAGTCCTTAAAGGACTCCACATGATAAGGTCTCAACAAAGCCTTGTCACCTCACCACCTCCATCATCGCTATCATCTAAGACTGAGCAGCAGCAATAGCCTTCCAGCCTCTCTGCTCCCTTCGTGCTTTCCACGACCACCTCACCAGCTTAAGTATTTTTGTTACCACTTACTACCAAGAAAAAGAGGGCAGGTGCTACCTGTCACCAAAGATATTTTCAAAATTCCTACAGAAGTCTCACTCACAGTAGTTTTTAAATCATTAATTTGTTTTGGAGCTCAGTGGATTTTCTGGCTTCCTATTTTCTTGTCTAGAGACATGGGAACATCTCTGGCTGTTCCTCTGGTCTCTCTCAGTTTTGTGCCTCATGAAAATTCCATTGTTCAGGGTCACCCTTAGGCTCCCTACGTCTCATCTGCAGATGCTGGATCACCTCCCAGGCCTCTGCCAGCCAGGACACTCAGCTTCCAACAGCTCCCATAACATAGGTATTTGGGGGAATTTGAAGGGAAGAAAGGGGTCCTTATTTATAAACATCTCAAGCACTGTCAATCTTCCAAAATGGCGTCCTCACTGTCAGCCGAGTCCAATCATAGATGACTTGCAGGTAGCTATCCTGGTCCATCTCATGAATTGTATGCCAGATTAAGCCCTAAAATGTGGGTAATGGAACAGGAAATAAAATATTTTCTTGTATTTGGGTAATTCTGTATACATTGCAGTAGCACCCCAAACTGGATTGCCAGATTCTTAACCTAGTGAGTTTTCAATTTAACATTTATGCAAAAAAAGATTAAAACCCCGATATTTTAGGACAGATTGCAACTGGGCCATAAAGAGGAGAGGGTTGCAGCTTCAGTCCTTATTATTTGCATAACTTGAGCAAGTTATTAATAGCTCAGTTCTTCCATTTGCTCATCAGCAAAACAAGAAGAATGTTAATGCGTACTCTATAAGATGTGGTTTAGACGGATGAACGTGTGTAAAGCACTGCGAACCATCCCTGGATTGCTCCTAACAGATATCCAACCTTCACAGTCTCAAAGGTCTCAGCTGTGTGAAACAGCAAACACTCATTTCTCCCTGTTCCAAAGTTCCTGGGGCATCTCTAGGCCGCACATAGCAGTGGGCATGTTTTGCTTGTCCTCCTTGGGCCTGTGGACTGGGCAGGAATAGTCTATTCCAGAGGCAGAAGTACAAGATGATCAACTCAAACAACAATCAGATTAAGTCGCTTCTTTCTGATCTGGCGAAGTGGTGTGGGACAAACAAGAGGTGAGGACGAGCCCAAAATCAATGACCTGGAAAACGTTTCCGTCTTGGGCGGGGGTGGACTGCAAAGTTGGATGACTAAGAGCATGGGTTTGAATGGAAGAGAGTATGAAGAATTGGGACTAACTAGATCTACCACAGTAAGATACAATGAAAGCCCCGTTAATGGGAGTTCTTTGCAATGGTGCTACCCATAAACCCTGGGAAAGGGAAAGTTCTGATTTCATACATCTATCTAACGCTGTCTCTTTATCCCCGAGTTCTAGTCACACTGGCAACACAATTTCTCACATCCACTTCCCCTTAGTAAAATGTAACAGCTGCTCCTTCTCTCTAAGACAGTTGTAGAATGACAGGAATTCTGAAGTATAGCTGACACTTTATGCATTACAACTGCAAGCATTACATTCAATTTAATAGAGCTCTCTGGATGAAAGCATTAAATTCAGAAAACACTGCAGGTGTGTGGATGGAGGTACTTAGGGGCCTGAGAAATACAGACTAATAAGTACAGCCACAAGGACGTGAAGTTGACCTTAGCATCAGTAGGCTGAACAATAACTCCCCAAAGATAACCACATCTTAAACTGCATGACCTGTGAATATGTCAACTTATATGGCGACACTTTGGCTTGTGGGGGTTTTTGTTCTTTGTTTAGTTTGTTTGTTTTCCGGTAGCAGGGATGGAACTCGGGACCTTGCACTAGCGAGGCAGGCGGTGGCACCACAGAGCTAAAGCCAGGCCCAGCATTGTGATTAACTAAGGATCGTGAGACGGGAGATCATTTTAAATTATTCAGTGGGTCCAATATAAATACTAGGACTTTAATGAGAGGTTGTTAGGGTTGAAGGCAGGGAGAGGACAGAGTGGAGGAAGATGTGGTCAGGAGTGAGCCTCACTCCTCCCTGAAGAGCTGCTTCATGAATCACCCTCAAGTTCCCCTGCCGATGAGGTGGACACCATCAACTTGGACACCTCCCTGGGTGTTCCAGACCATGGCCCAGGGACGTCCACTCTGCTGCACACTTCTTCCCACCAAAGTAGCCAGAGCCCCGTGAAGAAGAAATGGGATAATTATAATAAAAATAAACCAGTGCCCTGAAACCTTCCATCTGACAAAACAGAGAATGAGAACAATGATCCATAGCAATTATCAAATCCTCTTGGGTAAAAACAGCAAGGATTCCTGCCCTGTCAGACGGTTTCAGGGAGCATTGCATGGGCTGCTTAGCAGACAGTCCCGGTTTTACTGGGGAAGAAGCCCACCTGGTCCTTCGTGCTCTGCGGCCTTCAGCACCCCACGGCGCTGCCCAGATGCTGCAGGGGACTGCACCTTCCATGGCCACCTATGGTGGGTGCAGTTTCAGTCCTCAGGAGGGGTGTTGCTGTGCAGGTAGAAAGGCTGTGGGTTGCTGACTGTCATGCTTAGGTTTTCTGTTATGACCTCAGTTCTCTTAAGTTCAACAAGCTTCCAGTCTTTTTGTTTCTACTCAGTTACATGCAAAATGATCACAGGCCACATCTAAAGCTTTTAACCAGGAAGGGACTCATCTTTTATTCTCTGACCTTTATACTCTGCTGGGTCTTGTTTTCTCAAATTAACAGTTGCTTCCTTGACTCATCTGAAACAAAGAGCTTGGATGGGAATGTCATACCTTTAATCTCATATTTCTCAGACTTCCTAACTTCCTTTGAGAGGAGACGAGTCTTATCTCTTGTAAAGGCAGCAATTTTACAGCCACTATTTATAACTGCTTCAGTTTGGGGTTCAAATGCATTTGACCTTTTCAGCTGTGTAAGGCTTAAATTATGAGATTTCTGCTCAATCCAGATTGCAGACAGTAGGCGAGAGCACCTTCCTAAGTAAACTGGCATTTTTCTCTCCCTGTGCTTACAGTACAGGGAGCTATGAGCCTTTCTCTTCCTTGTAGGACTCTACAGAGAACAGCAGGAAGAGGCTAGCATATACCAGAAATTTTAAATTTCCTACCATTTCCCTAGTGCTTCAGTTTGGGTGAGCATCTGACTTCTCAGGTACAGACTGCCAAATGTTTCTCCACTGCATTAACAGGGATAGCGAGGTCTTCAGACTGCAGTGACTGTATCCCTAGCCTTGACCATCCAACCTCTTCCATTCAGCCAAACTGACATTTTAACTTCTCTTACTGCCAGCATTCCATGTGTAGGAACCACCTTCTGTATCAATGAAGTTTTGTTTCAACTGTGTACAACAGAAAACCCAAATATATGAGTTAAGGAATTTGGGGATTAGTATAGCAGCTCTAGAGTTTTCAAGGTACTAAGTTCCTTATTTATCTTTATTTCTCCTCATCAATATTAATTCATTGCCCAAAATGTTGGTTGACTCTCTAGCCATCATTTGCATGTTCCAAAGCAGAGGAAGGTGAACAAGAAGTAAAATCTGCCAACACAGGTGAGCTGACTAGATCTGAAATTCTCTCCTCTGTGCTTCTCCCAGCGATTGCTACTTATATCAGTTTGGCCTTGTCCAACTTTTCAGAAGGCCTGGGAATGTAGTAATTCAGCAAGTACATGATTACACAAAATAAAATTGAATTTCCTTAGAAAAAAGGAGAAACAGACTCCTAAGCAGACAACTATCAGTCTCATCCATGTTCCCCAGAAACTCTGTCTGTCCCCGATTTATGCTGCCAAGAATTTGACCAATGCCTCCATGACATAGCTGATTGCCATTGTGGAGTGAAATATTTCAAAGGGGAGGGGATCGAGGATCTGGAGTCACACACAACTTAATGGCAGTAAATTTCATGTCCCTTCCTGACAGTGGGTTCATATGTAAGAGGGAACAAGGTGGAACAAAACCAAGCAATTACAGGGCACCAGAGTGTAGAAGGGAAAAAGAATGAAAGTGAATGCATACCCACAGCAGTTGTTAGTTTCTGTAAGGTGCCTCTATGGGGAGCGGATGACCAGCTTCCCTTTAACACAGCCCCACCGTGATCAGGATCACATGGAAAAGGTTTTTATGCCCTCTCATCCCCAAGTGGCCATCCAGTCACTCTGGCCACACCCACTGACTCACTCCAGAACATGGTCTGAGGAGGGAGGGAGCTCATCAGGCTCTGCACATTCTCGCTCCCTGTTGGTGGCAGGTGGAGGCCGCTCACCACAGGACATGGTGTTGTCCGCATGATGAAATGATTGTTTTGCTTCTGTAGTGATGTCTTTCACCCAGGGATGCTAGGACTTAGCAAGCCACTCCCCAGGCCAGGAATAGATCAGACGCAGTGGTGGCCTTGTCCCTCACGTACCTGACTAGACATTGTTAAATGATCAGGGTCTGTGAGCATGCGTTAGGAGGATGCTCAAGTGAACTCCTCAGGCTTGGGATGCTGGCTTCCCCACCTCCTGGGCATCACCAGCAGAAGGCTGTGTTCTGATTCTCCCTCTAAGATTCTCCCTCAGCCAAAGAAAGCCACTTTCCACATGGCCATGCCATCTGCTTCTCACCTAGTGATTGATCAGATGCAGGGAGATGGGGTTTAATAAAGTCCTCACCTCCCAACTCTACAATCCATGCAGCTCTGGGTAGCTCATAGGACTCACCGAGGCCTAGATGCAATTGTCTGTTTTCCAGCCCAGTGACTCCCTTGGGTGCCCTGCTTCCCTCCTCTTTCAGGACAGTGCTTCTCGGCGTAACTTCTGCACATGATTTCCAGTCTAACAGTTTGTTTTCAGGACACCTGAACTGCAGCTGCCTAAGGATGAGGAGACAAGGCAGAAATTGCCACTGGGGTCACAGTCCACCTACCTGGGCCAGTGTCATTCTCTCAGGATAGAATCTGGGTCAGTGTGGTCATCTACAGCACCTCTCACAGTGCAGAGGCTGGGGATGACCTCCAAACACTGCCTTCCCACTAATGATCAACAAAGGTCTGGCAAGAATTTGCTTAGACCTTTCTGTGCCTCTTATATTTTTAACCTGTGTCATCCATTTGGCAAATTGATTTTATAAATTTATTAGAATGTTTATTTAAAGAATGGTTTTTTAAGGGACAGTTCTTTCAAACTTTGGAGGATGTCTTCTGTTGATAGCGAACTACAACTAATACCCTGTCCTGGGCCTGTGCTGCCGAGGATGCAGACTTTTGCTCTCTGATTTGCATCTTGACACTGACGTGCACTTAATTCTCTCCTTTGGCCCTCTTCAGAGCACTGTGCTGTGAGTAAGCACTGGGAAAGTGTGAGGAAATTTGTGTGCCCCTAAGAAGGCAGAGATAAAGGAAATGAGGGCTCCACTAATACAATCCACACACAGTGTGAGCAGCGGAGACTGTAAGAATGTGACCAAGGATTTGGGTTATTCCCCTGCTGATACTCCACAAGGTGACCTGGGTTTCAACCAGGCAGGACAGGAATGTGCTGTTTTTTGGGAAGCAAATGCTTGTCAGATGGATTGTAATGTTCAAACATACTGGAGCGGTCTGGAGCCCAACAACAGGACAAAGATTGGCAGTGTTTTGCTAGCACTGTGCAAGCTGTGCAGACACTGAATTTTCAAGACAACCTTAATTTAATTACCAGAGAGGTGTTCTGTACCAAAGGTAAGAATGATTCATCACCCCATGCCATGGCCTGGATAAGATCTTTCAGGCTCTCCACTTCCCTCTACTCTGTTGCCATCCTTACTCAGAGCTCAGAGTTATTACTTTGACTTCTTCAGGAAGAAGCTGTCCCCAAGCAGGATAAATGAGATTTCTTGTCAGTGCATCAAAATATCTTCCATTGTGCTCTAATAAAGCTTCAGTCCTCTGATGTTCTTTGACTTTAATTCAGTTAGTTTGAGTCAGTGCCTCTGATTCACTTTGACGGTAGGACAATGACAAATTTAGGATTCATGGGCCAAGTGAATTCACCGAGGTGAGCACCTACTCATGAGACCACTGTTCGGACAGCCGTGCAGTCCCCATCTGATGAAATCCTCATCGCTCAGCATGGGCAGCCCTCCTTGAAATGTTGGCATGGGTTTGTCTGTCTCATATTTTTATAATCAGGAGAAATTGAAATTCTGAACATCACTGGCAAGTTTTGGAGATTCTCTGTAAACTTGTCCTTTTGGATGACTCATAGAAACCAGAGATAAAACTGTCTTCCATGCTGGAGAGATTA
>NW_022900930.1:2424856-2444115 GCF_012274545.1 Fukomys damarensis | reverse complement strand
ATATATATATAATATAAATATTCTTTTCATCACAATAATGCCTCTTAATCCCACTCTATTTGACAAAGTATTTTCCTCCATCCACAGATGCTTAGATGAGGTGATGAGGTGATAATCACTTAGAGAAAGCTTTAGGAAAATTTGCACTGATTATAACTGATGGGTCTGACTCCTGTCTGCAGGAGACCCTCAGCCACCTGAGTTCCTGAGCTCTGAGAGCAATTGCAGCCCATTTCTTCATCCTGAAGCTCCCCCCTCCACCCCATCCCCTGATGTTGGAAACTGAGTAGGACAGGACACATCTTTTCTACCTGCTAGGTCACATGTTGCTATAGCCACATACTCAGCCAGTCTTGTTCCCCCGATCTCACACCCCTGCTGTGAGTCACCCCACCTGAGACTGTCCCTCCCTATCTGTAAAAGATCCAGCTCTCTGAACTGGATTCAGACTCTCCTTTGGAGTTCCTATAGGAGGTCGCAGTCAGAACTCCCAAATTAAGGCAGTCTATGTTCTTTCCTGGGTTGTCAGCATTTACCTGACAATGACATCGGTGCTTTCTCTGCTCTGGACTTGTAAGCTGGTTCTCCAGATCATCACTGCCCAACAGCCCAAAGAGCAGATGACTAGGAGCAGTACATACCAGATAGTTCACGTTGCTTTGGATATGGATACTTTCTTTTTCTTCTGGCCCATAACTCTCATCTTTTATAAAATTCTGCTTCTAGATGTGGCTTGCCCAGATTTAGTTTCCTTCTAGGCCTCCAGTTCCTGCTTTAATCTCAGAGTCTCAAATACCCTGTGGGCTAGTCTGTCCTTTGACTCTGATGGATTAGCTCAGCTCTGTTTAGCTGTCCATAGCCCACCCTCCATTACTTTCTCCATTATGCCTGGATAAGAGACGCAAAGATCCACACTGTCATAGTATTCGTTCCCCTGCCTGGGAAAAGAGAATGAAGTTGCTCTTTCACTCCATGCTTTTCACCTACAGGAAGTTGCCTGAGTGGAGGGCAAAGCTGGCAGCGCAATCAGTGAGTCTGGGGCGGAGACATGCACCTGGAGCGGCATGTTTGGAGCAGCCACTCATGCCCCTGTGCTGTGTAAGGCTGGGCTAAGAGGATGACCATTTTGGCTCTGGCCTCCAAGATCAACAAGGTCCCATAGACTGTAACCCTGTAAGAGGACATCTCCAACCTCAGGCTGTCAGCACATTGTTTGATGAGATGCAGACATGTTTGTACGATCAAGAGATACAGCATATAGGACCAAGGCATAAGCTCTATAATGGAGAGGACAATTGCAACCAGCTGGCTCATAGACTTGTCTGCAGGTACAGCTGAAAATTGTTAGCAGGGGTTAGTGATTAGACCTCCCTTTAGGTCTAGTCTAGAATATCACCATCTTTGGTTATACTCTTTCTGCTGGATCTTCAAGACCAAGTGAAAGTGAGGCCAGGATTAGTCAAAATTTACCTCTGGTCAAATATCAAGGACAGCTAAGGCTCTCCAGGGGTTACTTGTGGGACCATGGGCACAGCCTCTCAGCTCCTCTGTCAGTGTCAGCCACCAGGATGGCTCACACTCTTTCTTGACCTTGTGGCTTCCAAAGCAGGGGAGATATGCTTTTCTGGTGACCCTCCTTTTAGCACACTGTACAGGGGTTGAGTTTTGTTTTTTGGGGTCCGCCCATCTCCTCACTCAGAAGTTTGGGTGACTTACTAAAGTTGTAGAATCTTGTAGGAAAAGTCCTCTCTTGTTCTGGGTCCTTGTTGACCTTGGAAGGCCAGTGCCAAAATCTTGGCTGTGCTTTTAGTCCAATTATCTTTTCCCTGGCCTATAAACCTCAGCTGTTGGACACCCAGAAGGATAACTTACATCAGCATGGATGGGAACACTAGATTTAATTTTATGGCCATATCAAGATAAAAGGCAGGCAACTGTTATTTCTCACCAATCACAGTTGTCCCAGAAGCCGAACTTCTGTAGAATGTCAGGAGATAACAATCATGAAATTTCACAGAGAAAATTTGAGATTGAGGGCAGTGTACCATTTTGGCATAGTAGTTGTGATGACATTGTTATATCAGAAACATGCTTAACTATTTAACTTTGTATAGGACAATCTTCCAGTCGGTCATGGTCATCTTTGACCAATTGTAAAATGGCAAATGACGTAACTCCTTTTTCCCTGAGAGTCTGGTGTTCTAGCTCACCCCAGTGTTCAGGAAGGCATTGTAAAGGTGACTGGGGAGGTACGGGTTTTGTATCCCACCCACCCCTGTGTCAGGGGAAAAGAGGAAAATGGAAACCTATAAGGTTTTCAGCTCCTGTGTCTTAGGACCTTGATCCTGAGAACCTATGGGACTTAGTGGGAGGCCCCCTCTCCTTTGAAGAGTGATCTTTGATGTCTGGAAGGAGGTATTTCTTGTCCCCTGGGCTCACCCGTCCATGGCCTAGGGGACCTGCCATGGGAATCCATCCATGGGATGAGACAGAGGGCCTGGAATCTGACCTACAGAGGGGGCTGGGTTCCAGAGTAGTTTTGTCAGGCTTGTTTAAACCATTGCTGATATGCAAAACATTCCCAGAGGGCTGTCTCTTGAGGCAGGTTAAGGAGGGACAAAATAATTAATTGCTGGAGGGTTAAGATCTGTCTCTGTTGGAAAGACTATAGATACCTTGGAGCGTTGAAATGTAAAGCCACATAGTCCCAACAGTAGGACAATAAGAAAACGGAAGATGAAACTGTTCCTATTTTGGTCTCTCAAATATCTTTCTAACTCATGAAACAATACAAGGGGATAGATACCAGTGCCTCTCATTAGTACTTTGTTTTCTATTGGTGGTTCTCCATGATAGAATAGGTGAATTAACATAGGGATATAATTCCCATGCCGCCACCAAAAAGGTAAAAGATTTCTGTGATACCAGTTAAATTTCTGGTTTTTAACAAGCTTGCAAAAGTGACAGTTCTTAGGCAGACACCCAATTTTAGAAATTATATGTATTCCCTCATATGTGAGATACAAAGCTACAACCACAGGCCCAAAGTTTCTTATCAAGGAGGTCTTGCAAAGAGACCCCAGGACTCCTGATTTCCCCTCCTCATATCCACGGCCCTAAAGGTGGTCTCACTCCTACTTGTAACTGAGGCAATACCTCTGGGCAATAAGGGTCTCAGCAGTTAGGTGAGTATGAAGACACTTAGAACAGTGAGGTGAGAACCATAATGCCTGCTTTACAGTGGACACTGGCACTCACTGCCTCAGTCCTGAGGGTTCCTTATGCCCAGTAAGGGCCCAGTCAGGGAAAGGCCACCGTGGTGGGCCATGCAGGGACTTTCCTGGTAAGTGAGCCAAGAAGGGTGGGTATATTGTGTCCAGGGATCTTCAGTGGCCTTTCCCATAGTTCCCAGCCAATGCAACAAATATGATGTCACGGCAGGGGTCTGGGGATCTGGAGGTCTCCTGTGGCGTAATCCCAGCTGCTTGGGTTCTTTCACTACACTTCAGTAAAGAATGGGGTAAGGGGGGCGCCAATAAGTTGATTCAAAGACAAATGAAGATCTCAGGTTTTCTGGGTGAAGGATGAGGAAATAAAAAATGAAAGTAGTGTGAAGCCGAGGTTTAGTTATAATATTGCCATGATGACTAATTAATTGTCAGCTGCACTGAGTTAGCATGGTTCTGGATGTGGAAGACCCACATAAGGAGAACTGTTGTTGGAAGAGTATAAAAGAACAGGAGGGGAGGATTTTATGTGATATCTCTTAGAAGACCTTCATTGCTGCTGATTTTCATTCCGGCTGCTTTTCTTTGGAGAAGCTTCAACTGTTCTCTTCGGCTGAGCTCTGGTCTTCGCCTTCACCAAGGATGGCTGCTGTTCTCTTGCGAGTAGCCCTGATCTTCACCCCCACTTCGAGCATCATCTCCTGGTTCTCAACGCGGATTCTTCAGCTGCCAGCCCCGGTCTCCCAGCCCCAGTCTGCCAGCACAGCTGTCCAGTCTCCAGCACCAGCCCTTGGGCTTTCCAATGCAGACCCTTCAGTCTGTCATGGCAAATTCCTGAGCCCCCGATACAGACTTGTATGGGACATTGACATGGGATCTACCCGTTTGGCTGGATTCTTCAGATTTCTAGCACCTAGACAGATTACTTAAACTCTTCTACATTTGACCATGTGGCCAGATGTTATAAGCTACTCTTGTAAATTTCTGTGTCTCACATTAAATCTGTTCTCTTCCAAACACTAATGCAATTGGGAAGGTGGGGACAGAACAGCAAGCTGTATGGAAGCGAGATGCTCAAGAGGATTTTCTTAGCATGGATGTTTGCTCCGCTTATTCTTACAGGGATTCTAAGCCAATAGGGTCTTAGCCTTTGTTGCTAGGATGATCTGTTGCTAGTGTGAGCTAAAGTTCATGGGGTCCAGGAGCTTTCTGCTGAATGCACACAAGCTAAGAATAAATGTTCTCCACCTGCAAAGCCTTTACACAGGGCAATTTCCAGAAAGCAAGTGCTCATTTATCTGCCACATTAGCCATGCCACATGCCCTATGTCCTTGACTGCTTCCTCTTCTCACTGTCCATATAATCTTTCGAGGACCCTTTAGTAATCTCTTGGGGGTCCATAACAAAATACCATAGGGCAGGTGGCTCTGGAGGCTGGAAGTCTGAGAGTTCATGGTCAGATTTGGTGAGATTTCTCTTCCCAGCTCAGAAGAAGCCACTTTCTCCCTGTGCCCTCTTCCACAGACACACAAGCACACGGGGAGACAGAGGGAGTTCTCTCTGGTTTACTCTTCTGATGAGGACAATTCCATTGGATTATGTCCCCAGCCTTACTCATTTAACTCTAACTAGCTCCATTAAGGGCCACATCTCCAAGTAACCATCACCTGGGAGGTGATGGCTTCCACATGTGAGTTCAAGGAAGGACACAGCTCAGTCTGTAATATCCCTAAGGATTCCAGCCCACCCAGTAACACATAATTGATTACTTAGAATATTTCCAAAGTGACTGTTCTCTATTAATGCCTAGTTGCAGCTTCACATCTATTCTCCATTCCTCTCCTAGTTTTTGGCCCCTAAAGTCAATGTTTGTAGACTGCCTCTCCAAAGACCTACATCTTTGTCTTTCAATTGTATGTATCCATTAGGAAGCACTGGCAAATCAGAAAGCAGGAAGCATTTACCCCTCTTGCTCCTCTAGCGCCAGTGGCTACAGCTTCTGCAGTGCAAACTCTCACTTCCATGGCACAGTTCTTGCTGTTCCTGTGATGGCTTCTTCCTCCTGCCTCTTCTGGTTAGGCATGGCAATGCTATGCTGCTGCCAGTTTCTAGGTATTTCATGGTCCAAAGTCTATTAACTGTGCAACTCCTCTCTCCAGTTATACTTCAAGATTTCCTGGACTCTGATTTTTACAGCAGCAAGGCACAATTCTAGTCAAGTCCCACCGTAGCAGCTCAGTGGGGGCTGTCAGACGCCGACTGAACTTTTGGTGAAAGAGAAAACTTCATGAAGATAGTCGACTTGCCACTTGGGCCTCTCTGAGAGGATCGCCTGGCTCAACATCCTGACAAATTTCACGACTGGGCCAAGATGGGGCGAGGGGTCAGGTGGGTCTCTCAGTTCATGGAGCAGAGGGAGGGTCCTGCTCAATAGGTGACAATGCACTGACCGTGTTGGGAACCTAGTCCGAGCAGGGTGATGGGGCCTCTACCTGGAACTCCAGCAGAACAATGGCAGGTGATGAAAAAGAGTAAAGGACACACCGCCCAGGGAAGAAATTGCCTAGTAACCAGTTATAAAACAATGAGATGGGTATTGTAGTAGAAAGATAGGCTAGTAAGTTTCAGAGCGGAGAATGTATCACTGCCTTCTTTATGCCCAGTTTCAGAGAATGGGTAGATTTTAGAATTAAGAAAAGAGCAGAAGAATGCTCTAAGAGTAGCTTGTACAGAAGATCTTGGCGTGAGCAAGCGTGGGCCATTCCGGATCCACAGTTTCCACCAGTCAGCATGTGAGGGGAGGGTCCTCACCATCAGCACACGCTTGGGGAATTCCTTAAGAGACTGACATATCATTTGCTGTTAAATCCAGAAAGATTGCTTTCCAATATTGAAACAAGATTTTATTTCTTCATCTGAGAAGGAACTGAAGAAGCTGACTTCTGTTTTGACGTCGTGCTTAGCAAAACATATTTTTATTTAAACCCTTGACTGCGTGGTGGCACATTCACAGGGAAGGAGCTAGCCAAACAGGTTTACGGCATCCGTGCCTCAACTCACCACGTCTCCCGGCAAACATCATCTGGCAGAGCCAGAGCCAGAAATATCTTTCACTTTTGTCAGAGTGTGTATGTGGTCTGAGGGGCAGCAGCTGGGAGCAGAGCAGAAGAGACATGGAGAAAAATGGCGAAGCCAGTCAAGGGTCTTATGGCGATGTGTTTCAGGCGCCAAGCGGGGAAGTTTGGAGATTGTCTTTCGTGTACCAGAATTTAGGAAACAATCTGCATACCATTTTGTTGGGAACGTAAAGAATACACTAAAGGGGGTAAAAGCAGAGAGAGGAAATCTACTAAGAAAGACATTGGAGAAGCTCAAATCTAGATGTCAGTTAGTAAGACAAGCACTGGGTCGGAAAGGAAATGCCCAATTGCAGGGCTTGATGACTTGTGAGAATTAAGAGTACAGACAGGAGAAGGGTGACTTTAAAGTTCTTGATATGAGAATCAGAACAGATCACGGACTTAAAGCAAAATTTATGCAGAGAACAAATGCTCTATTAATTCAGAATAATTTGAGAAGATTTTTTTCTTTTTTTCCTATTTTTTGTTTTCTTTTCCCTTCCTTTGTTTCTTTCTCTTTCCTTCCTTCCTTTTTTGCCCCCAACCCCAAGGATTCAGTTACAGTTATGTATTGGCAAGATACAGTGTGGTTGTAAGGAATTGCAAAGGATCTTGTGGTTGGATGGGTACAAAGGCCAAAGCTTAAAATTGCTTCTTGCAATCAAGAAGGCAAGTCCTATATAGGAGAGCACCTTTCGAAGTAAATTGGTCTTCAGATGAGGTATCCAGCCAGACCAAGAAACCACCCAGAAAGGAGCTCGGGGAAAAGACACTTTAACCTCAGCTCTTATTCCTCTCCGGTCTCCATTGAGGTTCCCCGTTGAACATCTGATTGGAAACAAAGTATGCAGGAGCCTTCTGATTTGATACTCACCAGCAGCTCTGCGGGACAGAAAGCAATTTGGAAGAGGGGTAGAGAGGGATTTACAGGCCAGAGAAAGGGGGAAAATCTAGTTTCCTCAAGCCAAGTACCTTCATAAAGCTAGGGGGCTGAAGAGAAAGAACAGGCTCCAGGGAGAGATGACATGGTTCATTTACACAAGACGGAAGTTTGGAAATCAGGAGTCCAGATGAAAACGATCCAAGCAATCCCAGACAGAAAATCACTGACTAAGCAAATGCCAGATCCTTTTCTATACAACAATTTCATTCAACTCTTATTACAGTACTTTATTTTTTTTCTCCATTTTGCAAGTAAAAAAAGTGCAACCCTGAGAAAATGTGACTGAAATCAAACATGCTTTTAAAAGGCAGGATTTGAATCCAGCCCTGCCTGATTCTAAGAGCACATTACTTTCTTTCTGAAAGTTAATTAAAGTTGGGCACAAAGCAAGAGAGAATAGAAATTGTTCCACTTCAGTGCCTCCAATTATCCAGACAATTTATAAACAATTTCACACACTTCACCTTCAAGTTCAGATCAATGTCTGTTTTCTATGGCTTTTTGTGTAGTGGTTCATTTACCCACCTGTTCCCTGAAGACTTGGAAGTCCCGTTGGATAATGATATTTGGGGCTTTCTGCAGCCTTAGGTTCCAGTTAGAACAGGAAAAGGTGTAGCTGGCTGTGCAGTGAGCGTAAAGGAACCAAAGGCTCAGTGCCACATGCTATGAGAGGAAGCCAAACACATCTTCTGGTAGCAGGGACAGTATGCATCCTAGATCCCTGGGTTGTACATCTTCTCCAAGCCAGTGGCCATGGTCCCTGAAGAGATGAACTGTGTGGCCTTTGGAGGTGGCCACACTTGGTGCAGAAAACTGGCCTTTACAATGCTCATTTTAGCATGAAGAGGGACCAAAGGGCCAGATTCCACTGTAGTTTGTTGCTTGTTACAGTCTTTCTAACACGTTCCCCTCCTGTTTTAGAAGTTAACTTTTAAAATTTCCCTTCTCCTCCATTCTGTCTCCTTTCTCCTTCTTCCTCTCCTTCCTTTCCCACCACTTCTTTGTATTTTTATGCTCTATTATCTGAGTCAGTGTAATGGATTCTACTTCTGTACAAAGTAAGCACTTTGACAAAAATCTACCAAATTTCTCAGATTTTTGGGTAGCTGAGAAAGGAGAATTCTAGTCACTCTCACCAACTGGGCAGCCCCAGGTTTCACAGACTGGCAATAAGAGCAGCTACCGTAAACCCTGTACCAAGCAGAAGTACAGAAGTGCTAGCTCGGAAAGGTGCCACAGAAAGCCTGAGATGAAAGTGTGTCTTGTAAACCAAGGACAAAAGGCAGAGATCGAGCAGAAATAAAGGAAGACAAATGGTGTCACAATAGTAGGAGATGAGCTTTTCTATCCTGTAGGTTAGAAAAAGAGTTCGGTGACACAGACAGGTCTGGTTAGACATTGTGATCTACTTTAATGTGGCCGCCAAAGGGCCTCCCAAGACGTGCTGGGAATGGTTTACTACCTGGAAATAGCATTTTGGGCAGTTATGGATTCTGCAGCTCTGGGAAACAGGAGCTGCTACCCTCATGGCAGGATGTGGGTGAAAGCCTGCCCAGTCCCTGTGGAGTTTGGGAATCAGGAAATTGCAAACTGAAGCAAGCACATCCCTACACCTCAAGTATCACCTGAGAAAGAATTACATGATCAGTGGAGATGGGAGTTAAATGGGTTTCGTACACGAGATTAACTAAGAATTACCAGTTTTCAGTCTGACATTCACATTCTTGGCATTTTAGATCATATTTTATGTTCATTACCCTTCTTGATATGACATCATGGTAAGAATGATTTCCACCCACAGTTCAGATGTTCTTAAGTACGTAGAGAGAAGGGTGAGGGATGCTTCTTTCGTGGAAATAGTCCATGAAAGCAATCACCTGAAAAGTTCATGCCACAAAGTTTCTGATCAGATGCTATATATTTCTGGCATTTTTAAAGGGGACAAGAGAAGAAAGATGCCTCTTCCTCAGACTGTAAACCTCTTGTCACTGTACAAAATGTGTCAATATCTTCTTTCCTGTGCAGGCATAACTCAGAGATATTGTGAGCTCATCTTCACACCATCATACTAAAGCAGACATCACAATAAAGCAAGGCACACAAAGTTTCTGGTATCTCAGTACAATCAGCAGTTATCCTTCGACTGCACGTGAGTGGGCAATAGCATTAAGTCTAAAGAAAAATCAATGTACATACCTTAAAGAGAAAAGTGTTGTTGCTAAAAATAAAAACTCTCACATTACCCAAGCCTCCAGTGGGCTAGAATATCTTGCCCTGACTGTGATGGCTGCTGGTTGATCAGGGTGGTGTGTGTGTTGAAAGTTGGGGTAGCCGGGGTTATTTCTAAAGAGACAATGGTGAAGCTGTCTGGACCCCTCCTTCTGAAAGCATTTCTCTGCAGTGTACAGGGTGGTTTGGTAGCATTTTACCCATAGAACTTCCACAACTGAGAGTCAATCACCCAAGCCCTGCTTCTGCTTTATCGAGCAAGTGTATGTAATGTCTTTTGGTGTTATTTCAACAGTATTCATAGCATCTTTGCTAGAAGTAGTTTCCATCTTGTGAAACCACGTTCTGTACCTAGGCATAGGAAGCAAATGTACTGTCTTATATCAGTGCAGTTCGTGGATTCCCAAACAAGTTCAACAACGTCAATGATCAATGATCACAGATCACCATGATAGATGCAATAATGGTGCAAATGTTCAAGTACAATGATAGTTACCAAAATGTGACACAGAGCCATGAAGTGAGCACACAATGTTAACAAAATAGCAATGATAGACTTGCTTGGCACAAGGTTACCATAAACATTTAACTTATTAAAAAATGCACAATATCTGCAAAGGACAATTGAATAAGGAATAGCTATAATTTCCATATGTGTCTGGTAGTCTTTCTAGAAGGATCAATGTTGCCAGGTCAATCATCTTCTACCATATCTAACCATGTGCTCACTTGGCAGACAGTGCTTCAGATTCAAGTAAAAACAGAAGCAAAATTTCCTCCCGGAAACTGCAGGCTATGCATCCTTTATCATGATAAATTATAAGCAGAACTCTAGGGTTTCAGCAACCAAAAAGAGATGCAGTGTATTTCTGAAACACAATTTTTTTGTCTATACCAGGCAAGTTGGAAAGTGTAGGTGCCTTCTGGACACGGCAATCAGCCTAGCTGTCCTCATGCTGTCCTATCATAGAGCTTTTGTCTGTGAAGTTATATTTGGCAAGTCTCACAGAGTTTGTTATGGAATCTCCCCACCTGAATGACTGAGACTCTTTGTTTGAGGAAAAAGCTCTTTCTGGCCGTCATTTGAGTTTCTAATCAGCCTGTGACTCTAGTTTGAACACTGAGGCTAACGAGCGGGACTGGAAGCACTTTGGATGCTTTGGAGGGGGCTCAGGCACACTGCTCTGTGTGCAGGTGGCTCTGAGCATGTCATTTGCACATGTTTCTCTAGGATCACTTGTCATCTAGCACCCAACAGACTCCTTCTTCTCACAGATGCTCTTGCCACACGAATGGTGACAGATGTCTGGATTCAGTGGCTGCCTTTCCTCCTTCCACTACCTCATCCCTTGTTTCTCCCACAACTTCCCAGTGTCTACTTCTGGTCTCCTCTGGACTCAGTTCACCTATCCTAGTCTGCCCTCCCTGGTCTGGCCCCAAATTGCAAATGGTCTGGATTCTTTCTTTCAAAACTTTCCTACAACAAATGACCACAAATTTAGTGGCTTAAAAAAGCACACTTTTATCATCTTCCACCTCTGAAGGTAAAAGTCTAGCACTTGCCTTGTCCTAAAATCAAGATGTCAGCAGATAATGTATATACCTTGAGACTACGGTGTCACATGACATAAATCAGTCACACTGCTTAAATATCACATGGTTTCTGTTATATGAGAAATCCAAATTGTAAATAAAGAACACAATAAAAGACAATAGGAAGTAGGGAGATAGATCTTTTTCACAAGAGAAAAGAATGGAGGGGAGGAAACACGGATGGAAAAGGAATTGAGATATGTTATGTACGTGTGCCAACTGCACACAAGTACTGTAATCATTATGTACTGCAAACATGTACTAATAAAGATAACTATATTTAAAAACAATGTGCCAACAAGGCTGAGTTCCTGTCTGGAAGCCCTATGGGGGAATCTGGTTTCTGTCCTCTTCTGGGTTCTTGAAAGTACCCATGCTTCCTGACTCATGCTCCAGATTTAGAGGCAGAGGACTGGGGTCCTTTCTATGTGGCATCATGCTTACTGTGCTTCTGCCTGCTCTGACTCTTCTCTTCTGCTTCCTCTGTCACTTTTAAGACTTGTACAGTTGCACTGGGTCCTCCTGAGGAACCCAGGACCATTCTCACATCTCAAGTCCTCACAGTGACATGGGCAACATGCTATTGGCCATATAAAGTACTGTAGTCACTGGTGCCTTGGGTGAGAGGTGAACATATGTGGGGTGCTGTTACTTTGCTACTACAACCTTTCTGCATCTTATTCCCTCGGAACTGTCTAGGTGTCTCATCTTAACTTGATTTGCAGGTACTCCTTGCCTTATGATGGGGTTATGTCTTGATGAACCCATTATAATTCAAAACATCGTAATTAATGTAATATACCTAACCTACCAAACAGCCCAGTGCAGCGACGCAGTGCACCCAGAGCAGAGGTCCCTGACAGGGAAACCCAAAACACAGGGAGGTAAGAGGTGGGGCAGTAGGTGGAGCTTCCCCTCCAGTTACAGCTACTCCCCATCTCTCAGATTACCTTTGGAGCTCTACCGCCTTGTCAGAGCAGCAGTATAACCAGGTTCTCATAGAAATGGGACCCTCCTATGAACTGAGCATGTGAGTTCTAGATTGCCTGCTCCTTTGAGGACCTAGTGCCTGATGATCTGGGGTGGAGCTGAGGCTGTGATGCTAGCACTGGAGAGCAGCTGCAAACACAGATTAACATTAGCAGAGAGGTTTGAGAGGTTTGACTGCACTGAGACCATAATGAATCAATTGCTTGCAGACTCAGATCAAGGCCCTATTAGTGAGTAGCAAATGACAAGGGGCATCTCATGGCAGGCTTTATAGTACCAAATTGATGTATCCAATTGTACAACTGCATCTAGTGGCAGACTTTAAGTCAGAATCTGACATTTATTTTAGTCCACCCATTATTTTATTTATCATCTGCCCAGCACTTCCCACTTAGTCAGTTTTGGAAAGCTCACAGCTTACTTTAACCAAAATGAGTAAAAAGCAAACATCATGGAAGAGCTTCTTTAAAAAGGGGGAGCGATCCAATAATGAGACAGCAGAAGACTCTAAGACTGCCAACCAAAAGGTATCTATACTTAAAGGAAAACCAACCATCCTTATTAAATTATAGGCTTATTGAACAGGTGATTCACATTCTCTAAACCTTCTTTGTGCAGAGTGTGGTGGCCAGCCACCCAACAAAGTCATGAAACCTTCAAAATTGCTTCACTACTTGAAGAACGAGCACTCTGTATTAAAAACCAGCCTTTGTAGTTTTTCAAAAGTCAAAAACACTTGAACACAAAGATCAGAAGCAATTGTTGAAGGTAGCCACCTCACTGATTATATCTGCACCAAGAGTGTCATTGTTAATGGCTAACTGCATTCTAAAGCTAAAAAGCCCTTTCCTATCAGTACAAAGTTGATCCTGCCTGCTTGTAAGGACATTGGTCAAAGACTTTTAGGAGAGGCTGTGGTGCAAACTATGGTGTATGTTCCTCTTGGCTGGCACCATAGCTAGGTGAGTTGTTGAAATAGCAAAGGGCATTGAGGCACAATTGTTAGAGAAGACTAATGAGGCACACGGTATGGAATCCAGATTGATGAGTCCACCAGTGTTGACCACAAAGCAACAATGCTTCTCTCTACTTATTTTATAAATTGTCAGGAAAACAGTAACCACTGGCAGCATATTTTGCTGACACAGAATGAGTCCCAAACGTGCTTATTTGTGGAACATAGTCAACCCTCTGAGGAGACTCAACCTGTCACTTCAGTGAAGAACAATGGTGTTCAAGGCAGCAGGAAAGTGGTTACATTCAGAATCACACTGGAATTAAGGGAGCAGCACATGAACATTGAGATTTTTGAAATGTATGAAACACTAGCAGAGAGTTTGAAAGAAACTGATTCAGGTCCTTCTTCCTCCCAGCTGGTGCATGATTACCTATCTCAGCTTACAAAAGAGATTGGCTATTACTTCCTAAGAACAAAAGATCACGAACTGGGAAGGAACAGATCCTCGACCCCTTTGTGAATAAATAAGCCAGGTAAATCCCCTTTGTTCATGCTAGAGAAGGGTCAACTGCTGGAGATAACAAATGATGATGGCCTTAAAACTATGTTTGAGACAACTTCAAATCTCCATACAGTCCACATTAGGGTCAGGGCGGAATATCCTGAGACTGCCACAAAAGCACTGAAAAACCTCCTTCCATTTCCAACATTCTGTATTTGTGAAGCCGTTTTCAGGGATGCCAACCAAAACAAAATTACAGAGCAGACCAGACAGAAGCAGCACACTTTGGTGTCCTGTTCTCACACTATCCCCAGATGGACTGTCTGGGAGAACAACCTCAGGGATTCAACTGATTCTGAAATTATGTCAAGTTGTAAAATTATTTCATTATATATTTCCACATAATAACACAAATAAAACATGCAATACTTATAATGTGCTTGAATCACCTTGAAACCATTCTGTCCCTCCCCTAATCCACAGAAAAACTGCCTTCCATAAAACTTGTCCTGGTGCCAAACCAGGTGGGAACTGCCTGCCCAGGGCATGGGCTGTTGGTCTCACGGTCACTGAATGGGCTGAGGCTCACTCACTGGCACCACACAACATCACCGTGGACTATCACATGTCACTCATCTGGAAAGAGATTTAAACTCAAAGTTCAGAGTATACTTTCTAACAAATGCACATCTTTTTCATAATGTAGCAAGATTAAAAATTGTAAGTCAAAACTTCGTAAGTAATAGATCCTCTCTACTAATTTATGATCAAGAGTGAATGAATTATCAAAACCAACACGGAATACTAGGAATACTACTGCTTGAGATCACAAATGATAATGGCCTTAAAAATATGTTCAAGACAATTTCAAATGACATACTAACCAAGGAAGTAAAAGACCAGACCTCTGCAATGAAAAGTTCAAAACATTAAAGAAATTGAAGAGCCTAGAAAGTGGAAGAATGTCCCAGGTCCATGGGTCCACAGAAATAAGATTGTTAAAATAGTCTGTTACCAACAGTGAGCTACAGGTTTAATGCAATCCCATAGAAATTTCATTGATATGCTTTGCAGAACAAGGAAAAAAAAAACCTGTCATAAAATTTATATGGAAATGCCAAAGCAATCTTGAGCAAAAAGAACAAGTCTGGAGACATCACACTACTGGATTTCAAAGTATACTGCAAAAGCAAAGTAACAAATGCATTGCGTTACTGTCACAAAATCAGACTTGTTCAGTGGAGTAGAACAGAGGATACAGAAACCTACACAACTGCAGCAACCAGACTCTCGGTAAAGACCTTGAGACATACATTGGTGAGATGACAGCCTCTTTAGCAAATGGTACTGGAAAACTGTACATCCAGATGTAGAAGAGTTGAAACCTATCTCTTACTCTGTAAAAGACTTAGTCCAAAATGGATGAAGGACTTGTGTTTAAGACACAAAACCTTGAAACTCCTATCAGAAACAGCTGTTTTGGAGGGTAGGGGGAGATGACACATGAAAGTAGAAGGAAGACTATTTTAGGAGAGGGAGAGATGGAAAAGGGGAGGTATAAATGATCTAAGTGCATAATGAGTGTGCATAAATATGCTGTAGTAACACCCTTTATTCTGAATGATATGCCCTACAAATGAAAGCATAAAATGGACTGTGCTACTTTTGCCTGCCACCAGCACACATTCATTGTGTTAAACTTTTTTTCTGCAGCCTTCGGTACCCAGCCACAGTGTAGTGAGCAAAGTGGGATGTGTGGTGTGTGGCGGGGCTGGGCAGCCATTTCCATCAGATATAAAGGGAAATTTCCATCCCAGTGAAGCACAAAAGGTAGACCTCTGACTGTTGTGCATAAGGTTAAATCTATTGCCCATGAGTATTTATCAGAGATATAACTTTTGAATCCACAGTGAGTGCCATAAACTGGGGTAGAGAGCACTTTTGTCAAACCAGGTAATGTTATTTTCCTGCTCCAGCTGTCAGCCATATCAAGTCATTAGAGCAAAGCAGTTTTTCCATGCAGCATTAATTTAGAGGGGAAAATAAATCCTTCTGTACTTTATTCCTCCTCAAGTGAGATGAGCTCCCAGAGGATGGAGTGAAGTAGAAATCATTGATTTACTTACTTTCAGGAAATACACCTTCCCGTGCACACACACTCCTGCATTCCAGCACATATGTGTGTATGTAATGGGGCCACAAACCAGTGAGCAGGAATTCACTGCAGTGGAGTGAATTTAGGGCCAGCTCCTCCTTTCCTGTTTTGTGGATTTTAGCGTGAGAAGGCCCAGCTGAGGAGATGAGAAGTGCTGAACCTTTGAGGACCTTTGCAGGCAAGGCAAGGATATCGATTGTTGCATGATGAGAGAATGAAGAAAGATGTGGCACATTTCGTGATATTGATCTGACCTATTAGCAGCTGTGGCAGGTCACTCTATCCTCCCAAATCCTCTCCAAGCTCAAGCCGCATAGACAGGAAGAAAGCAGAATCTGAGAAAGGATTCCCTGGGAAAAAGAGCTGTGTGTGTGTGTGTGTGTGTGTGTGTGCATGCATGTAGCAGAGAAACAGGGCAAAAGGGACCACAAGAAAGAAACAGAAATGTCAGAGAGAGCACATGTCAAGCCTAAGAGTAGACAGCAGCGTTTATCAACTCAAGCCAGGAAAATAGGCAGCTCAGTTATGACCTGTCAAGATGCTGAGGTCATAAATTGCAGAGAACTTGAAGAAGAAGTAGTTGTCTAAACAACTCACATAAAAAGACAAAACAATCTTTCGGCAGCATGGATGCTGGTCTTCACAGCTGGATCTCAGTGGCTTTGGAATTTACCATTCTTTTCTCTACCAATGGCCATGCATGAAATTCCACCGTTAGAGGCCGACTGATGGTGGGAAGGAGAGAGCTGTGCCTTGGCAAGTCCTCATTTCCTTTTGGGATGGGAAACGTACTTGCACTAAAGGGTTCGTACTGTGAGAATGGAGTATAAGGAGAGAACAGTGGCTGGGGTGAAGAGGTGGACATTTTGGAGAAGGGGTAGACGGTGAAGAACTTAGATTGATGAAAGGAAAGGGGATGAAGGGAAGAGGAGAAATGTAAGCCTGCAGAAGAAGAGGAAAGGAATGAGGGCTCCATCACAGGATTTGTGTCTTGTCTTTGCTTCCGGCGAGCCATGTCTAACAAATTCCTTGATCTTCCTGAAATACTGCGATGCAACTTTTCTTTCACAGACCTCGGAGGTTAAGGTCAGTGTGTGAGAAGCACTAGTGCACAGGAGGAACCAAGCAACTCCCTGGAAGAGGACATTGTGGAGGCTCATGAAGCCAGGTGGGGAGGCAGGGGACACTGATGCTATGATTATTTCATACATTTTTTTTTTTTGTACTGGGGATCGAATTCCGGACCTTGCGCTTTCAAGGCAGGTAGCAGAACCACTGAGCTAAATCCCCAGCCCTACTTCATACATTTTTATTGTGTTTTATTCACTGTTTTCCTGACTCCTCAAAGACGGCTACGCATGACTCCATTCCACAGAAAAAGAAACACAAGCTATCTCTTTAGGAATTCTTCCTCTTTCTCCTGAATTGTTAATTCATTCCTCTTTGCTGAATCTTTCCCATCCTTAAAGAAACATTCTGTCATTTAGCCACCTCAAAGACTATTTCTCTGGACCCTGTTTCTAATTTTGGTCTCATTATTTTGCTACTCTTAGCAGCAAAACTCCTGGAAAGCGTGGTTCCTCTCGCAGTCAGAAACCTCTCTCTTCCTGTCCTCCCTCAGGGCTGTTCCATCTGGCATCCCCCCCACCCCTCAAGAAGTGGCTCTTGTCTGGGCCTGCAGAAATTCCACACCCCTCTCTGCTAACAACATTCTGCACTTTCTCAGCCACCAGCCGTACTGAGCATGGCCACAGCCCTTCTCCCGCATCATCATTCTCGTGGCTACCAGGACCCTGCCCTTCCCGACAGCTACATTATCTCCCAGGCCGCGCTTTGTGGAGGTCCTTGCTGGTTCTTCTTCTGTTCTCCAGCCTCTGAACAGAGACAGCCCCAGTCCAGCTCTCTCTTTTTTTTTCTTCACTGTTTTCTCATTCCCTTAAATACCTCATGTAGCCTCCAGCTTATAAGGCAGGACTGTGGGTTCTCTTTCGCTTCACGCCACTGAGCACTCCCTGTGCCCTGCTCCGTGACCGTGTCGCCACGGCAGAGCACATTGCCCAGCCTCCCGCCCCCTCGCTGGCTGGCTGCGGGCTGGCTGCACACAGGCGGTAGCTGCAGGAAATGGAATTTTCCCTGGCTCTCATCCCTCTAGCTCCAGGCGCACTGCTCCCTTCCACCTCTCCTCTGAGCCTGAAAGTGGTAATGACTTTCCATGTCTGCAGGTCCCTGGGTGCTCACCGTCCCTCACAAGTCCCTAGAATCCTGCCAGCATCTCTGGAAACAGCCCTTCATTAAATTCTGTGCAGTTAACGCCTCAGAATTTGTCACTGTTTCGGACTTGGCCAATACCCCGAGCATACACTGATGACTCTGGGCCTGTATCTCCTTCTTGGTCTTCTCCCGAATCCAGACCCCAAAAGCAAGTGGCGGGCAGGCTGATTTCAATGCCTTCCCTGTCTCAGCAAAGACAGCACCTTCCTTCCACATGGTCAGCTCCAGGTTCCTGAATCCTCTTCTCCCACCTGCTACATCAAAGCTGTGTTGGTTAAAGAAACTCCAGCCGTGGATCGATCCCCTTTCCCAGGAGGCCCCTTTTGGCCTGGCCATCGTTACAGCCTCATCTCCATGGGCTTCCTTGCTTCCTCTCTGAAATCCTTTTAAAAAGTTCATGCAGAGTCACTCACCTACTCAGGACTGCAGGGGAGTCTCCCAAGTAGGAGCCAAAGTCTCTTTTTCTTTCTTTCTTTTTTTTTTTTTTTTACCCTGTGTACCATGAATTTAATTTCTAAAAAATTATAATTATTTACACATTTTAATTACATGCCATAGAATGTTTCATTATGGCATTTTATCAATGCATATACTACGTTTTGATGGAATTCAGCCTTTTTACCCATCCTTACCCCACTTGTGCTTGTCTACTTTCTCTTTCCTAACTTCTTTTTCTATTTCCATGTCACCTTCCCCCCAGGTAGGACACAGGAGAGGAAACATGTGACATCCAGCTGCCTGTGTCCGACTTACTCTCAGCACTGGGGTCTCCAGTCCCATCTGTTTTCCTGCAGGTGCCTTCCATGACTTGCTCCTTTCTCGTACGTACCTTCAAGGGTGTTGGGGTCCTCAAGTGTACCAGGCAAA
The DNA here is from genome assembly GCF_012274545.1 of Fukomys damarensis. Taxonomy (NCBI): domain Eukaryota; kingdom Metazoa; phylum Chordata; class Mammalia; order Rodentia; family Bathyergidae; genus Fukomys; species Fukomys damarensis. Next base: position 2,425,260 of record NW_022900930.1, on the reverse strand, counting down.
CTAGCTTTAGCTTGGACCAGGGTCACTGCCTGGAGTTCTCTTCTCTCATGTTTTCTTTCAACTTCCTTTGTTGAAAATCAAATATCGCCGTTTGTGTGAGTCTGAGGCTCTCCTGATCACTCGGTTTAAAATTGCTGCACGTCCATCTCTCACATTTCCAGGATCCCTTAATTGCACATTTCTTCCTTATAGGATTCATTGACTGTTAGCAATATAGCACCTGCTTTTATTAGCTTTTATATGTATTTTTAATTTGCAATGGTATATTTGGTGATACATTTATTAGATTTTTTGTTTATCATCTGTAAATAACACAGGTGAGACAGAATCATCCTATGCCGTCATGTGAGTTCTGTAAGAATGAGAATCGTTGCCTACTCTTTTTTTTTTTTTTTTTTTTTTTT
>NW_022900930.1:2416130-2424745 GCF_012274545.1 Fukomys damarensis | reverse complement strand
TTTTTTTTTTTTTTTTTTTTTTTTTTTACTATAGCAGTGCTTGGAACATAGATGTTCTACATTATTTGTTGTTTTTTTAATGAATAGAAAATAACTCTATTAAGAAAAATTTAAAAGCTAGCTAAAGGCTGGCTGCCACTTACAACTCTTTCTCTTCATATGACCCTGGGCTCCTTCAGCTGCTGCAAATGTGTATCAAACTGCGCAAAACAGCAGTTGGGCTGGCTCTGGGAGGGAGGCTGGAGCTCCAAGCGGTATAGTGCTCACCAGCTTTGCAAACTTGGGTGGGTCATTCAACCTCGCTAGGACTCCCCAGTGCCTACTCGGGTTATTTTGAGGAGTGAGTTAGAAATAAGCATGTGTATCCCCTACACACACAAACACACATATCACAGTCAGTCGGTGCTTGCTTCATGGCTATAAGCGGGCAGAGGAGAAATGTTTCAAGCATGGAACTGGAGCATCAATCCCTCCCTCACATCTTGTCAGGTAAAAGAAGGAGCAAAATTATTTAACCCTGGAAATCAAGCCACCCTCTTCAGCCTGGATCTTTTGAAGACACAATTTCAGAGGCCAACATGTATCCTCCAAACAGGCTGGCGACTCCTGAAGGTCCTGCCCTTAGGGTAACCCCGCCAGCGCAGGGTGACAGTGGACTCATGTGGCCTTAAGTGAACCTGTCTGAAGCCCTGGGCAAACAGCACCCCACACGTGAGAGTCTGCTGGCCACGCCAGGACTGCAGTCTGCCTTACACTCAGACCACGACGCAGGCTGCCACTCCATTTTTCTTGGAGTGAAAAATTAAGAGAGATTAAGAAAGACAAAGAGATATAATAAGATATCGATGGGGCTAGGTGGGGTTCTAACTCCTGATGGGAGGAAAAGACGCTAAGCAAACGGCCACACGTGTATGTATAGTGGTAGAGGCAGAGGAAGTGCAGGGGGAGGTAAGGGGGTTGGTCTGTCACGGAGCCAGGAGAGTAGCTGAGGTCTGCGGGTAGGACATCACGCTCGGCTTTCTGGCCAACGCGCAGGGAGGAAGTCAGTCCTCTTCTCCATCAGGCCTTGCTCCACCACGCCCTCCTGTCACCCTCTTGTCGCCTGTTCTCCTTGGCTTTGGGAGGAAGAGAACAAGATGCGTGTTCCTCATTCCCGAGGGCCCTGCCTCATCTGCCGGAGGAGGTGAGTCAGGCCGGGGCACAGTGACCCGCAGCGCGGTGTTCCCAGCAGGAGGCAGCGCTCCACGCTGGCGGCAGTTTTCCTCGGTACCGAACTGCTTGTCTTCTCCCGGGAGGCCCAGGCCTGAGTCCGGAGACCCAGCAACACGTTGAGGTGCTGGCTCTGAACTTCCTTACTGAGAGTGTTACCTGAGCCTGGCTGAACTCCCCGACTTTCCTATCTTTTCTTTTTTCTTCCCCATACCGAGTGGCTCCACCTAGAACAGACTAATGGGAGGAGAGATGGGAAAGCGTACATCCTCTCAGTCAGAAAAGGACACTCAACAGTCACGGACACGAATAGGACTTATGATGCCGATTAATTCAGGTTTCCGTAGGGATTTATTGCATAACTGGTAAAATGTTAGTTGCTCCTGCGTTCCAGAGTGTCCTCAAAGGAAAAGTAAACTAAGCACTACGAAGGAAATACTTACATTTTGCTAATACAAATCTGCTGCAATCTAGAGGCAGTACTCTTACGTTGGCCTCTGAGATTCTGAATCTGAACAATACATGTGAGAATCTTGTTTGGCTGAACTTTCTCCTTTGCTTTCAATTTTGTTGTTGCTGTTGTTTTGATTTGGTTTTGGTTTTGGACAGTAAGGGGGAGCTATTAGGCAAATATTTCTGAATATCTATTAATAAAAATGTTAATTAAAATGTTTCCAATTTAAATATGTTATCAAATGCAGTCCAGAATATAAATCTTAAATCAGTGTTTGAAGAGTCATTGAATTACTGGCCTGTTCACACTGCCCTCGAGTCTGTGCAGGTCATGGTTGGGCAGTGGTTTTCCAAATAGGAACAGGTTCCTAGAAGCATTGGAATCTTCTGTTGTAGCACTGAAAAGCAGACTGCTGACCTCCATAGAGCATTGCTAATTTAGAAGGAAAAGACAGGCCTCCTAATTTTACTAAGTAAACCCAGTGATTTTCATATATATATTCCTAAGCTAATTGCTCGTAATGAAATGAAGGAGCAGCAGCAGAAGGATGAATCTAGTAACGAAGGCAGAGCCTAGCGCACCGCTGCTCTCCGTGGCTCGGTGAGAGGTCTGAGTAGCATTCTTCGCCACCGGGTAAGTCATCCTCTGCCTCTTCCCCTGCCTTTGGAGTAGACTCTGGGAGCAAGGGGTCACCGAGCCAGGGCAGGGAGACCTCCGCTCAAGCAGCCAACGGGGCTTATGCACCCTTCCTGGAAATTGACTCTAATACAGCTCCATTTCATACAAAGAAGAGAGACCCTGTAGGGCATGGTTTTATGAGTTATTGCAGGCCTAATTAAAATTCTTTATCTTATTTTGGAAGCAACCTTTCCTAAAAGGGTTTAGAAATATTTAATGGTAATGAAAAGGCAGCTTAGTAACCTTAGCTTCCGGCTGTGGAATATTCCCAAGAAGCATCCTTATCTGCTGGAGCACTTTTAGTTCCTAGGAATCTTGCCACGAACTGAGAGCACCAAGATAAGCGCGCTGGCCCTGCAATTGCAGATTTGCATTCATCAGAGCTGTAATAAAGACAGCCAGAACTCCTGTGGCACTCACCGTGTACTGGACGCTGCCTGGCACCGCGCAGAGCTAAACGTTTCTCACAGGTGTGGAAAACTACAGCACAGAGCAGTTACATAATTCCTCCCAGTCACAAAGGTAGGTAAACTATGATTTAAATTGGGACAATTCGTCCTTAACCTTTCATTGATTCTGCTTTGGAGATGGTCTATCTTCTCTGCCCTCTTATTCTCCAACATAAGGAAATGTATCCGTAGGTTGCGTGGCCTGGTAGCAGCTGATGGCCTCACTCCCCTCCTTTCTTCTCTAGCTCACTGTCCGATCCCTGCAGCAACAAATCCACATCTAAGGGAAAGGCCTGGGGTTCCTGATTCTTACACAACTCCCAGCTCCTACTCTGCCAGTGTCACCCTTTGTTCATCAGTTAGGTGCTTCTATTATTCAGTGAAGCAAAGAGGGAGAAAAGTCTTTACTCCTACTTCTTTCTGAATTTTCCTGGCCATTTGTCAGGTCTGATCCTTAGGCTGCTCTGCTGTCTAACACGGAAACATGTTTTTTTTCTCCTAGGCCCAGGAAAATTGTACATGAGCATCTTTTTAGGTATTTGAAAAATGTCTTCTGGTTGGGATTGCTTGCCTAGCTCTTTCTCTCCATCACAGTTTGCTGGCCCACTCTTGCCTCTGGCTAGCTGGTCCACTCATGTGAGTGAGAGGAAAGAGGCTTGGTGTGCAACCAACCTAAGGAGGCAGCCTTCTCCATGCCAAGCCCAAGGTGTTAGCCCACCATGGGGGGCACTGAAAGTCAAAAACCAGGCTTAGGGTCCTCAGAGCTCCTAGAAATCCAGCTGACTCGCATTCCTTCCCCTACACTTGCTTGTTCAATCAACTTTCGATTTAATAGCATGAGATCCCTACATTTTCTGTGGGATTTGACTTTAATATCCTTTGAGCTCTGGCTAAGGTCTTCCTCTAAGATTATCAAATTTAATTTGTCAAATCTAACTGGAAAGTCACCATTTCTAAGTTCACCAAATGTGTCTTCATTCCAGGAGAAACTATTTGGCCTCTTAACCATCTTGGTCGTTTGTGTCCTAAAAAGCATCCAAACATTTTTATAATCCAGGAAGCATGGATTATCTGAAGTCTGATGCCACTGTTAACTCCAAAGTCCTTCCATACTCTTTAGTGTGAGTGAGCTTTATTGCAGGGTAGTATTGCTTTAAAAATAATGAGCTGTCAAGCCAAGCTTAGACATCATTTGGCTAAGTAGAAATTTTCACCACAGCAGCTATCCAAAATTCAAGGAACACTACTCTGCTATGCAGATGCATTTAGTGTGTTCCAAACCTCATACTTTAGCCCATTCCAGGGGTGAATTCTTATCTCTGTCTCACTCTCCACACATCACTGGGGAAAATGACCTCACTATGCACTGTGTGCTATATCACTTTCAGCTGCTGATGACTTCCAAAAATACAGCTTTAATCCAAACACTTTACTTAGCTTCAAATTCATTTGCTTACCTTCCCATTGCTGCCTGTGTGACATCTTTGAACAGATGTACCTCTCCCTAACTGAACTGTTCTTCTGCACAAAGCTGTTTTATCTTCCTGCTTTCCTTATCCTTGCGAACCCATCTAATCATGAATTTCAGTAACCTAAGGTCCACAGTGACCATTACACCCTTCCACCTCCCCACACCAAAACAGCTACAGAATACACTGAACAATGCCTACTTTCTACTGCACATCAAGTCCCTGCCCTCCTTTTTAGAAATCCTTGATTACTATCAATTTTGTTTCACTCCTCTCTCTACATGCAGACAGGGCGCACTTCCTTCTAGGGAAGTAATTCAATCATCAGCTTCAGGAACTGGCCCAGTAGTGACCCCATTCCCCTTGCTGATGACTAAGGAATGGACATGTGACTCTATTCACAGGTCTGTGAGCATTAAGGAGAGACTTGCTGTGAGCTTCTGGGAAGTTTGCCCCTAAGTGCTGGGCAAACTTCTGGAAATGATGCTTTCTTGGATGATTTCATACCTAGATCTCAGGTCTGGAGTCGTAACCACCTCACTACCATCCAGAGAATGAAATCAACTCAAGGTATAGTTAAGAAAAGCAGGAGAGTGTTTAGAGCAGAAGCTACTGTAAATGATAGATCTGCACACTTTCTATATTTAATATTTGGTTAGCAAACTTATTTCTTGTTGAAGCTAGTTTATTTGTTTGTTACAAATCCCTGTGAGTGATTCATCCCGTGTTATCAGTTGTGCTCCCACTGCCTCCATCACCGCAGTCTTGGGCTCAGGCTTTCGGCACTTCTCACCTAGATTAATAGAACAATTCCCCTAACGGGTGTTGCTGTCTCTAACCTCAATCTATGGCAATTCATCCTCTGCAGCTGCCAGCCTTGATCTTTCCAACCTAAAACAGAAAATAGAAATCTGTTTGCCCCTGATTCCTGCTCAAAAATCTCTTCCTGTTTTTCCTTTGTATTATTAACTACTTACGGCAAATAAAATTATTTGGAAAAGACTTTAAAAGGATGATACTAGAGTGTGAGGAAGGCGCTAGACTTGGCCTGGTCTCTAGACTGAGGCTGAGACAGACCCCAAGGGACCAGAAGGCACAGGAGCCCCTCAGACCTGTGTGAATACATTTCTAATCAGGCCATGTGGGCAAAGCCCACCAAGATCCCTGCAAGGTCAAAGTCACGATCAAGACTGCTCCAGTTACAATGTGCAGCTTGGGAACGACCAGGAAGAGGTGGCAGCTGCTGCGCCAGTACCAAAGACTTAGGAGATGCTTAACTCTCTATTTCTCTCATGAGCTCCCAAGGGACCAAGTGATAAGTCACCCCAAACACCCAGAATGCAAGCTACAGCAGGAGGAGGTACACAGGTCAGCCATACAGACAATAAAATACACACAATTTGTACTGGCAGTTGTATTGTCACTAGAAAACCCTTAGCATATTATTCAGTGTCATTCACAGTGGTACCCTGGGCTCTCTCTTTAATAAGAATGGGTCTGTGTGATTTTGTCTTCTTAGCACCTCAGTGCACAGCTCTCTGTCACACAGACTGGTCTAGAATTGTCACATTCCCGTAGGAATTTCCATGTTCCCTTTGTAGCCTCAGGAAGTTGTTACAAATGTGGGTCTCTGATCCGAGCAAGGGCAGGTAAAGGCCTTTGTTGGGGACTTTTGAACTGAAACTTCAAGGAAGTTGGTTTCTGACGGGTGTCTAAATTGGAACCTATAAAGATGCTGGTGGCTACTTTTCTTCCCACATGGGCTGGTGAAGCTGAGAATATGGGTAAGGAAAGGCTGACAGCAGAGGAGAAAAGAGAAAGAATGAGAATCTGGGGAGGATCAGACAGAGAGAAGAAAGGTGCCTATCAGAGTTTTCAGTTTTCTGATTATAGTCGCTTTCAAGACTGGTATATTGCGATCCTAAAACTCACTGAGATACCACGGTTTTGTTTTATGAAGTAATTCTCTTCCTCCTTCTCCTACTCCTCTTCTTCTGCTTGAGCTACTTCTGTTTGACTTCTGCGACACACAAAGCTAAAACACCCTTGTCTCCTTCCCCTGTTTAGCCCCCTGGGGCTGTCACTTCTGTGCCCTAGGTCTGCGAGCTCGTCTCCTCCTGTGTCTCTGTGTCTCGGTCCAGAGAGATCTTGTTCTTTTCCTGGGTCCTCACTTGCCCCCTTCTCCAGTGAATGCCTGCTGCTTGCTCTCTCCGTGCCCTGCGCCCATGCGGGCTGTCTCTCCCGCAGCCCTGCCCTGTATACCTTGTGCTGTGCTCTGCTCTGACACGGGGATGCTCAGGTCCTTTCGAGCCCTCATCTGTTCTTCTCTCTCCCCAGCTCATAGCAAGCCATTTGTTTCATAATTATCTCTTAACTGACTCACTTAGTGAATGGATCAATAAAGCAATCACATAAATACCCTATAGAATCCTGAGTGCATTTTACAACCTAGAAACTTAGCAATAGGTAAATTAATAAAACACAAGCCAGTGAGATTCCTGGAAAACTGGAACATACGCATCCTCCTGGTGGCACTGGAAATAAGTCCATCACTTTTGGTAATCAAGATCACAGCGTACAGCAAGTGAAGGAAAAACGATCACATCTCTACTCCAAACATGAATCCCACCTACAACCCCAGGAAAAATTCCGCAAAATAATCAGAGAGAGTTTAAATATGGAAACAGTTTATAATAGCAACAAAGCTAACCACTTACCAGTCCAATTATTTAAATAATTGGAGACCAAAAATTGCATATTTTTATTAATTTTTATAATATAACAAGAAATGTAAAAATAACAATTTAAATTTATTCAATATAAGAATTTACTGGTTGAATGACACTTGCCTGAGTGGATGCTGGGTGCAGTAACTATGTAAAAAGTGCACTGCCTGAGAGATGATTGGGGTATAATGTTAAAGGGTTAAAAGACAGACATTTATAGTATAATATATCAAAGCAGTACACTAACACAGTTTTAAAAAACAAATGAATAACAGAAATAAGAAAACTGCTTGCTACGCAATAAATTTTAAAAGGAAAACTGTAAAAGGGCAAATTCATGCTGCTTTTAAAATTTTCCAGCAAAATCTTAAAACCTAGAAATCAGAAAGGTAAGAATAAAATAATTCTTTTTTTTGGTACTGGGGATGGAACTCGGGTCCTTGTGCTTGTGAAGCAGGTGGGGGAACCACTCAGCCAAATCCCTGGCCCTAAAATCAGATAATTCTGTTGAGTGACTGGATTACCAGTGCTGTATTTATCAAAAATGTACTTTAATTAAAGAGGATATTGTGACAATATTTATTAAGCAGGGAGAATCAAGTACTATCCTCCCAGTTACGAGACATACCTACCTAAAACATACCAAAACATGAAACGCAGTACATTCAGTTGCAAGCCATTATAACAACATTGTCTCAGTTGGCAAATTTGCGTAATGATTTATGGACATTTGCCCTAGCAAATGTGTGGGGATATGAGGCAGCTGCTCACTAGCGTGGCTTCGGCTTTGTTAACAAGAGGTGGACAGCTGTGGTTAATGAAAAACAACCGCTAATAGATAACTCAAACGTAGCCTTGATGTGCATTTTGGTATTGTCAGTGCGCAGAGTGACTGAAATCCAGATCTAGAACCTCAGTACTTGCTCTTTTGCTTCTTCTCCTCAGAATCCAGCCTCGTGGACTGGACCTCACGGGGAGATAACTCCAGCGTGGGGTCCAGGTTGCACAGGAGGGGGCTGGATCCTGTCTGGCTTACTGGAATAAAATACAAGGGTGGTAATGCAGACAGTGCAGTTTGTAAGTAGCTGGGACTAAGAAAATCGGGATCAGAACAGAGCTGCGATAGGTCCGCCCCTTATTGTCTCTGCATGCTTAGCCAGTCTAGAACATTGGGTCCCTCCGTACAGGGACCTTACGGAAAGGAAGTCCCCCGGGAACTCAAGGCACCCTGGGGTCCTCAGGACCTCGGCTTCTAGCCATGGCTCTGTTATCTCCCCACACCCTTTCTTGGGGGGAATGGGTTACAGTCTTTGGACCGGCCCTAGCTCATCTATAAAAGGAAGGGTTTGAAAGCAGATCTCTAGGCCCCTTCCAGCGTGGGATTCCTGAAGTGCCGTACCAGTTAGAACTGTTATCGGTTCGTGTAGTCTTTACACCCAGATTGAATAGGACACACTCATGGTCACTGTAACCCTCAGAGATTTCTCCTGAGCCTGTGTTCTGAGTTTGAGCACAAGGCTGGAGTGACAATGGAACTCACATTAGAAACTGGATAAGTAGGGCCAGGGAGTTAGCTCAGCAGTTTGAGGACCTGAGTTCAATCCCAGGTACCAAAAAAAAAAAAAAAAAA
>NW_022900930.1:2372805-2415911 GCF_012274545.1 Fukomys damarensis | reverse complement strand
GGAAAAAAAAAAAAAAAAAAAAAAGAAAAAGAAAGAAAGAAAGACATTGGATAAGTAGCAAACTGTGTAGTTGCATATTTTTAATATATTGCAAGTTTCAGTTCATATACCACAACTTAATTGAATTTGCCCTAAAGCCCTTCAATTAAAAATAGTGCAGAAACTAGCATTTAAAAGATAAACATGAGACTTTGACCAAACACCAATAAAGGAAGAAAGAAGAGAAAAAACATGGTAAGTTTTTGAAAGGTTAATAACATTTTTTCTAATCAAAGCAATAATGGAGATGAAGAGGCTATTTTCTCTTTTATAGTGTGCAAGAAAATCTGATAGTTCTATATCAGGAGCAACCTGGCATTACCAGAAATTCAGATGAGAAATGAGCAGCCTTTGGAACCCTAAAGTAGGATCAGCTTTAGTTGAGCACATGGCTCAGTCTAACATCTGACCTATGCCGTGAAACTGCACAGCCCACATTGGGGACTTACCCTCACTGCAGCTATATCTCTGGCTTCTGGGTGTTTTTATCCTTCCGCACTGTGATACGCCTGTGCTCCCCGGCTTTCCAGCTGCTGCTCAAGTATCCTCCATCTGTTCTGCAATTTGACCTGAAAATCTCCTGATCTTGGAAAGCCAGCTCAAATTTGGAGTCAGCCAAATTTAGATTAACTGCCTACCCTTTCTACTTATTACCTGTATGACTTGGACCCAGTCTTGTATGCAAGAGACTTACAGTTTATTAAATAGGTAGATAAGAAAAATAGAAAAGAGGAAAGGAGAAGGGGAAGGAAGAGGAGGGCAGGAGAGGGGAGGAGAGCCGAGCCCACCCTGAGCTGTTTTTTCAAACAGGGTTAAGAGTGCGTCTCTTGTAAGAAAGAGTGTACGGCTCCTACGTGAAGTAAGTAAGTCACACATGTGTAAATATCGAACAGTTTCTCTGGTGTGAAAACTATAATAGTACTCAAGATCCTAAAGGGATAATTAACAAGGTGAAATAGGAAGAAAAGGACTAAAGGTGTAGGGAAAGTGGGAAGGGTAGGGGAAGGGGAATAAGGGAAAAGAAAAAAAATGTGAGGAAAAAAAGAGTATACAGCAGTCTAAGAAAAAGCAACAGCAGGTGCAAGACACAGAAATGTGGAGGGAATGGAAAACGACACAAACCATTGGCTCTGTAAACGATCTCAGGAGACAGGAAGTCAGAGATGAGCTAAGAAAGGGAGGTAGAGACAGACCATGAAGGCGTGATCTACCTAAATCACGACTTTGGAAATGCTGCCTTTAAAGAAACAGAAATGCTTTGTACCCATACTAGGGAGCCTTCGATTCTTCTATCTCTCTAGTAATATGAAGAAGATTTTCTGCCTCAGTGCTCTGGATTGAACATGCACAAATTCTGCCTCTTCTTTAGGGAGCAAATGATCTATGTGTTCAGATAATTGTGTGGCTCTGTTTCCCTGACTTAAGTATTTATAGTTTCTTTTCTGCTGTCTAAGCTGTCCCACTTCGAGCATTATACATTATCTTCATTACCTCAAACGGTCTTGCATGTAGACATTGAGAATTATTTCTAAAAGGCTTAGGTTATAATTCTTAAAAGAAAAATCATAAATCTCTTCTAAGAAGACAAGAAGGTAACCAGCCACTCAAGACTGTGCCCAGAAGGCTGATCAGCAATCAGAGGGAGTTGACACACATGGGCCCGGAGGGAGACCCCCCCCCATGGCCAAGCTCACAGCCCTTGGATGCCAGCCACACGCCGGCTGTCTGTGTGCCCTCTGACCAAGCATCTAGTCATTCTGCGCAGCATTTCTCGTCTGTGCGGTGAGGAAGACATTCGTAGTGTCTGCCTGTGCTAAGGTTACAAGAGTGAACATGGGTGAAGCGCTCTGAGGAGCCGCACACGCAGACAGGGCTGGATGGAGGTCAGCGCTGCCTCTTGAAGCAGCAGCTGAATGAGGCTTCACCCGTGGATGAGGCCCATGTACTGGGGTTTTGTTGATCTCCTCTGAGGTTCCTATGCTTCTCCTGCCTGCACAAATCTATGATATCACTCCTTTAATAAACATAACAGGACCCTCTTCATTTATCTTCCTAAAGTTTTTCAAAGGATCAAACCAATGAAGATAAAATACGCTTGACAAACAGAATTTCATTAAGGAAGACGCAGGTGTAGCTCTTGGCCACACTTTAAAGTGGTTTCTTGACGTATCTGTCTTCTCTGAGAGAAGGAGCTCTGTGTGGGCGAGAGAAGTCTAAGTTACAAGGGTTTTCTTCAGAACAGAATAAAGTATTTGTTGGGAATAATTGGGGATTATTTGCCAACCCTCATGAATAGCTTTCACATTAGGTTTCATGAGATTTCTCACACTGCAATCAGGCAGATGGGGGCCTGTAATAGCCAGCATCCTTTCTGGGAGACAGAATAAACAAAGTTAGCTGTTTATCCGGGAAGCCTCCAGCTCCCAGCCTGGAGCAAAGAGATTAGATTTAAGTTTGGGAAAGGTGGAAAACATCAGCAATATACTTGGTGGATAGGAAAAGCTTATTTTAAAATATGACATTAATTTTGTAACCCAAGATTTTATTTTTTTTCTTTAGAGGCAGTACATTGAGTGATTTAAAGAAACGCAACCCCTGGAAACAGACTTTGGGGCTGTAATCTTGGAGGTAGAAGTTACTAATTATAAAAACGCTGTCTGAGTTCTTTGTCCGGGCTGGGTCCCGCAGAATACAGAGAATATGATGGATGGTTAAGTTCTCACAGTACTGGGGAGTGCGGTCCTGGGGAAATTGCTTCAGAGAAGGGAAAGCAAGGCAGGAGTTGGGTTGACAACCTCAGGACGACCTGGTTTACTAGTCTTGCTGGGTCCTTTCAAAAAAATGATATAAGGCTACTCCTGAGGGTAGCACAGAAGAGTCAACCTGCAGATTCTTATTTTCCATTGACCAAATCTCATCACCACCAGTAGGTAACATCCCTCAACTTCTAGTTTCCGGCTCTGTGAGGGGTAGTAGTTCTCGCTCGTTAGAATCTGTAGGGCCCGCAGGCAGGAGCTGACATACAGGTCATTCCCACATCGGTCGGACACTGAGAAGCCACTCAGCAGCAGCAGGAGAAGCTGAAGGACCTGCTGCCTATGACTCCACAAGATCAGTGAGCCAGCTCCGCGGTGCTGAGGGGGACCTGGACCGTGGTTATACCGGCTCAGCCAGACGGAGCCTGGACCACAGGGATCCACACCCACAGGGTGTGCAGATCAGACCTGGTGCACTGCCCAGCCTCTCTGCACCTCATTTTCCACCCTTAATATGGGAATGAAATCCCTCACGCACCTCACAGGCCATGGTGAAGTCATACAAGCCAGTACATGCAAGGACCTTAGGAACTCTTTTACAGCTGATCGCTGTGGTTGTAAGAAAAGTGTGACATTTCCCATATATCCAATGGTAACTTTTCTGGGCAGCCTACCCTTATCTCATTTCTCTCTTCTGCTAGGAATACACTTGAAGGAGGAGTTGTCGAGGACGAATTCAGTACGTGTTATCCCAAGTGTGACTGTCGCTCATCCCTGAGCCTGTGCCCTGCCAACTGACACGGTAACGATGGGGCTGCAGAGCAAGCCCAGGAGGGAGCCCGGGACTCCATGGTGCCTGGGCTCCAAAGGCTGCTCCGGGAAAAGGCACAGAGCCTACAAGCTCCTATCGTGGCAGCTTTGTCCACTGGCTTAGCAGGATTTCTTCCCACCCAGCCACTGATACTCAGAAAGAGTCTGCTGGATGCCAAAGACTGGCCTTCTGCAGGGGCTGGAAGCAGAGGTTGAAGAAGTGTTAGCAAAATTGATTTAATGTGACCTTCTGGTCATTCCCCTGTCAACACTGTGGAACAAGCTGTTTTTCTTCCAACAAATAGAGGTCAGAGTTTTAATATGTTGAAAACATTTAAAATCATGACATCTTCCATTAAAATTCCTATAGAAGAGAAATCGGAAGGTTGAGTAACTCTAGGCCTGGATTTGCGCAGGGCAGCAGCTAGCTGAAGCAAAACAGGACGCATTTTCCACAGTCCTCACCGGTCCCCGTGGTCTTACTCCGTCTACCTTGCACATTTGGGTCATTTCTTACTGCAGATACTTTTCCACTCGGAGCCCAGTGCTTCCCAGGCTGGAAACACAGGCTTTTAGACTTGAAAGAGATCTTCAAGATGATCAGCTCCCAGTTATGTGACCTCACGTCACGTCCTCAAGCAGCGCACTGAGTCCTGCCTTGGCTTGGCTGGGCTTGGCTTTTCAAGGTGGTATAGGTTTTACTCTTATTATTATTATTAATATTGTCACATGTTCGTAAAAGACTTATGAGGTGTGACTAAAAAACATGGTGAGTGATTAAATTTAAAAATTACTCTAGTAAAAGATTCATTGCCATTATTCTCCCTCAAAATAATCACCCTTGCTTCAAACACATTTGTCTCATTGTTGGGCCGCTTCCTGGAATTTCTGAACGTCCTCTTTTGTGAGTCTCCTCAGTTGTACCACCCTGGCTGCCTCCGTGGCCTGAGTCTATTCAAAATGTCTACCTTCTGTGGTCATTTAGACTTTGGGGAAGAGCCAGAAGTCACCCCAGGGCACATCCGGTGAATAAGGCGAAGGAGGACACAGCGTCGTGTTTGCTGAGCTCACCTGTCCTTTGGATGGTGCTTGGCGGCAGCAGACACCATGTGTTTCATCAGGCCTCATACAGGCACTTATGAAAGATGACGTGCAGGGTGCTTCCTAAAGTGGAAAGATGTGTGGAATGAAGTGTGTCTGAAGGGGGGGTTGAGGAGTATTAATGTCACTGTCTTTTTAAAAATTGAAGCATGCACAGTTTAGCTCTATCACATCATCGGCACAGAGAAAGAGGAGGAAAATAATGACACACTGCCCCGTGATGTGGAGGAACCCTCCTCTGGCAGAAAAGTCCATGCACATAGGTGATAGGTGCCCCAGAGCGACTCTCCAAACTGCATCCAAATTCCCTCCTGAGTTTCCCGGGCTTCGGAGGCAGGGTACTTCTCAGACTCCCTTCTGTGTCAGGTTTCCCAAGTGGTCCACCTGCCCCAGGCTAAAGCACAGGAGGATTAGCAAGGGGAAAGCAGGAGGGAGTTGGTGTGGTTCATCCAGGTGCTAGAAGGCAGCCCGTTTAGGCGAGGATCACCAGTCAAAAGCATTCCAGGCTCTTTCTGCATCAAACAAAGAACAAAGAACTGGATGAGAAAAGCCAGTAAGGTGCCAAAGAAAGTTTATCTGAAAAGTGTAACATGGTGGGAACCAGCTCTTCAGTGTGAACTTGTACCAAACAAGAGAAAAAGAGTAAAAGGAAAAGTAAAAGCACATACTTGTGTTCACCTGTGTGTGAGCTGCCTTTTTATGCACGTATGTCACCCGGGAGCTGCACAGAGCCAGGCCCAGCTGGCATCGTGTGATTGGCCAGTCCCACGTATGCCCCGCAGCCTCGCCATGCCCTAGCTCCTGTAACGCAGTCAGCTCCTCTCTCCATTCCCACAACGTCACCCGAGATTCCCGCCCGGCCCACCGCTCAGCTTTCAGGGATTCTAGCAGCACTCGGGGTTCCTAGAGCTAAATCCCTCTATGCCTGTGCTACCTAGAGCAGAATCTGTTACATACCACCAAACCCTGACAAAGAGTGTCTTCTTTCCACGTTCACTACATGTGCTTTGTAAAACTAGGCTGTTTTTTATAATAATGCCATAAATCTCATTTGTTAATCGATGTTTTATTTTGAGGTACTTCTTGTTTCACACTCAGTTGTAACAGTACAAAGTAATCCTGCGTATCTTTTATCCAGTTTTCCACTGTAACATCTTAGAAAACTAAAGTACAATACTATAGCCATCATATTGACACTGACACAGTCTACTCACTTTCCTTGATTTGCTTATACATGGGTGTGTGAGTGCAAACGATTTGGTCGCATGTATAGGTTCATGTATTGGTCACCACAGTAGTAGACAGAAAGTTCTAACACGAGGACCCTTTCACTGTCCCTCTGTACAGTCACTGTCTTCCAGTTCCCGCCCCAACCCTAACCCCTGCAACGAATCCATTTTCCAGCTCTGTAACAATGATATTTCAAGAATATCATGTAGATGGGGTGATACAATATGGAATTGCTTTGTTCTGAGTATTTGTGTCCCCCGAATTCTTGTGTTGAAAGCTAACCCCAGTGCAGTAGTAGTAGGAGATAGGCCCTTTATGAGTCAGTGAGTGCCTGAGGGAGCTCTTAACCTCCACACATGAAGGCACAGCAGGAAAGCACCATCTATAATGCAGACAATGAGCCCTTATTGGTCACTGGAGATGCAGATGCTTTGATTTTGAATTCTCATCCTTTAGAAATATAATAAATAAATTTCTGTTATTACAAATTACCCAGAACAAGGTATTTTGTTACAGAATCTTAAAAGAACAAAGACAAAAACCTTTTAAGATTATTTTGAGGAGAGAATTCCCTGGTCATGCCTATAAGTTGTGTATATCAATAGTTTTTTCTTTTTCTTGCTGAATATATCAAGGTGAGAATGCCCACAATTTGCTCAACCATTCATTCTATGAAAAAATGTGATTCATTTCTAGGTAAGAGTTATCATGCATGTATTAAGTATTCTTAAGAAACACACCCTACAATCCCAGCACTCCGGGAGGCTGAGGCAAGAGGTTTGCGAGTTTGAGCCCAGCATAGGCAGCTTAGCAACTTAGCAGGACCCAGTTTCAAAAAAAAGAAAGTAAAGAAGGGTTAATGATATAGCTCAATGTGAAGGCCCTGGGTTCAACCCTTGACACTGAAAAGAAATAAACAAAATGCACAAACGCTGGATGTGTTAAAATGTAAACAAAACCAGTCAACGAGTCTGGTGCTTCTGAAGGGAACCCTGCAAGAGCATCCCGGCCGAGAACGGAGTCCAGCTTCATCATCTTCAAAGTAGAAGATAATAGCAGCAAACCCCACCTCAAAGATCATTCGCAGTGACTAAAATGTGTCGTTTATGAGAAAGCAGCCTGTAAACTCGGTGTTTTAACAGAAAAAGCTAACTGG
Organism: Fukomys damarensis; assembly: GCF_012274545.1. NCBI lineage: Eukaryota > Metazoa > Chordata > Mammalia > Rodentia > Bathyergidae > Fukomys > Fukomys damarensis. The sequence goes on along the minus strand of NW_022900930.1, from coordinate 2,408,819 downwards.
TTACATTCTAAAATTGACTCCTATGCCATATCTATGGCTTAATAGGAATGGGCTTTGTGGAAAGCACAGCATCATGAAAGGTTTGCTGGAAACCTTAAGGTGCGTGCTGTGTCTTCAAAGACGGAGGCAGTCTGGGTGGAGGCAGCGTCTCCCATGGGCTCTAAGCCACCGCAGGCACGGATCTGAGGTGACAGCGGACGGACCTCCAACAGAAGCGGTCATCAGACCCAGACCCAGGTTACGGGGATCGCAAGGGACCTTCCCAGGGCGCTCACCGGAAAGAACAAAATCTCACAGGAGTGGGGCACTGCCGGAAGCATTTTCAGGAACCACAACTGGTCCCTAAACCGGCAGAAGGAGATGGAAGTCTGGGAATATGAGAGCAGCTGTGCTGCCCCCTGGCTGCTGAGTGCGTGTTGCGGGTGGTCACGTGACGCCCCGTCAGCTGAGGTGCTGCACTGAAAAATGCCCGGTGTCGCACTGCTTCTCAAAACCAAAAGGTTCCTTTAATCATCCAGGACTGCAGCGTTAACACAAGCCCCCAGAAACCGCTTGCTCCTCATAATAATGAAAGTGAACTGAGGAACAAAGGACAACTGGAAATTAAGAGCCATTTTACAGTCTATTTTTCCATGCAAACTGACTCTACCTTAGCAAATGAAAATAAATCAGTAAGGAGAGGTTTCCTTAAGAATTTCATATCAGATTCTGTTCAAAATATTAACAGGAAATTCTTTGCTCCCTCATCTACTAAATGAATGGTGAGCAAGTGTTTAAGAAATAGTAGTTGACAACTTTATCCCCTCTGGGGTCTCCTCTTGTCATCATCATCTTGCTCAGACTAGAAGTGAGCCTTTGGACCGCCTGGCCCTCTGCTCTTGCCACAGAGAAGAGAAGCTAAGGAACTACCCTAGGAGGCACGTTCCTTCCAGGCCTCTTTGCCTTTTCTGGAAGTTACCCCCACCCCACGCCGGTGCAAGCGCATTCTGGTTTTGTTTGATGCATGACATAGCATAAAGATAACTCAGAAAAAAACTGGATCTAGCATTTCATGAATAGCATTAAGCTATAACCAGGGGTGGGGGTGTCACCCTGCCTTCCAGCCACCTGTTTTCTAACACACTTTGTTAGGTGCTCCCACAAGAAGATCACAAGTCCTTACACCCCAGGGAGCCTTCCATTCCCAAGGAACCATACAGAGCAGATTTGGTTGTTTACTGGGCCACTGAAAGTCTCCAAAGGGACACATCCCTATCTCCTCACTGCTGCTCTGTTCCCATGGGTGCCAAGGTCCATGGGGCACGTCCCTCACTGCCTGCCGTTCCCAATAACTTGAGGCACTTTTTTTCACCTTGTGGGTCTCACCGACTGGGATTTACTTTTTCATAGTTCTGGAAATGAGTTATCTCAAATCAAGGCATTGACAGGGCCTTGCTCCCTCACTGATACTCAAGGGGAGAATTCTCTCTGACTTCAACCTTAGGATGGTTCCAGGTGTTCCTTGGCTTAGAGCTTCGTGGCTCCTCTACCTTCATCTTTGTGTCTCTTACAGAGACGTGTGAACTGGATTAGGATCTACCAGGGTAATCCGGGATCAAATCATTGTGAGATCCTTGTTTTAATTATGGCCATAAAGACTCCTTTTTCAAATTAGTTCATATTCATGGACTCTAGAAATTAGCATATGGACAAATCTTTGGGGGAGGAGAGCTGTCACAGTTCAAGATGAATAGGTTTCCCCTTAGTTAACTTTCACACTACTGATGTACTGATTACATCAACTATAGTAACTCTTACTTGATTTACTTTTCAGCTTCTCGGATCCACTTCTCCAGGAAATTCAGGCAAGACACATCAAATGTTGGACGGGTGATCCAAGTGACAAAAATGTGTCTTACCAAAAATTATTAACATTCAAACTAACCCTTTCTTAGAAGGGTGTCAGAAGAACATTCTACCAAATGTCATTATCCTGGAGTGCCACATGGTCTGAGGCCTGAGACAGTTCCCCGCCTTGGGCATCCAAGGCACCTGCTGCCTTCCTTCTTGAGGCCGACCTGAGAAGGACACTCTTACCCGCACCCGAGGCTGTGGCTGTGTCCTGGGAAGCTTGAGAGACTGTACAGAGTTTTGATCTTGGCAGTCTTCAGGCTGGACGAGTGTTACATCTGCTGCCTTCATCCCTGACCAAATATAAGCTTCTTTGGTTGTTTAAAAAATCCTCTACACTGATACCAAAACTTTGCCAAACCTCCGCTGTCTGTCAATCCAACATCGTGTTAGGTCCTTTCCCTCCACCTCACCTGTGCACTGTGAGAATGTGTCTTCTGTGATAGTCAGGATAAGCAGATTCACCTGTATACTTCATTTTCTTCTCAGTGCTCCTAGATCATGAAAAGAGCCCTGAATGTGTTGATCATCAGGAAGTCTAAATACTAAAGGTCATGCTGATTTCCAGTGCACCTTTTATTTTTGGGAGTTGGAGGTGGTTCTAAGTGTTAAACATCCATCAGGTCCTCACGCTTAGTTACACCCCCTACCCTGTTAAATATTTCATTCTAAGATAGGGTCTCTCTAATAAGCTGAGTGGCTCATACAGAACTCAAACTTGTCATCTTCCTGCTTCAGCCTCCCAGGGTGCTGGAAGACAGGTGTGTGCCATCACACTTGGTCGCTAGTGCTCATTCTTGATCAACTGAATTAAAATATCATGAGGCCAGAGTCTCTCTGTTTAAAATTTCTCCATAGCATATTCACCTGTGGATTATAGACCACAATCAACATCCACTGAGGATTATCAACTAGTGGAAAATAGGGAAAACAGCTAGAATGTCACACTTGGACTTGGCAGGAGAACTACAGTAGTATAAAATCTCTCAAATTCTACATCTTTTAATGGAAAGAACTGTCTGGTCAAATCTGCTTCCATTTCATATTCTGAACAAAAACATTGCATGGTGAGGAAAATCTCCGCTTGTTATCACCTTTTCATATTAAAATCAGGTCTGTCTTTTTGCAGAGCATTTTCCCAGAAGGTAATTCCACAGGAACTTTTCTTCAGACCAGGTTTCCTTCCTACCATAAAGGTGAAAACCACAAAGAAAAGCCTCACAGAGCAGTACTTATTTCTGTACAGACTCCCATCCTTGATCACCGACCTTAAACATCTCGTATTTGCTTGTGAGATTTTCCATTTTCCCAAAGATTTAGAGTCAAATAGGTTCCCTCAAATTTCCAACATTGCTTCAAGTGTCTGACGTGATTTTAATTACATTTTTAGATTAAGGTACCTGCTATGGTTTCCAGTTCTCAGTTTGCAGAGAATTAAGCTGTTTTTTAGACAGCTCTCTCTTCAATTTTTTTTTTTTTGATTTTTCTTTTTGTTTCTTTTCTACCTTTGCCGGAAAGCCAGTTCTCTCTCCTTTTGTTCTAATTGTTGTTCAATGTTCAAGCAGTGTTTCTTATACATACAAATTCATTTTGCTATAGAGAAGGAGGGTACATGATAAGTTTACCACACACAGCTTTCACAATAAAAATGAGAAGGAAATATCAGGATCTACGGGGAATATTTATAAATTGATTGGCCTAAGAATGCCAACAAAAGTGGAAAAACACATTCATTGGTTAAATCACTTATTTTTTCAACATTTTAGTAACAAAACTAAAGCCAATTTGGAGGTTATAAATTGATAATTTACTTATCCTGAACCCCATGAACACACTGAAAATGAAGTCCTGTGTATCCATTGACCTTGGACATCATGTAATGCAGGATCCATAACCTGCTGACCCCCATGTCCCTGTCTGCTCCATCAAGGGTTATGAACAAGTTAGCCAAATGTGATCATAGAGTTCCTGCCCTGGGTTCCTTGTTCACTCTGTTTGGTTATATTTTCAAAGTTTTTGCAGGTTTCTGAAGACAAAGACTGTGTCTTGGTTGCAACAGTTACAGAAGAATGATACTCTGCAGATGGCATTTAAAGACTGAAGAAGGAGGAAGGGAGTTATATTGTGAATGTTGCTTTCCATCAATCCAAGACTGTCTTCAAGGTTCTGCTTTTTTTATGCCAATAAGATACAGGAAAGCAAACCAAAAACAAGCAAGGAAACAAACAAAAAAACTGGGCTGAAGATTTTAGCAGAGAAATTAGCCCATAAATATTTAAATTCAACAACCAGCTTTATCATGTAGGTGGTTCCTGCATTAATGACTTACATAAATCTTTAACGCATGCTTATATCTTTGCATAAGAGACATGATTCTTTAGCTTTTTGAAGATTATATTTGATGCTTTTGGAGGTTCTACTGAGGTTTCCAGTTGGCTTAGCTCTCTCATGTGATTAAACTGTACGGTCCAGACAGTCTTCTCACTGGCTGTCCAGGCTGACATGTCTTTCCACAACTTTGGGAAGATTCCTCAGAGGAAGTAAAAGTTTGCGATTTTTGTCCTTCATTTTTTTTTCTCTCTGCTTCCTTTCCCTCCCTCCCACCCTTTCTCCCTTCCCACTTTCCTTTTATTCTTTCTTTCTACCTCTTAACTCTTTGCTTCTGTTTTTTTGATTCCATCTCCTTGCTGAATTCTGATGTGTTCTTGTCCCCATTACTGCTCCCTGGTAGTCCAGTGACTAGGGTCCATGTCTGACTGTGCTCTAATCTCTATAAGACAGAGCCAGGAGTCAGAGTTATCTTTTACTTTTGTGTGTGTGTGTTAAGTCTTTTTCTTCTACTGGATAGGAGAGGATAATTTTAAGACAAGGATAGGTATGTTATATATTCATTTTTGATGTTATTTTGTCCTATGACTGAAATTTTTAAAGCCCAAGCTTCAAACCCTCTGTACCTGTGACTAAGGACTTTGCCTCTCACTGCAGGAGAATGATGTGTGTGTGTGTGTGTGTGTCTATGCGTAATAGAATACACTCATAATGCGTAATAGAATACACTCATAAATTAAGTTGTAAAATCTGTTGACATGAACAAATTCTGTTCCAACTGGTTTATGGAGACCAAAATAAACAAAGACATTGAACTTCTGAAGTTTTAAATGTGCTCGCTTTTTAAGAAAAAAGAAATTTATCATAGAAGCTGCTAAATCAAAAGCTAAGCTCAAGTAATGACAATACACCCTTGAACAAATCAGACTAGTGTAATAAATTTACTCTCAGAACAGCTATAATTTTCTCTGATTTTACTGGTATAGAGTATAATAAAAATGCACATTTTATTACATTTTTCTTTTAAAGGAAAATAAAGTTTTCTTTTTAATGTCATTTTCTTAACTAAGGGGCTGGTTAATCTAATCTTTCCAAGATTAAACTAATGTACTTACTACAGAAGCTTATACTAATCATATATGCTTCAGATTGTGAAAAATATAAAAAATATGGGATTAAATTGAATTATAAATTCTGACAAATGATTTGTATCAATAGCAATTATGTTCTGCAGTGTGTCAGTTTAAACATAATTGCCAAATTACTGAATTTAAAAATCTTAGACCAATTTTAATTGAGTTGCTTAAGAAGTAATCTTTGACTACTTGCCTAATTTCTACATATGATAGAAAGCAACTTAGAAAATAAAGAGTGTGTGCATATCCTTTGCTTCTTAGCTTTGTTATTTTTACACATTGTAGAGTGGCTACACTTCTGAGTAGGGCTAACAAAGGTGTTAAGTTTCCACCTTAAGGTAGAAGATGTGAGAAGGCATTTTGTGACTGTGGGGTTCCTGTCATAGATGCAATTAAGCTTTGCAGACCTAGTAAAGGATTTCTATGTGGCAGTTGTCACCTACCTCCTAGTTCTTACTGTGAAACAGCTGTTACATAATTTGGTTAAAAAACTTACCATAAATGGTGAATGTGAAATAAAAGCATAGAGGTATAATTTAGTATAGAAGGTCCTGAGGTGTTTTTATTAGGCAAAAGAAAGCAGTTTTGGGGGCCAGGGATTTAGCTCAGTGATTCTACTGCCTGTTTCTCAAGCACAAAGTTCCAAGTTAGATCCCCGGTACCAAAACTAAATACATAAATAAATAAAAATAAACAAAAAGCTACCCCCCAAAAGAAAGTAGTTTTTTATAAGTCAAACAAATTATTTTATTGTTCTTGTCATTCAAAGTGTTAAAGTGAATAGTGATGAACTAAGTATAAATTCCTTTTTCAGAAGGGAACTTCATTTGTCATGGATTATGGCATGGGCAAATAGATGAGTTTGAAAGGAAACAAAGCATTTTGCCAAAGTTGAATCAGCTTTGGTGAGTTAATTCAAAAAAGCTTTTGAAAGAGCTGATTCCTTTTGTATCAGTATATTAAGATTAATTTTTTAATCCATATTAATAATGAAGTCAATATAGATGAAATACTAGCATTGGACTTTGTTTCTATTGAAATGATTAATTTGTCTTGGAGTATTGGTTTGCACGTCTTTTCCAGCTATCTGATTTTGAGAACTGGGTAATTCCTGGTCTATCACCTTTATACTGTATGCCGTGGGACAGATTTGCTGCATCAACCGTTTTTGTAAGTAAAGTTTTATTAGAACCCAAGCACAGCCATTGATTTATGCATTGTCTGTGGAGCCTGTGTGGTATAACTAGAGCTGAAGAGGTGCAGCAGAGACTTGGTGGTCCTCATCCTGTCAAGTATTTGCTACTGGCTCTTTACAGAATGCTTACTGGCCCCTGGGCCAAAGCTTCCCAAGCTTACAGATGGTGCAGAAAGCTACACAGTGGCTGCTTAGGAACATTAAAGACAAAGGAAAAACCTACCCACAATTATAGACATTGCAGGCAAAAATGGTACAGATTAATGTCTTGTGTTTGATTTCTGGCCTTCAGCCAGAATAGAAATAAAACACATCTCTAAACCAATAGAAATTATTCTGCTTCTCCAAATAGAAGCTAATTTTCTGCCCTTCCATGTTGCTTAATGAAGTAGAGCTCTAGATTTGCTGACAGTATCAAAAAGTGATTTATTTGTATTAATTAACACTTTTAAAACTACAACTATGTAAATAACCCAGGCAAGAACACAATGAGACTAGCATTTTGGAATCAAGAATAATCTTTAGAGATTCATATCTAGCAGGGAGACAGACTGCTTAAAATTTTTATCCAAATAGAATAGACCATGGGACTGCTAATGTCCTCTGAGTATACCACTCAGTGTTTTCCATTGTACTCTCAGGGTCTTCAAACACTGGTGCGCAAGTCAGGAAGTGTGACCACAGTTATTGGTAAGAAACGAAGTTCAGTAAGAATACAGCCATGCCACTCCATTTAGAAAGTGTCTTTGGCTACTTCCACAAGCAGTGGTAAATAACATCACCCACAAAGCTCTAAATATTTGTCAGACTTTACTCTTGAGGTGGTTTCCTGTCTTGACTTATTTGCTATTGAACAGGGTCATTCTCAACTTGCAAGTATAAAATGCATAATGAGTGTTGTCTGATAAGAATGCAAAAACAGTAACATTATCTGGTGGAGGTCCAAAAGACCTCAGTGTTGTAGAGAAGATAATCACAGAAGTTGCAGTTTTATTATACTGCAGGAAATTGACTAAGCTTTGTACAGAAATTAGCTATCTCAAGTAAGAATTCTTTTTTTTCTCCCAGTACGATATTTCCCCCTCTCCTGCTCTTTTTGAAAAGCCTTAATGTTTTGTTGATTTCTTATTGATCAATTAATTCAGTAAATCTGTCATGTGTTCATTTTAAAATAAAATATGATTAATATGCAATATAATTTTTTCCCTCAGAGGAAATATTGATCAAAACCTTCTGATGCAGTTATAACTTCAATATCAATAATCTTGAAAAAGTAGAAGTTGAAACCATATGATGAGATACAATTTCAAAGCCATCATTATTGGCAAACTAATGTTTTGATATCAAGCTTTGTAGAAATTATGGTAAAAACTATACTTATGCATGACTCATACGAGTTCACTTCAGTCAAAATACTTTAAAAATAATTTTTATGTATCTAGTAAATTTGAAACTGCCGATAAACTACACCATGAAGATTGTCCTCCTAGAATAAAAGCTTCAAGTGACCTACACACACGTGCATGAGAACATTCACATCAAGATTGTTGTAACAGCAACCAAACAGAACGTTTCCAGCAACAGCCAAAGAAATTGTAGAGTGTGCATACAACGCCAGAGATAAATGCAGTATAGCTACATGCAACAATACAGAAGAACCCTAGAATATGATGTCAAGTTTAAAACACAGTCAACTATAAATATAAATGCTGGGATTGTATATAAACTTGAAAATCATGCAAAACTATGATAAATTGTTTAGGGATACAAATGTATACAAATCTGTAAAGAAAACACATGTGAATCTAATGCAAAATTCAAGCTAGTGGCTATTTCTAGGGTGTAGGGAAAGGTTTAATACCTAGGAGAGGTCTTCAGAGAACTCTAAAGGTAGCAGTCTGGTCTCCTTTTCTAAACTGGGTGGCCAATAATTAGGATCCTGATTTATAGCTGTTCTTCAAATTTTGCACATAGTGGTTTTAAACTCTTCAACATTTAATAAAAACGACTCTGTCAAAACAGCCTGTCAGTGACAGCCAATGAGAACAGTCCGGCAGAGATTATACACAAGGCACTCGAGGAGCTTTCTGGATCAGCCACCAGGCTGTGGGTTGCAAACGAAAACTACCAAAAACAAGTTTCAGTAAAACATGGATGAATGAGCGCCAAGGAACGCAGCCTAAAGCCTCAGCCATGGCTTCGTAAGAGGCCAGGAGAGAGCAGAGTGTGGTAAAGCTGTGAAGCGCGCTCTGAACCAGTTTCCTGTGAGCGAAGCTCATCAGGAGGCCACACCCGCTCTCTTGAGATGACTGCGGCAGCTCCATTACCAGATGGCCTAGATTCAGTCCTCAGGTGCAGGAGCAAACGTGCTCTGTTCCTCAAGGTTTCATTGCTGTAAGCAAATGCCTGAAAAGGAGGAAAAAGGTTTACTTTGACTCACGGTTTCCGAGGCTTCCCTCCACGGTGAGCTGTCTCCGCTGTTCTCAGGCTCAGTCGTTACGGCTGGGTCTAGATGTCCCCCTAAAGCCTCCTGCAGTCGTAGGTGGGGCTTTTCAGAGTTGGCTGGGTCTGGGAGTTGTGTGATGCTTGGACCCGGGGTAGGTGATTACTAAATTGGCCCACTGATTTGTTTGGCATAGTTCTGGGTATGATCAGTTGCTCCACCCTTGGGGTGGTGGGGTCGCCTGCAAAATATAAGGGACAGAAAGAAGGCTAGTGGCATCACTTGGTGCTTCCTGCTTGCTGCCTTCTGCCTGCCTTGCTCTGCCATGCACAGTTTCTCCTCTGCAATACCCCTCTGCTGCCCCATCCTACCTTGGAGCCTGGCAAATATGGACTGAAAGCTCTACAGACTGTGAGCCAAACAAGGCTTTCCTTGTTTAACTTTAAATTTTGGGCATTTTGTCTCAGTGATGAGACAAGTAACCAAGATGGCCTTAAAGCAGAAAGGTGTGCAGAGGAAGGCTGCTCGCTTCATGGCAGCCTGGAAGCAGAGACAAAGTCAGGGATAGGAGGATTGGGGACGGGATATAGCCTTCATACCCACATCCCCGGTGGCTACTTCTTCCCGCTGGGCCTGACTGCTGAATCACTCATCCAGCCAACGAAGTCCTCCATCCACTGGCAAGGCCGGCACCCTCACAGCTCTGCCACTTCTCCAGGTCCCATCTCTGAACATTGCTGCACTGAGTCAAGCTCTCGATCCATGGGTCTGGGAGACACTTCACGTTTAAACCATAGCACATGCCTCTTATCCAATAGTCCTACATAAGTTTTTATTGTGTCCCACTGGCTGAGTTTGGATGACTACCCTTGGCCAGCCATTATCAGGAGTACATGGTATTTTGATTAGCTGAAACTAAGACATGTTCACTCCTAGACCTAAAGTTGGCATTGACTTGCATAATCAGGAGTGGAGAGGAGGCAACCAAATATCAGAGAAGATCTCTTTTTTTTTTTTTTCCTAGATTAAGGCAAATCCAAGTCCAGGTGGCCAAAATTAGGATCAAAGTGACCATAAAATCCAAGTTACTCTCAGTGACCCTAACCAAACAGCCTAATCCAGTTTGCTTGAAAGCAAAAGACATAGCTACAAGGTAGATATGTGTCTTTTCCTGGATTCTTGAGGAGATAAGTCCTGAATCGTGGGCATTCGTGCTTTTAATTCACCAGAGAACTCCATTAAACATGAGAAGAGTGAAGAGGATAAAGTAGGAGAGAGGGACAAGTATATCGACGAGACTGTCATTCTTAAGTGCCCTGATGTGACAGGTGCTCTGCCTTTCAGGACCACCCGCCAGGAAGTGCCATCAACTGCTTCCCTGTACCCAGCCAGGCTTACTCCTCGGGTTACGCACAAGGTGCTGAGCAGATAAGCCCTGAAGTGGAAGGCAAGAGGCAAGGAACAGAGGGCAAGGTAAGACACGGAGGCTGCACTGGTGTGCTGTTTGTGTCCTGTGGGGAACCGATTGCTACGACACCATCTGGAACAAGAAGCCATGATGCAGAGGTACCTGATGCTGTGCTTGGGCAGGGATGCCGTGGGGTCCAGAGCCAGCGACGAATCCTTGATGTGCCCCTCACAGGCTTGGCAGTCACGGGGCACAATTCCTATCACACAGGAGTTTTCCTCTGTTCTGCCTCAGAGGCTTCCGGCCTCCACTTACCCAGTCATTACCCCACAGAGCTATCTGGAGGAGGCACTTGGTGGCACACCGCTGAAGGCCAAGGTAAGAGGAAGCACACGAGTGACTTCCTGGTGGCCTGCTGAGCTGACCTCCCGGTTTCTGGGCTACGTTTCAGCACAGAATCAGTATCAAGTCAGGGCACTTCTGTGCTGCTCCCTGCCCCATTTGCCCTAAGCCTAGTAACTATGGACAGCTGGGGTGAATTCAAGGCAGCAGGTGAGGTGATGAGAAGATTAAAGTCACTTGGGAGATCTGCATGCAGGAAGCAGAGAGTCTCCTGGATGCACAACTTGCAGATGGTCAGGAGAGCAGTGCTCCTGCTAAGGGACTGTTTGCTCGTTGCGTGAACAGTTATAGCTCCTTGAAGGTTGACTTTTCATGTAGCACTCTGTACCACTCTGATGCATAATTGGTTTCCGGGAGTTCAGCAGTGCCTCATGAAAAAAAGCCCATTTAAAAAAAAAAATCAATCTGAAACATTAAAGTGGAAATAACTATGCTTAGCTACAGAAATACAGAAACACATTTCACTGATGAAAAGCTTTTCAAAATAATATAGGCCTTCATTTCCTAATCCATAAAATGAGGGAGCTGGATTAGGTGATCTTGAAGGTCATTTGTTTCCCTTTGTTTTGGTTGCTAGGAAACTTAAAACTACTGCCAGTGCAGATTTTAAAGAGGATTCGGGATTTAGGTTTGTTTATGCCTCTCTGTCTCGTTTTGTTTTGCTCTGTCCCGTTCACCTTCTCCGTCCACACTAATAACTCTGGTATACGTAGGGCTCTCTGTTTACTGCGAGCCACGGTAAATCCTTTTGGTAAGCATATACGACCAAGATCTCTTCCATCCCTAGCACTGTATGAGTCTAATAATGCCAGACTCACTTTTCCCATCTGAAAAACATAAGCAATATTCCCACAGCTCTCCTTACCCAGCTGCGGAATCTTGAGTATTGTCCGATTCCAATGACAAGAATAAAAAGCTCCTAGGTGCTTCATGTTCCCAGCGATCTGTGTGGGAAAATGGCAAAAATGGGGAGCCTTCTTAGTTGCTTTTCTCGTTGCTGAGACAAAATACCCATCTCCCAAAGTTAAAGAAGGAAAGGTTTATTTGGCTCCCTGTTTGTACAGGGTTCAGTTCATAGTTGGTTGGCTCCAAGGGACGGTGGCCAGGCAGAGGGGGATCGCAGAGGAAATGGCAGCAGAGTGAGATAGCAAAGCAGTAGGCAACAACCAGGCAGCCCTTTTTCTGTCCCTTATATTTTATCCAGGCCACTTGACCTTTAAGCAGATAGCACTCACATCCAGGGCGGAGCAACCTTGATCTTGCCCAGAACTGTGCCAAACCGATCAGTGGGCTGATTTAGTAATCACGTATCTGTTAGATTCGAGCCCTTTTTATAGCCTGTGGCCAAAGGGGGCTGGCGCCCAGAAGTTTCCTTGGCAATGGGAAGCAGTTGGATTTCTCCTTTCAAATCGTGCTTTCAGTTGGGGAGGCTCAGGGAAGAGCAGGGCAACCTTTCAGAAGGAGAGCAGTGCCAGGTCGGGGCGGCACAAGGAAGTTTCACACACACTAGGTGAGATACAAAACATCCTGCAACTGCAGCAAGTTCGCTGCTCAGCAGGATGTGGGGGCTTGGGGAGCTGTGTTCAAGTGCAGACACTTTGCTCAAGCACAGGTACAAACTGGCATTGAGGCACGAGATGGAGTCGTGTGGCTACCAAACACCCTTAATCCCCGCATCACACAGTCTAGACCCAGCCACCTCTGAAGAGCCCCACCTATGACCACGTGAGGCTTCGGGGGACATCTGGACACAGTCACAGCAATACTCAAGCGTCCCAGAGTTCATCTGTACCACCCTCCCCGCTTCCCAAGCACACACGTGCTTGCTGCCTGGAGGTGCAGTCACAGAGCTGATGTACCATGGGTCTTCCTTAAAACTCTCGCTCCAGGGGCCCTGGGACAGCAGATACTGAGGCTGTCTCAGTCCCAGTCTGTCTGGCCCTCCAAGAAGCCCAGTAAACTCAGTCCTAGAAGGAGGGCTGAGGGCCTGACACCTGCATGGCTCCATAGCTGGTGGCCTCTCCACATAACGTGATCAGTCATCGAGAAAGACCCAGGACAAGATGGGGATGTGGCTGTGGTAGGCGCACTCTCCTCTCCCTGTCTCTTGTGCTCCCTTTGCCGCTGTGCTAATTTATCTGCCCCCATAGACCTGAACTCTTTTCATATTCTGTTTTATTTACAGCCCTTGAGTTAGCCATTGTTTCCTATTCCTCTGGATTCTTTTTCTTCTTTCATCAAACGCATCTTCCTTTCAGGAAAAGCTTCTGTGCTGTTCTATATTCTGCCACTCAGGCCCCATATTTTTAAACAAAGGGAAAAGACTTTCATGCATTCTTTTTTAAGATCACTGAAATGGCCTAGAAGAAATGAGGTGAATGTATGACTTCCCACACGTATAAATCCTGGGCCTGTGCCTTTCAGGGCTGGTTACCAGTCTTTGTTAAGCATACAGTTTGGAGGCCCGGTTAATGCACCTTTTCTTCTTGCCACCTCAGGTGGAAAATCCATTCCTGACAGTGCTGTCGCTGGATGCATGGAATCCTCCACGAGGTCCTCGCCAGGCGAGGTCCTTGTTGGCCTTGATAAACTGATGGCAGTGGCGGGGACATCGCTTCCTGCACAGGCCCCAGAGGACAAAGGAAGGTGAATCCGGGTCCCTGCACCCCTGCGGCGTGTGCTTTTCCTGTGTTTATGATCTTCTATTTAATTTTAGTAGCAACCAGTCAGGAAATGATTGCTAAACCATTCAGCGATTGAATTAACAGAGGCTCCAAGAAATTAAGTTTTCTACATCCCCGGGTAGCAGGAAGAGGGTTTCTTTGAAGGTTTGTCCAACAGAGAAGCACATGCTCTCCACCGGTGCCAGCAAAACACTTATGCAGATTTTTCTCTACTACTGATAACAGACCACTAAGATGGATGTTAGGTCCTCAAGCTTGCCCAGGTTCGCGCAGCTGTGATGACGCCGGGGTCTGAAAGCTGCTTCCTACTGCACAGCTCATGGCAGCAGTTTGACCCCCAAGCAGAGCGGCAGGAAGTGCTAAGACTCGAGATTCCGAGCTGGCAGACACTGGCCTTGCTGGAAGAGTCCTCGGACTTTCATGACTGCACTGCACACACCAGGGACCCTCCCCGAGCTTCCCTGCACACTTCCCTCAGCCGGGTCTGTAACTCAGCTGGGGCAGCTGCACCTGCAGCAGCCGCCCGTCTGGTGGAGGAGATGCAGCCCACTTATCCATAAAGGATGCGCCAGAGGAGGCCGGCAAAACAGCAGCCGGGCTGCCCTGCAGCATGATCCCGATTGGAAACAGAATGGGGGCCAGACTCCCGTGGTCCCCACACAGCAGGCCAAGCCAACCCAGCAGCAGGAGCTAACTGCTGGGGGACAAATCTGTGAGCTTTCGTAGGTAGGAACTGCTAGCCAGATTTCAGTCATCTCTTCCTGTCTTCAAGGCAAAAGATATAAGCAACACCCTTGCTGTAAAGCAAGAAAATATCTATCGAGACAGAGCTCATCAGAAAATCATCACAACAAAAATAACTGCAACCTCTCCCTAACGGAGTGGCTCTCATGGCTTTCATGGGGAGCGCTTGTCCCTCCTGGCACTCTAGGACTCAACCTAAGGAAAGAACCCCCTTTTCTCGTTCTGGGATCGTCTCCTTAGAAACTGGTAAAGTCTCCCTTTGACTTATATTTAATTATTTTCAAGGAAGCAAGTAAGAAGACTGTAAGAGCGTCACGGGGGACAGCAGGGAGGGAGGCTCCTGGGGCCCTCGACCCCAGAGGGCAGCATTTCTCTAGGGCTGTCCCAGTGGCTGGATGGCAAGCCCCAAACAGCAAGACAGCTACCAGGAGCAGCAGCTCACAGATCTGCGGCTGCTTAGAAGGAAGGCTGCCTGCATACGTAGGGCACGGTACAGCCCTCCCCCGAGGTACCCCACAATGGCAAAAATCTTGCCTTCTCAAGGGGGCTGTCTGAAACCCATCCTCATGTGGATGGGCACAGTGCACACTGCTCTGTTCAGAGAGAAACCACTCTGGAGTGAAAAAGCAGCCAAGAATGAGCTGTGGTGAGCTGTGGTTATGCCAGTGGGTGAGCAATACTTTCCCAGGAGCTCCAGGAAGCCCCAGCTGCCACTGCACTCAGGGGGCAGAGGGGTGCATTCCAGTACATGCTGTGTCTGGGATTTAAGCCGATGCACTTACAGAAAACATTCCTGTCCCCCGGAGAAGTAGTTGTTTCTCCAAGTATCAAAGACAGCTTGATGCACACCTAAAACCCCAGCATTCCAGAGGCTGAGGCAGGAGGACTGATGTTAGATTAAGACCAATCTGCATGAGATAGGAGTTCAAGGCCAGCCTAGATTATATAGTAAGACCCTGTCTCAAAAAACAAAACAGCAGATCACCGCAAAACAAAACAACAAGAAACAAAGACTCAAAGAAACCGAACTAGTAAAAAGAAACAAACAAACAAAAAGATGAGAACCCACAAAGTTATGGATTGGAATCAGAAGGCTACCATCATGACGGCTGAGTTTCGACAAACAAGATGTTAATCTTAAAGGTCAATGAAGTCCCTGAAACTGAGAAAGTGCTCCTTGTGCTCACAGGCGGCAACTCTGCATCTCCCAGGAAGCCAGGTCAATGTGAAACCTGCCCTTCCTTCTGCTGAAGATTGTCCAAGAGGACACAGGCTAAGGCTGGCACTCAGGTAGGAACTGAGCAGAAGCCCCACCTAAGTCTGGGGTCTGGTCCTCGGCCCCAGATGCCTGGCCATGTCACTGGACTCAGCTTCCTGGGTCCAGATACACAGAGCAAGACTACAGTGAGAGGAAATGCAGACACAGGCAAGCCTTTAATGGGATTTCTGCTTGAGCAGGAAGGGAGAACAGCTCTGGTCATGTCAGCAGTTCCATGAGCCATGGAAAGGGGCAGCTAACATAGCAAAGATTCCAGCCAAGACCAGAGGGTAAGTCCAGTTCTTTGGAGGCTGACCCCTGCCTGCATCTGTGTTAGGATGCGCTTGCAGCTGCTATATTTTTGGCTTTGGGGATGTGTGTGAGTTCTGAGTCCCCTTTTACGTACTCTTGCGGTTCTGCCGTGAAATCACAGTGCAGGCATGATCCTCACGGGCCCCCTTTCAGCATGTGCCCATGATATCCTCTTCTTGTTGGTCACTGACTCTGTGGAGCTGCACTTTATCAACACCCATAGAGGGCCAGACTCTTACAGCTGAATTAGCAGCTGTACTGGGAAGCTCCAGCAGCATAGAAAGGCCATGTGTAGGGATTTCAAGTCTCCAGGAAATGCCACTAGCCTCAGAGCCAGACATGTGAATGAAGACGGTGGCTGAGGCTGAAGATATTGCTGAGCAGAGACAGGACACTGGAACTGGGCCCTCTGTGAACTTCTGGCCATCAGAAACAGTGAGTACGGTAAACACTTGTTGTTTTATGTCATTCAGCTTGGGGTAGTTTGTGGTGCACCATTAATTACAGGGGCAGTAACTAGATGGTTATACTGACCAGTATCGATATGCTTAACTGAGGAGAGCATTTATCCCCCCCCCAGAGAACACATGTTGCATGTCCTGAGGTTTCCAGAAGAACTAATCAGACATCAGAACAGAAAGGGGCTTGGAAACTACAGAGGAGAATGTCAGAGGTATCGAGCGGTCTCACACTCAGCTCACTGCATCGGGCCATTTGATGTGCCTGAAATGTCCTTTATTTCAATTCAGCAGTCATTTTCATCCTTTGAGAAAATATTAGAAGATGGGAACTGTACTTAGGGTCAAATGTGCAAAATTAAATAAAGATTCCCACTAACTAGCTTATATCCAAAGAGAGAATCTAGCCATGTAAACTAACACTCTCACCACAATGATTTAAGATCTATAAGACAGTTTAGAGCTGCACCTGTTGGGTAAGTAGGGAGCAGTCAGCCAAAGGAAGAGAGACCTGAATGACATTCTACCCACAGTGTGCTACAAAGGCAAGACCTGGAAGGAGGTACCTGCACAGCAGGTGCTGAGAACCATGGCTCATTGGCTTTTTGGAACAGGAAGTATGAAACAGGGAGAGGGAAGGAATACAGCCAGGCTAGTAATCTGTGAACTGCCTAGATATGAGGTTAGGAGCTGGATTTCACAGGTTAGAGGCTCAAAGCCAGGGGCTATTTAAAAGTAGGAAGTGATTTGTTAAACTGTGCTTCAGGTAATCATATTGGTGGTTGTACTGATAATGCAGCAGACAACAGGTGTCTCGGTTACTTTCCTTCTTGCTCAGACAAAATTCCTGACACCAAAAGTTGGTAGAGGAAAGGCTTATTTCAGCTCACAGTTTGTAGAGGTTTCAGCCCATAGCTGACTGGCTTCAAGGCAGTGACATGGCAGAGTGGCATAGTAAAGGAGAAACAGTCGATGGAGAAACAGGGTAGGCAGGGGGAAGCAGTGAGCCTTCCTTCCCCTTTTATTCTACTCCAGCTAAAAACCTACCGGTTGATGTCACCCACACCCAGGGTAAGCCTTCCCAGTATCCGTACCCATTACTATTTTTAACCAATCAGTGGACTAATTTAATACCTCACACTTTTTTTGGTGGGGGGGCCAGGGATTGAACTCTGGACCTTGTGCTTGCAAGGGAAGCAGCAGAAACACGGAGCCAAATCCCTGGTCCCAAGGCCACACACCTTTAATCCAAGCATCACACGCCTTTCTTTAATCAACATTCACACACCCTAGATCTAGCCATCCCTGAGAGCCCTACCTGTTAGTGCACGAGGCTTAGGGGGATGTCCAGATGTAAGCCATAACAGCAGGGATGAGGGCCAAGAAGGTCTTTGGATGGCTGTTTCAGAAATCTAAGTGAGAAACCATAAAAGCCCGAAGGTGAATAATCATAGTAATGATGCCAAAGAGGGAATACACTCCAGAATATTTTCGGGTTCAGTTGTCAAGATTTAATGCATGCTGGAGATTAAGGATAAATCAGTGGTTATGAGCTTGAGGTGCCTGTGAGATACATAAAAAGAGACATGCAGCAAAAATTGAGTCTTTGAATCTGAATATGAGGGCAATTAAAATTTGGAAATGTGCATAGAAGATATAATAATAGATAAAATCCCCCAAGAGAAAAATGAGGACTGAGGACAAAAAGTAGGGGAAAAAGTGAAACTTTAAGTGTTATTCAAAGAGAGAAAGGATAAATAAATGATAACTATGCAGTCAAATACTGTATATGAATAAAGATAAATATTGTAGACATATGTACCAAAATAAATCTAAGGGAGTTGAGAGAAAAATACAAGTATTAGAAAAAAAAATGCATGATGTAATTTATTGCAAAGTTTGAAACTAGGCAAGAAAAATTAAGATATAGATCTTTAGGTAAAACTTCACTGAATTGTAAGAAATGACAAACACAAACATTAGAAGAGTGGAGCTCCCAGATAAACGAGAAGGCTGCCATAAGATGACAGTTCACAGGGTGAACGAGGCCACTACTTCAGCGGGGAGAGGTTTCAAGGCCATTAATATGTGCCATTTATATGTACATTACATTATTATTACATATATTATTTTTTAAGATTTGACACATTTCATATTTTTAAACAAGCATAAAATAACCAGGAATTGAGAAAATCAAGACAGAAAATCTACATTAATCTTTCAAGGAGCTTGACTAAGAAGAGCAAGCAACAGTAAACAGACTTTTGGTTGGAGGAAGATGCCAGACTAAGACCGTCCAATAGGGATGTGAATGGTCTTACAAATGTAAGTGACTGAGTATGCGGGAAAGAGAACAAATATTCTTCATTTTACACCCCCCACACCCCAATCATGTTAGCCCAAGAAAGGTTCTGCTGTAAAATATCTTCATTTTGGAAGGAAGTCTTAATGCTTTCTTATGGTGGCACCTGAGGGCCACCGTACTCTTGCACCTCTGCAGGAGCTTCGCTTCTCTGTGTCTCCCAAAGGATCACCCCCACGACACAGGAAACTGGACTGGAGCACAGTAGACACAACAGACACTTCCCACCCCACGTGTCCCATGGTAGAACAACTTCTCTAGAACTCCAGGTAGAAAAAACATGAACTCATGGTAAAATGCACAGTTCTACCAAGATTTTCACTGAATTCCAGTCATACTGGAATGATGTCACTCAGTTTTAATTTCCAACCTCTCATTTCTAGGTCCTTGGGAATCAGAAGATTCCATATTATCCCCAGTTCCTTTATCCATAGTTTAATTTTCTGCAATTTCAGTTGCCTGTGTTCAATCATGGTCTGAAACCATTAAAAGGAAAAGTCTAGAAATGAACTCATGCAGTTAAACTGCACATGGTTCCAAGTAATGTGACAGAAGCTCACTTGACCCCTGTCTGCATACAGTAGCCACCATGAGTCACTGCACTGCCACCTCAACTCTCAGACTCCATGCTGTGTCCCAGGGACCTACGTCAGAGCCTAAAGCCATGGTGTCACCCCACTCCCTGACCACCCCTCATCCCTCATGTAGGCGCTGTGTTACCTCTGGTCACCACAGAACAGATGCAGGCAGCCTAATAAGAGATGGGGGGGGGAGAGAGAGAGACAGAGAGAGACCACATTTACACATCTGTTACAGTAAATTGTTACAGAGACCAGAAAGCTATTCCTTAAGCAATAGAGTTAACCACTTTCGATAAAGTGATTCTTTGTATTTTATTTTGAAAGTTCCTCTTTCCTAAATTCTAAGCTAAGGAACAGAAAAATGCTTCTAAAAGTGCCTGCTAAACTGATACCATCATAATAAAAACGTATTTTTAGGCTTTCAGGCATCCAACTCCTTTCTGCCTGAAAAGTAACATACAAGCACTCAGGATTGCTGGATTGCTGGATACAAATCCTAGATACAAGGAAAACTAAAAGAAAAAAATACAAAGCAGCACGTAATAACCATCTATATATTTGCTATCAAGCAGTTAAGAGTTTTCCAATCGTGCAAAGGTTAAAAGAACTATGATTCATTTTGATAAGAAAGAATAAAACATTTTTTATTTTATAATTTTTTGCATTCTGAATATAATTCCAGTTGATCAACAGGTAACAATTATGATCAGATAGCACCAGTACTGGTATCAAACAGTAGGCTCCCATAGGTAACAGTTCCATTCTGCTTATCCCACAAAGCCAGCAGACCAGATGTGGCATGCTGTCATCATAAAGAAGTGGTCGATGTTTGAGGTGATAGATATTTTAATCTGATTTCACGTGGCTAAGGTGTACAACATTTCTGTTTCTCTGAATCAGCTAAAATAGAAAAAAATGAACAGGATTCTGAGATAATTATAATGACATACGTCATTCCTTAGTTAACAGCACTTTGTTTTTTTTCTGTGTGCCATATATTTTTCTAATGCTTTACATACACAGATTAACCTCTCAAACCCATGAAATTATTATTATTTTTACCCTTGTTTTATAAAAAGAAAAACTTTAGGCGTAAAGAAGTGAAGCAACATTATACAGGGTCATTAACATTTGGTCACTGTGATTTCAGTCCCAGCAAGGCTGAGTTCGGATGTTAAAGGCCAGGAAGCCACGCTGTTCTGTGGTTGACTTTGTCACTGGACAGTGGCAAGGTAAAAATGCTAATCATCTGGGGTCTCAGAAAACAAATGTCGCTTCGCCCCCAGGAGACAGTTTGGATATGCAAAATTTATTTCTGTCCCCCCGCCACCTTGGACCGATACTTTCAGGTTATATGAAGTCATTAAAAATATTAAATACAAGGGTCAGCTGAGACAGAAAGGAAGATGCTTGGGACTGTGGCTCAAGTCTCCCCACAGTGTGCAGACTTGGCTAGAATTGTAGGCCATGCTCTTCCTACCAGCAGAGAACCATTTCTTTCAGTTGCGGAAATAAATCTCCCATGCAGCCCAACCCTAGGGATTTGAAACCTCAGATGACCTTTCCCATTCTCCCCTTGGTTCCTCACATTGCATTTACCCCTTGTGAACAAGCAGCGTATGAAAATAGGAAAGAGGAAATCAGACTACAAGTCAGAAACAAGAAAACCAAGGCATGGTGCTGGTTCTGGGAATTAATTACTTAAATGAATTGCATTTGCCTTTTCTCTCCTGTAGGCCTCAGTTTGCTAATCTGAAACATGAAGTTCCGTCCTGTTACTTTGTGCAGAAATCATTTTTAAGTGTCTTTCTCATGTTCAACATGACGGAAGGAACAGCGGGAATGAGGGAAGAACCCAGTCCCAGGGTACGGTGCAGCTTGTCGTGGGATGCACCACATCTGGGCAGTGGTTTTCTTTGGGAGAGGACATGCAAGAAATCGGGGTAGATCATCCCCAAAGTCCTTAAATCGAGGTGCGATTTTCAAACTATTTAACAAAATCCAAATCCACAAAGGCACCGCAGCGTGCTGTGGCCTCTGGCAATCAGTTCTGATTCTTCTGTCCTAGCGAATTCCACTCTTGGCCTGTTTCTTTTGTGCTGAAAAGACCGGGCAGCTGTGTGAAGAGGAGAGATGCCTGGTGGCTGCTCCCCTTCTCTTCTGTGAGTGACGGGTCTCAGGCTGCGTAGCTGGCTCAGTTCAGACCAGCAAGATGGTTTAAACCACTCCGGGTCCAGTTTGGCTCTGTGCGGCTAGATGGGGTGGTACAGAACTTCCTGACACTCAGCCTTCTATAAACAAGGGAAACTCATATAAAGTGAAGACAGTAACTCTATTTTTCTGGTTCAACTAGCTCAGAGTTTCTTCCGGGTTGGAATACGGAAACTTTTTGCTGTGTTCAATCAACACAATCAGTCCAGGAGGATCCTTTCCCTCTCAGAAGAAGCAAAGACTCACTCTGCCACCTTTTTAACCCGTGGCACATGGAAATGTAAAGGTAATGCCTCTCCCCCTTGGCTCAGCCACAGATGACTAGGACAGATGAGGCTGGATGAAGGTCTCGCTCCCTCTCACCCTCTGACATTACTTTCGCATACTGACCTTTCAAGGTAAGCAAGTTTTTAAAGTTATGCTGAGAAATGGTAAATGCCCCACACTTCGTTTTAAGATTCAATATCACTGTAGAAGTGAAAGATTGTTAGCGTGCTAAGATTAGGGAAGCACTCCAGCCCACGGTAGACTGAAGACAGTTCTCAGGGCACCAGGTTACTGGAGCTGGAGTAAACCACACCACTGTGTGTGAGTCTCCTAAAGTACGAAAGGATGGACAGGGAGCTGGAGAGTCGGTGGTCCCGGTGGATAAGGAATTTGCATTATGCTTTTCAACATAACAGGGTACTGTTAGAGGAGTCAACTGTCTCTGAAGTCAATAAATGCGGCAGGTTACTAGGAGTTGAGAACTGGTGCCTGGCATAAAATCATGAAACTTCAGCATTAGCCAGCTCCTGAGCAAGGTTTTTGGCAGATTAGAACCTGCTGAGGGAGCATGTGCTAAGTTATTGACCACCTGGCACAAAGAGGACAGAAGGACTCCTGCTTTGGGTGAGGTTAGAAATATTTTTTCATATGACACGGAGGAGGGGAAGGTGTCAGGAAGTGCGATAAATTCTGAGAGGGTTGCGCAAATGCTGGTGGGAATCCCATAAAATCAGCTCTACTGTCAACCTCCCAAGGGCCTAAGGGATTCATCCTGGGGCTTTTGTTGATTGGGTGGATGAGAAGAACGTGAGCCCACCCTAGTCAGGGAGGCAAACCCTGTGAGGAGACTCGCTGGGGCAGGGAAGTGGAGATGAAGAAGGAAAAGTAAAGGAGCAAACTGCTGTCTCTCCTTTAATTGTTTCTATTTTTTAGTTGTCTCATATTAATTCCATTCCCTTCCTTCCTTTCCCCTATGCCTCCCACTTCCCCTTTTCCTTTGCCCCTTTTCTTCCTATTTCATGTTATCCGTTATACATTTTGGTCCTTATTTACACTTTCAGTTTCTCATACCAGAAAAACTGTTTGGTATTTACACATGTGTGTCCTACTTCTTTTACTTAAGGGTATGGCCTCAATGCACATACATTTAGCTATAAATGTCTATGATTTCTAATTCTTTATGGCTGAGTAGTACTCTCCATTTTATATTTAATAAAAAAAAAATCTTCTTTCTCTAGTCTCCAGATGATAGGTAATTGGGCTGCTTCTAAGTTTTAGCTATTACAAAATGTGCCACAATGAACACTGGTGCACATATATCGCTGTGATATGATTCTTTTAATTCTTTGGGGAAGATACCCCACAGGGGAATACCTGGGTCAAATGGGACTTCTGGTCCTAGTTCATTGAACTACCTTCATATTGATTTCCACAGTGGTTGCACAGTCTGCACTCCCACTAGCAGTGGAGCAGGGTTCCTTTTTCCTCACAGCCCCTCCAGCATTTGTTATTAGTTGGTTTCATGATAGCAGCCATTCTTTCTGTGGTGAGGAGGAATCTCATTGTTGTTTTCATCCACATCTCTCAAACGATCAGTGATGTTGAACACTTTTCATGTATTTATTTGCTGTTTTTACTTCTTGTTTGAAAAATGTCTGTTTATTTTAGATGTCCATTTTTGATTTGGGTCTTTATATTTGGGGGGTCTAAATTTTGTTAGTTCTTTATATATTCTAGAGAATAGTCCTTTATCAGAGGAGCACCTGCAAAATTTTCTCTGACATTGTAGGTTGTCTCTTAGCTCTGTTGGTGGTTTCTCTTGCATGGCAGAAGCTTTTTAATAAGATAGGATCCCAGTCATTCATTCTTTGTGCAAGTTCTTGTGCTGCTGAGGATTAATTCGTAAAGTCTTTTCTTATGCCAAAATCTACGAGAGTTCTACCTAAGTTATTTTCAATCAAGTTTAGTGTTTCTGTTTTGATATTTATATTTTTAATCTGCTTGGATTTGAGTTTAGTGCATGGTGGGATGGGGTCTACTTTTAATCTCTGGGAAGTTGAAAGCCTGTTTTTCCAGAACCATTTATTAAAGAGGTTATCTCTCCTCCAGGGAGGATGGTTGGCTCCTTTGTCAAAGATGAGGTTGCTGAGTATGTCTGGAGTTGTTTCTGCAACTTTTAACCATTTTCCATTGATCCTCAGGTCTGTTTCTTTGCCAGCACCATACTGTTTTTAATCACAGTGACTTTGTAGTATAGTTTCAAATTGGGAATTGTAATACCCACTGCCATATTGATTAGAAGGGCTTTTGCTATGCCAGGTCTTTTCATGTTTCAAATGAATTTTTGGATTGTTTTCTCAAGTTCTGTGAAATATACTATTGGGATTTCAACCCAGATTGCATTGAATCTGTATAGCAGTTTTTGAAGTATGGCCCTTTTCGCTAAGTTGGTTCTGCCTACCCAGGAACAAGAGATGTCCTTGCATTTTCTTATATCCTCTTCATTCTCTTTTTTCAGAGTGCTATAGTTTTCAATGTCAAGGTCTTTTGTTTCCTTCATTAGATTGATTAATAGATATTTTATTTGTTTTGATGCTATTGTGAAAGGAATTGTTTCCCCAATTTCTCCCTCAGTGAGAAGGCTATTGATTTTTGAGTGTTGACCTTGTATCCGGCAACTCTATTGAATCTGTCAATTAAGTCTAGAAGTTTTTTGGCAGAATTTTTTGGGTCTTCTATGTAGAGTATCATATCATCAGCAAATAATAACAGTTTAACATCTTCCTTTCCTATCTTTATTCCTTTTATTTCTTTTTCTTGACTAATTGTTGTGGCTAATGTTGCTAGACCTATATTGAACAGGAGTGGTGGTAGTGGATGTCTTGCTCCTGATTTTAGCATAAAGGTTTTCAGTTTTTGACCATTTAACATGATGTTGGCTGTTGGTGTTTCATAAAAAGTCTTCATAAGGTTAAGGTAAAGAGCATCTATTCCAATTTTCTATTGGGTTTTTATTATGCATGGGTGTTAAATTTTGTCAAATGCTTTTTTCTGCATCTATTGATATGATCATATGATTTTTGTCCTCGACTCTGTTAATATAGTGTATTACGTTTATTGATTTCTGTATGTTGAACTATCCTTGAATCCCTGGGAGAAATCCAATTTGGTCATGGTGAATGATTTTCTCAATGACCTCTGTATTCTGTTTGCCAGTATCTTATTGAGGGTTTTTGCATCTATATTCATTAAAGAGATTGGCCTGTAGTTCTATATTTTGGTTGGTTATTTCTGTAATTTTTGAATGAAAGTAACACTTGCTTCTTGGAATGAATTTGAAGCATTGCTTCCCTTTCAATTTCATTGAAGAGTTTAAAGAGTGGTGGCAGTAGCTTTTCTGTAAATGTCCTGTAAAATTCAGCAGTGAATCCATGAGGACCTGGGCTTTTCTTTGTTGGTAATGTTTTAATTTAATTTTCAATTACACTGAATGTAATTGGGGTATTTAGACATTTTATATCTTCTTCATTTAACTTTGGAAATTCATTTGTATCTAGGAATCTGTCAATTTCCTCTCTTTTTCATTTTATTAGAGTACAGGTTTCAAAGTAGGTATTGGTGATCCTCTGGATTTCTCATGGATCTGTTGTCACTTCACCTTTTTCATTCTGAATGGCATGGATATGAGCCTTTTCTTTACTTTTTTTGATAAGTTTGGCTAAGGGTTCAACCATTTTATTTATTCTTTTGAAAAACCAACCCTTCAATTCATTGATTTTTTTTTGTATCATTCTCTTAGTCTCAATTGCATTGATTTCTGCTCTGATCTTTATCATTTCCTTCCTGGTATGAGTTTTGGGCTTGTCCTGCTCTTCTTTTACTAAAAGCTTAATGTTGAGCATCAGGTTGTTTAATTGAGCTCACTTTGTTTCCCTAATATAAGTATTCACTGCTGTGAATTTCCCTTTTAATACTGCTTTCATTGGATTCCATAGTTTCTGCTATGTTGTATTAACATTGTCATTTAAGTGTAGAAAGTGTGATTTCTTCTTTAATTTCCTCTGTGACCCATTGGTTATTCAGAAGTGTGTTGTTTAATTTCCATGTGTTTATGAAATTCCTGCAGTTTCTTTTGCTGTTTTTCTTATTCTTTCTTTCTTTTTTTAAATTTTTTTACCTGGGATTGAACTCTGGACCTTGTGTTTGGACCTTAGCACCACTGAGCTAAATCCCCACTCCTTCTTTTGCTATTGATCTCCAATTTCATCACACTATGGTCTGATAATGTACAGGGGACAACTTCAATTCCTTTAAACTTAATTAAACATGTTCTATTAGAAAGTATGTGTTCTATTTTGGAGAACAACCCATGTGCAGGTGAAAATAATGTGCATTCTGATTTTGTGGGGTGGAACACTCTTTAAATATCTGTTAAATCCATTTGTTCAAGAGTTTGATTGAGTTCTAGTATTTTCTTTTTTGACTACTTGATCTATTTGTTACAGTGGGGTTTTGAGGTCTCCAACTACTATTGCATTATTTGATTCTTCATGTCTGTTAGTATTTGTTTTATATAGTTGGTCACATTAGTGTTTGGTGCATTTATTTATGGCTGTGATCTTTTCTTCTTGGATTGTTCCCTTTACAAGGATGTAGTGTTCTTCTTTGTCTCTCTTAATCAGTGTTGGTTTGAAATCCACTTGATCTGAAAAAAGGATAGCCACTCCTGCTTTTTGGGGGGCTCCTGTTGCATGGAGTATTGTTTGCCACCCTTTAACTTTAAGTCTATGAATTTCTTTTTGAATTAAGAATTTCTTGTATGCAGCACATTGTCAGATATTGCTTCTTTACCCCTTTTGCCAGTCTATTTCTTTTGATTGGTGAATTGAGACCATTAACATTGATGGCTATAACTGATATGTATTGACTTATTCATGTCATGACTTTTTATTTTTGTTGGATTCTCCCCCTCTTCGTTTAATTTCTTGTTGTGACTGATGGATTCATTCTGCTGTTCTTCCTGGAGTTGTTATCCTAATTATCTTTTCCTAGGATATAGTTTGAAATGTTTTTGGAGAGCTGATTTGATATTCATGAAGTTCCTAAGGTATTCTTTGTCATGAAAGTATCTTATTTCTCCATCAATTTTGTTTTTAGTTTTCTTTTAGTTTTCTTTTTTGTTTTTTGTGGGTTTTTTTTCCAGGGATCAAACTTGGGTCCTTGCACTTGCAGGGAAGCCAGTGGATCCACTGAACTGAATCCCTGGCCCTCTCCATCAATTTTGAAAATAGTTTTTCAGGGTACATCAGTCTGGGTTGGAGTTGTTTTCCTTTAGGGCTTGAAATATGTCACTCCAATCTCTCCTTGCCTTGAAATTTTGTGTTGAGAAGTCTGCTTTGATTCTGATGGGCTTTCCTTGGTATGTGATTTGTTTCTTTAACAGCTTGTAGAATTTGGTTTCTGGAATCTTAACTATTATATACCTATGTCTAGATTTTTTTTTAATCATGGCTAGTTGAAGTCCTATATGCCTCACTTATCTGTACATCAAGTTGTTTTCCTCTGCTTGGGAAATTTTCTGCCATTACTTCTATGAACAAATGTTTAATGTCCTCTGTACTCTCTCCTGCTTCTACATTGACTCTAATCAGTCTTATATTATTCTTCTTTGCACTGTTTAGCAGCTGCTAAATTGATTTCTCATGGCCCCTTAATATTTTTAAGAATTTTTTCTTTTCCTTGTCACTAATTGCAATCCTATCTTATACATCTGAAATTCTGTACTCACATTGGCTCATTCTGCTGTGTGAACTTTCAGTGGATTTTTTAATCTTCTAGAAATCTGTTTTCATCTGTTTTATGGATTCCATTTGTTTCCTATGTTGGGATTCCCTCATGTTCCTCAGCTTTTCTATTTTTTTAATGTGTCTGCTCTACATTTATTATCATGTCTCCCACTATTGGCACAATCTCTGTTGTTATCTGAGAAATTATTTCTGATTTCATTTTTTCCAGATCCTCTTTAGTTGCCAGTTCAGGGAGTCTAGGTGATTGAGCTTCAGATTATTCCATCTCATTTCCTTTTGTGGATGCCTTAGTGATCTGGAAGACTGGTTTTGAGACTTGTTTATGTGTCTTGTTATTTCAACAGATGCAGTCTGCTGTGCCTTTTTTGGAGCAACTTTTTTCTCACTCAGTGGTCTTCCATTCTCAGAAAGCCACTGAGTAGCCTTTTCTTTGTTGCTCACCAGACTATCAATTCCTGGGTTAAGAATGGCCTTCTGGATCACTGAGCTGACCTGTTTTCCAGGCAGGCTTCTGGCTGGGGCCTCTGCATACATGGGATGGAATCTAGCTGTGTCTCTAGATAGGAACCCTATGTAGCTGTTGTCTGGGAGGGCCTTTGGCTGGGGGCTGGGGATTCTGGCTGTGCACCCCTACTCCTGGTCTGAGTAGAATTCTGGTTAGTGTTTCCATGCACTTAACAATGGCATCAGGGTAGGCTTCTGGCTGATGCTTGTGTGCCTGTGCAGCTGTTTTCTGGGTGGGCCTGTGTGACACAACAGCTAGAGTCAGAGTAGGGCCCTGGCTAGACCTACCTGAAGCCACCGCTCTCTGGTCTACACTGCAGCTCACAAGATCTGTGCACACTTACTGATGGTATCAGGTTGAGTCTTTGGCAGATGCATGTATTCCTGTGCAGCTCTTTTTCTGGGTGGGCCTTTGACTTGGGCCTGTATGCCCAAACCCCCTGGGGTTGGGGCAGGGGCCCTGGCTGGATCTGCATGCAGCTATACTGCTGTGATCCACACCACTGCTTACCAGGATCTGTGCACACTTACCGATGGTGTCAGGGCAGGCCTCTGGCTCTGATGATGTATTCCCAATGTAGTGGATAACACAGTCAAGGGGGGAGCATTGGTTGCTGAGTGCACAAGAAACCCTTTACACTGCAGCAGTTTGTGGCCCTCAGAGGTCCATGATGTGTAAACAGATACACTGCATCTCTTATATTAAAATTTTGTGGAATAAAGAAAATTAGAAGAAAGTATATTTAGAAACTCCTGGTAGACACATAATTTTTAAAAGTTTGAGACAGTGACAAAGATAGGTCCTTTTGTCAGAGAACGGTTATGTGAGGTCAAGGGCCTCTTTGTGAATGGCCTTAGATAGTTTTAGGGTCTGTGTCCTCCCTGATTCTGAGGTGTGAAGTAGGGCGCACTGAGCCAGTGACTCAAGATGGATGTGTACATCCTACTCTAACTTCAGAGGGTCTCTAAAAACCCTGTGTTCTCAGTATTACACCTAAGAAGTAGACTTTCCAATATACTCATTTCTCTCACAAGACCCAGACAGGTCTGATCCAGCACTCTGGGTGCTCTTCCTTGATGGAGCAAAGCAGCACAGCCCATCATCTTGTTCACTGACACTCATAAACTGTTGGAAGCTGAGTCCCCATGGGTCTCTTGCATTTTTGCATGTTTTGTGATGATGTATTGAGCTTATTTCCATATTTCCTGAAAAGTTTTGTATAACAAACAGTCTTTGAAGATAAAAACAAAAAACTCTGTAGCCATATGAGGAAAAGAGAATATTCATTTCTTAATCAGAAAAATAAAGACAATGTCTCCTGCAACCAGGGCAAAGGCTGAACATGTTTAGTAGAAGCTTCTTTATAAGATTGGGGTTTAGTAATATGGAGATCCCTCCACTAGTATGAACCCACCCTCTGTGTACCTTGGACGTGCATCCATCACCACATCTCTGCCACTTGGCTAGGGGACTAGAAGAACCAATGTTACATTGTCCATTGTCTTCATGTTGTCTGGTCTGTCATGAGTACTAAAAGCTTCTGCCTCTGACTCAGTCATCTTGTGTCTCCACCAACAGGAAAACCTGTTGGATACAATCTCAGACATTTTGTGACCTCAAAAAAAAGTATGACCAGGGAAGACTTCTGACCATTCTTCATTGAGGAGACAATTGGCCAAGAGCTGGAAAAAAATAACACCCAGGTTGGGGTTTGGTGAAGCTATTTTTTTGAAAGAGACTTGTGCTCATTTTCATGCAGCCTTTGATTCAAGTCGCAGAACCCAGACATGTAGTTCAGAATGACAATGTGGTGAAAATAGAGCATAGTCTAGTCTCACTGTACTTCCCATGTGCTAGACCCTGTGTGACATTTAGAATGCTCTGATAACAAGCTCCACCTTCTACCCAGTTCTATCTTGTAACTATTAGAGCCCTGGGAAATAGGGGGAACTCTACCATTATAAAGCACAAATAATTATAAGTGAAGTTAGTGGGGTGCTGGAGTGCTGTGGACATTTTCGAAGTTCTTGCCCTATTCAAAGAAATGGATAAGACAGAAAAAATACCTAGTGAGGTTTTACATCTATTAAAGCATTAAAAATAAGAAAAGAGGGGGAAAGAGTGCCCTGAAAAGAATTGCTCTGCAAGTAAGTGTGTGCCAGTTAAAGTAAGTAAAGAAATCAACCCCATAGAGTGCAGGGTGGGCCTGAGAAAAGGCTCACAGCCCCCATGATGTTCATGGTCACCATCTTTTACAGCCCATTCTGACATCAGATCTGGGCCATCCCATCGAAAACCTGCTTGATCTTGTGCCAGAAGAACAGAATCTAGCACTTTGCTGATTGGCACCAGGTCCAGGGCTTGGGTACATGTCCTGGAATTCCATGACTGACAGGAAATGCCCACTTGCCCAGCAAGTTTGCTATGCCCAGGGTGGGGGGATTGCATCTACACCCTTGTATCATATCCCCATTTGAGCAAAACAGTTTCCGTTACTTCATTAACCTATCAAAGATATTGTAGGAAAAATGAATAAATGAAAGAGTGTTTGCTCTGTATTTTCACTGCTCTACACTAGGGCCCCAGGACTGGGTTTGTGGCAGAGTAAAGCTTCACCAGGACATGAAAGAAGAGGGAGAAGATGGACCAGTGGGAAAGGGGGCAGCAGGAACAGTAGGTACCCACCCAAGGTTCATTCCAGTGCACTGACCAGAGCTCTGCTGGTGAAAGGAAATAAATGGCACAGAAATTTATGTGGGGCTTTGAGAATATTCCTGATAAGCTACTGCATTATTTCTGGAGTAATATGTGTAATATATATTATTACTATAATTTTAACTAAAGGCTATTGAGGACCCACTGACTTTTGGGCACTGTTATAAGTGTCTCAACTACATATTAAGTCAGCAATGTTTCGCAGTAACTCTTTGAGGTTATGACCATGTTCTTGCCATTTTACAGATGAGAAAATGAAGTCACAAAGACAATATGTAATATGCCAAATAAGCTAAGAGCCAGACAACCTTGTTCCAGAGTCTGTCCTCTTGGCCATGATAATTCCACATCATCTCTGATGATCTAATTTTCTTCCTTAAAGATCCTTGCAGGCCTCCTGTCCTGGATGCCAAAATTTTACCAACATTTACAGGTAATAATGACTCTCTTAAAATTTTCTTTGACATTATGGTGCATTCTATTGTCTGATACCATCAGTTAACTTCATAGATAATTCAGTTGAGGGAGCTTTTTGCCAGCCCCCAAGACAGTGGTGCAGTGGTTTGATTTCTCTTACACAGTGGCTTTGCTGCCTTCTTAATTCAGTTGGCCAGGGTAATCATAATGAGACATGATCACTTCAGAAGATAAGTTTGGAAGGAGCTGGGTGAGAGACTATAAGAGGCCTTTGCACTATCTTACAACCCTTCTGTAAACCTGAAAATATTTCAAGATAAGAAGTCAAGAGAGCGAAGGTAGACAACTCAGAGCCTGGCATGTGTGACTGCTTCTTGTATGTGGCTCTACCACTGAGCATCCTATAACCTCACATTTCCATACCTTTTTGAGCCTATTTCCTCACTTGAATCCAACAGCAAGATAAAAATAAAGATACTCATTTTTAAAAATTAAATGAAATAATAAATACAATGGCTTTAGAAAACTGTATGGTTTATATTAAAATGTACCTTTGACTATATAATGTTTCCTCAGCTCTTTTCCTATTAGTACACATTTGCCATACACAATGATCACAGTTCATCATAGGAGATTGGTACCGATTCATAATATTCATAATATATCTTAATTTTTCTTTTTTCCCATTCATCTCCCCTTCTTTCAACCCTTCTTTCTCTCTCCATTTACAAAAGTTTTGTTTCCATTTTTCCTTCCATTCTTTTTTTTTAAAACCTCTCCTCCTTTCTTCATTTACTTCGCCCCCCTCCCTTGTACCTCTTCTCATCTGAACAAGTTCTTCCCATATTTCAATATTTTAACTTCTGTTTTGCTCCTTATTTTCCCTTTGGGTTTCTCATACAAGAGAAATTATGTGATATTTAAACTTGTACGCCTGATTTATTTCACTTAACATTGTGGTCTTCTGGTGCATCCATCTATCTAAAACTGTCTCAGGTTGTACTGCATTATGTATAACTACCACATTTTCTTTATCCATTCATCTGTTGGTGGCCATATGAACTGTTTCCACAATTTAGCTGTTATAAATTATACTTCCGTAACATGAATGTGCATATATGACTGGGATATGATGCTTTTAACTCTTTGGGGAAGGTACATAGGAGAGGATAGCAGAGTCAAATGCAACTTCTAGTTTTAGTTTTTTTTCAGAAAATTCTACGCTGATTTCTGTAGTACTTGTACCAATTTATACTCCTACCAACAACAGCATCTGTTATTGGTTGGTTTCTTGATGACAGCCATTCTTTCTGGAGTGAGATGGAATCTCAGTATTGTTTTAATTTGCAATTTCTTGAATGACCAGTGATGTTGAGCATATATTCATATATTTAGTTGATGTTTCTACTTCTTCATCTGAGAGATGTCTGTTCATTTCAGACACCCATTTTTGGATTGTGTTTTTAAATTTCTGGAGGCCCTGATTTTTTTTTAGTTCTTCATATATTCTAGATAGTAGTCCTTTTTCTAGGAGTAGCTGGTAAATTTTTTCCCACTCTGAGTTGTCTCTCCACTCTGTTTCAGGTTTCTTTTGCTGTGCAAAGGCTTTTAAATTTTAATTTGATGTGATTCTAGTTAATGATTCTTTGTAACATTTCCTGTACAATTGGGGTTTTGTTCATAAAGCCTTTATCCGTGTCTTCAAGAATTCTAACTATTTTATCTTCCAGCAGATTTAGTGTTTCTGTTTTAATACTTCAATATTTGATATGTTTTTATTTTTGTTTAGTGCATGGTAAAAGATATGGGTCTAAGTTTAATGTCCATGGTGTGGAAAGCCAGTTTTCCCAGCACTGTCTATTAAAGAGGCTTGCTTTCTTCCAGTGAAAGTATTTTGCCTCTTTGGCTCTGACTATACCATTATGTGTCAAATCATGTATTTGTTGCTGTGACACAATACCTGAGAAGAACAACCTACAGGAGGCTTATGTTGGCTCCTAGTTGCAGAGGTTTCAGTGTACAACTGCTTCTCTAACATTTCTGGGCTGAGGTTAAGGCAGGTTGTCACAGCAGAAAGGCATAGCAAACTAAAGCCATTCTCCCCATGGTAGAGTGCTCTCAGAGCAAGGTGCTGGGAACATTCACCCCCTTCAAGAACAGGCCCCCAAGGACCTACTTCCTCCTAGGAGGCCTCACTGTTTCTTAATATCCCACTAAGCTATGAACCCACCAGGGGTTACTCTCTTAATGGTCTCAGAGCCTCCCTGATCTAATCATATCCCACAGAAGAACTGCTGCTCAGGGGACCAAGCCTCACACATTGGAGCCTTTGGGAACATTCCAGATGGGAGTGGGGACATTTCCCACCTGAGCGCATGAAGATTCCATGATCCTCCAAACCCTGAAGCTGTGTGTGGGTTTGCCTACACAGGCTCCTGTGCACTCATCTGAGCGGAAACTTCAGAGACTTCATGGGATGCTCAAGTAGGAACCTTATGAAATGATTTTAAGAACTTTTGGTTCAAAGTAAAGATTTTAAAGATCTTTGGGAAGAAATTGAGGAACTTAGCTCCACAGTGCACTTTTTTCTGCTGTGTGTTTATGCCAGTGTGTGTTTACTGAAATTGGAATGGCGAAGTCTTTCCCACATAAGGATTTTGTTTGTTTGTTTGTTTGTTTGCTTTATTACAGCAAGTCCAACCTAACGAAGTGACAAAGGGTGAAGGAGTGGAATATAACAGCCACCTCCTCACAGAAGGCTGATGGTGCCTCCTAAAATGTCAGCCCCGTTACTCTCAACACTCTTGTTTGTAGCATTCATCATTGCTGGCCTTTTTATCCCCTGTACATTTGTTTATAGTCTGTCTTGCCTTTAAATCATGCACTCCAGGAGGAAGACCGGACCTTCAGCAAACAAGGTGTGAATAAAGGAAGCAACACAGAGAAAACTGGCAGGAGGGAAGATCTTTGGTGAAACCGCTTGGGCATGGTCTACATGAAGCTGGGCTTCCCTTACGTACAGTTCAGATACTGCCTGGGATGAAACTAATGTTGTTTTCACTCCTCTCCATTTTCTTCCAGGATTTGCAGAACCCTTGCTCAGCACTGTTTGTAAGAAACTGGGTTTTCATGGTGCTAACAGCACAGTTGTTGCGGGCTTAAAATTCTTATGTTGAGGTCCTAACCATCAATAGTAAATGCAATTGTATTTGTGAATAGAGTCTTTAAGGGGTAATTAAATTCAGACCAGGCCTTTAGGGAAGGCTCTGATCACTGTGGCTGGCATCCTTATAAAAAGTGGAGGTCCTGGCAAAGACACATAGAGGAAAGGCCTTGTGGGGACACAGTGTGGCTGTCCATGAAGTAAGAAGAAGGTCTGAAAAGAAATCAGCCTCGTTGATACCTCGATCTCAGATGTCTAGCCTCCAGAACTGTGAAAAATAGATACCTATTATTTAAACCATCCAAATCGCAGCACCGTTACAGCACCTTATTGAATTAGTACATGAATATGTGAGCATTTAGAGTTTATGATCAGACTCTGCTTAGGGTTGTGTCCTCTCGACAAAGAGATGACAGTGCTGGTCCTCCCTAGTGTAGTGGGGACAGCAATTCTCCTCATATGGTCTTGAGACCAGGAGCACTGGCTAACTTACTATAAATAGAAATTCCCAGGTCCCACTCTTGGGCATAGAGCCCAGGAGCCTGAATTGGAGCCCAGCTGAGCCTCAGACACGAGATCACCCGAGGGTCATGGGTGGCAAAGTCACAGAGTGTTTTCTCTTTATAAAATGAGCTCAGCCATTTCACTGGCCATGGTCCTAGCCACGTGCTGCAAGTGGAGTGTTGTCATTTGGTGACTTCCGTTAAAACATCACTTCATGGCTCTCTAGTATTGGGGCAGACAATGAGCTTGCTGGGAAATGCAATGAGATATCATGGATATAAGCAGTCCGCCTTTGAAACCATGCCGCTCGTAACTCAGTCAAGAGGATAAAAAATAATTAGCTTTTTCCTGAAGGAGAGCACAAAATATTGAATTTCACTGCAGTGGGATATTCTAAAACTCTGGTGCTCCAAGCCTTGTTTAACTGCAGGGTTCTCGCTGCGTACCCTGGCATGAGAGCCCTCCACTCCTTTGCAGAGGAACTGAACTTAGGTCTGAGGCTGCACAATTTTTATCCTCCTCTGGGTGGGCCATTTAAATGAGCGATGATGCTGACAGAATTCAGAAGTCCTGGGAAGGTGAAAATCTAGTGCAGCTCCTGGCCAAACCTTACAAATTGAAAAGTTTGAAGATCAGTACTGAGTCCCAATATCTACAGATTCATGGGACTTTGCTCAGCCCTACTGCCTTCCTATGTTTTTATACAAATGAGCTACATTGCCCAGAACACTTTAGTTTTGCTTCTGCTTGTCACTGGTGGTAGGAAAGCCTGGGGGCCCCCTCTTAGGACCCACAGGCACATGGAAGCTGCACCTTCTACCTCTCTGGGCTCCTAGACAATTCTAACCCCTCACCGTCCTGGTTTTACTCACCACCTATAGCAAATACCACCCCACAGCATCTCACATGCCTGACCCATTTTGCTAACCAATTTGGTGATTGCAACCTAAGTATTTTGTAAGCAACTGAAATTTATGTCTTAGATTTGCATTATTAGCAATGGTCACACTTCCATGATCTTAATGCTAAAGGACCAACTCTGTTTACCGTTTCCCTTCTACTTGTTATTGGTCCTATGACATTTCCACTGATTCAGTGATCTATTTAGTCAACTAAATCTAATGGTAACTCTTTAATCCTCATGCTCAGCCCGAAAAGAAGGATTTGCAGCCAAGAAGGAGATGGGGGAGGGAAGAAGAGGGGAGGGGAGAGGGATGAGGCAGA
>NW_022900930.1:2364756-2372765 GCF_012274545.1 Fukomys damarensis | reverse complement strand
AGAGGGGGAGGGGGAGGGGCAAAGGAGGAGGGGGAAGGGAGAGTGGGGGAGGAAGGAGGAGAGAGGAGAGAAGAGAGGAGCTGGGGACGAGAACACACCCTTCAGCGAGCCGCCTCTTCTGGCCCCACCTCCTAGCAGTGCTCCATTCCACTGTGCACTCAGACATGGATCGATCCGTTGAGGATACAGCACCCTGGGATCCAGTTACCTACCCAAAGTCTACCTCTGAATGCACGATACTTTGGGGATGCATTTTAGATCTAAACCATAAAAGCATTTCATAGTCTCTATCAACCCAATTACAGTACTCTGAAAAAAACCCAAACAAACAATAACAAAAGCCCCTCCAGACATCTGCCACCCCTCCCCTTGTTAAAAGCAAGCCCTACGGAGTGCGCAAGGCCAGTCGGGGCTGCCTCCCTCTCGCCTTGTCTCCGGTCACGCTGCTCTGCCCTCGCCCCCTTCCTCTTCTTGCTGCTCACTCCGCAGGGCCTTGACTCCCCTTCCTGCCTCCGCAGGGCTGGGTTCCAGTGCCACTGCTGAGCCCACACCGCAGACTCTACCCTTCCCGTGCTGTCCCTGGGTTGACTTCTCTTCTCCGCCCTAGCTTGACACGTATGTTCCGCAGCACTGATTTCTCTGCTACACCACCTGCTCCCTTCACCTGATGCTTAACTAAGCAATGCCAGCGGTTTTGTCTGTTTTGTCCATTGCTGGACTTTCTGTTTCAAGTCTGAGGCCTGACAACTAATAAATATTAACACCAAATGTAAAATACATGCAGCGTTATTGAAGTCGATTGTTAAATCAATAGTAAAATAGATTAATATTGTAGTGTTAAAATCCATAATTAAAATTTGTTAAAAGGATGACTAAATAATACAACAGACTGATTTTCTTCTACAAATTTTCCCCTTTTCCAGTCCATGTTGACTGTGCGTCCTCCTTGTTCCTCGATGTCCAGCCGTCGTGCTTTGCTTTTGCAGCTCCTTACCCAAGGCACGAGGCAGCCATGAAGTCCTGATCAATTCATCTTGTGAACTAGTTTTTTCATCAAATTCTGGACCTTGTGCTTGCGAGGCAGGCAGCAGAACCACTGAGCTAAATCCCTGACCCTGCCTACTATTTTGATGATCCCTGAAAAGACTATTTACATTCAAAGGAAAGGTGTGTGGCGTAAGGGGAAGTGAGACATTTCTTTTCAATAAGGAGAGGAAACTGATGCGACAGAGAAGCTTTAGGGAGGCTGCCCGACCACACCCATGGGCCTGTGACCCAGTCCTACACCGTGTGCAGTTCTGCGAGACCTGCAGCACCTGCTTTTCTCTCCTCACTCTGTCCAGGGAAGTCAGGAAGTGGGGAGCGGCTTCCGGAGGATCTGTCATCCCTGTGGCCCTGCGGGGCTGGCCAAGGGGGCACTGTCTGCTGTCCTGATGGCTCCATCACCAGCCTGCCTGCCTGTCCTGCATGCAGAGCAATAGCCTGGGACCCCATGGATCTGCACCAGGTTGAACAAGCTGCTGGCTCTCACCAAAATGCCTCCGGAACTGCCACCGCTTCCTGCAGGTGCACACCCTCCTCGCACTGGATGCCGGAAAGCGTATTTTCTTAGCTACCAATGGGCGGAGCAGGCACAGCCCTGACCTGACTTCTGCGGCTGTATTATTCGCCCCGGTTTGGAACTCCAGGCTTCCTCCGACTCCTCCAGACCACACACAGTGTCTGATGTCACCCCATCCTACACATCACCTTTGCTGCTTTTTCATCGTCTTCCCCCCAAACACGGTCTTCCTGTGTTGTTATCCATTTGAAAAATTTCCTGTCATCCTCTTTCCCCAATATTTTCAACTGTCTCTTGATCCAAGAGCACCTAGTTTTCCTTTGGGCTCACTGCCCTTTGTATGCACTGGGTTCCTGTCTATCAGCTCTATGGGTGTACACTGGCCTTCTAATGTTTCTAGGCCTTATAATTCACACATGTACACAAACACACACTCAAAACAAGCACACAAAACCACTCTTCATTCACCTGTATGCTCCTGACACCTAGTCGTGTAGTAGTAGCTATTCTCAAAATGTTTGATGAATGAATAAGTCATTGCTTCTAATAAGTTTACAAGTGCTATGAGATCATTCATTCCAGCTTCATCACAAATGGAATTTGTTTGTTGTTTGTTTTTAATGCTTTCCACTGTTCTTTAATTTCTGTTTGTCTTGTCTGTTTTATTCAAGGTAACAAAATTATAAATTTAAGACAATAAATCAGCGCAGTTAATTACTTGCCATTCTATCAATAAACATGAATGTTTTGCACCCCTGTTTTGAAGCCAGCTCTGTATTGCGTCCTGGGGAGACATATCTTTTGTTAGGCAAGAGGGAGAAGGAACACAGGATGTAAGAGGGCGTGTGGCGGGGGACACTTGGATATGTATTTGGTTGGCGTAATAAATAAGGGGAGGGCAAGGACCACACTTACACATGGCCCTGTGTACCGCAGCCTGCGTGTACAGCTCGGGAACCTGCTTTGCTGTGGGCAGCTGCATCTCACACAGCGGGGACAACTTGTGCCCAGCACGCTTTCAGCTAGGACTCTCAGTTCATCACACGTCAAGTTTTGGTTGTGGGATGATCCTAGCAGGTCTGTGACACCTGCCCTCTCTCCTGTCCCTCTAGCTTCATTGTGGCAATTAAAATCATGCATATTTAGGACACATTGTGATTATTCTGTAATGTGTGCAGTGCGCAATGATCAAATCAGGGTAATCAGCATCTCTATCTCCTTCAGCATTTATCATTTGCATTAGGAGGCTTTGAACTCCTCTCCTCTAGTTCTTTATAAAATATAAACTGTTATAAACTATGGCAAACTTGCTACATTTTTCTTAGGAGAGAGAGAGAGAGGGAGGGAGGGAGGGAGGATATCCAAGACTGAGTGAACACGCATTGTGTTAACAGGAATGTAACTCCTAAAGAGTCAATATTTTTACTTTGTAAATAGCTAGTATTAGAAAAATTAGGAAAACACACTATTCACTGTCTATTTCCTAGTGTTTATTACTCATCCAGGATGTACCAATAATACTCTAGTGATATTACAATGGTACCCAAGGCCACTGAATATCACTGTGAATTAAGCTTTGAAAATATTCCTAGCAACACATTTAATTAACTAGGATGCTTGGTTTACATTACATCTACATCAACTAATATTAAAAACATATATATTGAGGCTTAACAGCTTCAGGAGGGCTCGGATCTGATTGTGGTGTTATTCACTTCCACGTACAGGTTCATTGAATCTTTCCAAATTGAGCATTGGGGACTGGAACATTACTGCTGATTTGGAAAGCAAAGTGGGGAAAATTAAGTTCTTGTATAACAATGTTTATACTAAGCAATGCTCATAATGAGCTATGAAGAGGTTGGGGGACTTTGCTTCACTGACTGTGATAGTCTCCCTTCTAATTCAGAATGCTGGGGTTTCATTTCCTTAGGCAAAGTCAAGAAGACCACAGAGATAACATGGCTCTGTGGTGAGGCCTTTATTTATTTGTAGGAGAAACTCCTGTCTCTGGCGAAGCTTAGCTCAGTATCTAAGAGTTGAGCCACGGCCACCTGTTTCCGATCTGAGCTTGGAGGAAGCATGTGAGGTGGACTTAGAAGTCATTGGTCCACTCCTACATGTGATGGGCTAGGCATTTGAGGACTGAGCAAGGACTGTCAGAAAAAGAAGACAGCGGTAGATGAAAGACACTGGTATAAGAACACACCCTTAATGTTCCATCCAACAAATAGGCAAGGTAGCAGTGTATATAATCTGAACTCTAAAGTCCAAGTTATATGTTGAGATTAATATTTTATAAGATTAATATTTTGCTGATTGTATAACTCCATCTGACTCAACACATTAATTTGCTGTCAACAACAGCTCATTTATAATCCTTTTGTTGCTGGTGTCTTCCCTAAAATGGTAAAAGACTCCAAAACATTAACTTAGAGGAAGGAGTGGAGACCGTGAAAGAGATTTCAGACCAACCTTTTTTCTCAGGCCCAGCTCCCTGTCAGGAATCCCCTCACTGTTTTCTGGGGAGTGCCCCTCGACCTGCTGTGCTCACCCACAGGGGCCCCTAGTGGGGGCCAGGATCTAGCTTTTGAGCCTACGATGGCTACTACAGACCCATTTCTGGGCATGCACCCACCTATGAAGACCTAAGAATGTCATAACACCATGTGTGGGAAAGTTTTGACATCATCCTCCACACTCACTCCAACTTCTTGCTCTTCTCCTCCATGAAAGTTGTCCTAGAGCTGGACCACAGGCCCTGCAGCAGTTACTGGAATTGAGAGAGACAATCCTAAGTACCTAGTTCTAAATGTTGAAATTCTAAAATATTAAATTCCCTAAGGTCTAAAATCCCAAAAAGGTAATTTTGAATGGATGAAATCCAAAATGTGAAAATATTAAAAGCCAAAATCTCCCAACTATAGGCAAAGGACTATGCATTGGAGAAAGGGGGAGGGTGACTCACAGAGGCAGAAAGCCGAATTCCAGGCAGGGCATAAGTGCACCCTCAGTTGTACACAAGATAGTCGCATCATGTCTTGCAGAAAGAATAACCAAAACCCTGTCGAAGTATTTTAGTTACTTCCTCACTGCTGAGACAAATGCCTGACACCCAGAGTTAAAGGAGGAAAAGCTTGTAGAGATTTCAGTCTGTAATTGGCTAGTTCCCAGGCGGGACTGCAGAGGAGCATCGCAGCAAAGAAATGGTTCACAGCAAGCAGGCAGGAGGCCTGCTTCCCTTTTCCTGTTACCCCATCCAGACTACAAGCCTTCTGGGTGGTGCCACCCACACCCAGGCTGCGTCTTCCCATCGTCCAGACCTGGAACTATGCTAAACCCTCTAAATCTATTTCACACCGCCTTAATCTACACTCACAGACCCGAGGTCCAGCTACCTCAAAGAAAACCTCACATTTGAGCATATGAGGCTCTGGGAGAACATTTAGCACAGACGCGAAGCATTGCTTCAGGTATGTGTGCGAGGCTGTACGCTGACAGATCAGTGCGCATGTGTGAGAGAATGATTGGGGGAGACCGCCCTCTGTAGGGATGGGCACCACCCAACCAGCCGAGCGCCTGCAGAGAACAAGTACGAGGGGCAAGATGCTCTCCCTCTGAGAACTGGGACGGGGTTCTGTGCTGCTGCCTTGGGTATTCCAGCTCCAGGCTTGCTGGCCTTTGAGCTTCCAGTCTTATATCAGCCTGGCTACATTTGTTTTACGCAGTTTTTCAAACTGGATTTTATGAAAGTGCCTTAGGCGGTGTGCAAAAGCATTACCTGCGTACATGTAAGTGTCGAAGCTTCCTCAATACCTGGAGAGATGTCCTTTATGGACATGTTCCACCTGTGAAAGACAAAAACGTCTCAGGGTCTTGACTCTTTGGGTGCCTACATATTGGTTTAGGGCCACTCTTGGCAAAGGCAGGTTACCCATCCTGGCCTTTAAGATGAGCGCACTTAGAAAGCTGGGTGTGCGATTAGCGACCACAGTGATGCACAATTATACATCTAACATTGTTATCTATTTCTTTATAAATGTTTTATGCACTCATAACTCATGCACCTATGCAACCACCACGGATGTTGAAGCTTGCAAAAATACATTTGTTAGTATTGCCTGTTTATGGTGTACAGTGGCCTGTGAAGTGTCCTATCGCACTTTTATCCCTTTCAAGTAAATCCCCTTTTAAAAATATAAATAAATGACTTTTAAGAATTTTTGTGTGTTATAATTTCTTTGTTTTTTCATTAAGTTTATGAATTACTTCTTCTTGAATTGTACTTTCAGTATTTCTGACCTGAGGGGTTTTGATCTTTCAGGATGCCATCATTCAGGAGGACTAGGGTGTTTGACAATGTGTCTTTTGAGATGATTGCCCACAGTCACACTCTGACAGGCTGCAATTACTTTAAAAACAACAACAACAACAGTGCCTGTGGGTTTCTCTTCCTGATTGCAAGGGAAAACACATTTTGTGTCAACAAATTGGTGCAAACCCACTTTTCTCTTTCTGAGTGACGTTATTCCTTCACTACTCATAAATCAGTGCTTCACCTCCTGCAGACTGGAAGGGATCGATGGGGGAGTACGTGCAGGTTTGGTAAATCCGCTGGCTTGCACAGACCTCTGCTCGTGACACTCGTCTGCCCATTGGAAGGGAAGATGCAGGCCAACTCATACTTTTTTTCCTTTAAAAAGTAAACCAAGGCCCAGAGACTTAGCTCAGTGGTTCAGCTGCCTGCCTCGCAAGCTGAAGGACCTGAGTTCGGTCCCTGGTAACAAAAAAAAAAAAAAAAGAAAAGAAAAGAAAAGAAATTGGGGGGGTCAGGGATTTAGCTCAATGATTCTGCCGCCTGTCTTGCAAGGGGCAAGGCCCTGAGTTCAATCCCTGGCACCAAAAAAACAAAAACAAAAAAACCAAAATTACCCAATACATTGGATCCAGTGTAACATAAATCAATCAGAAAAAAAGAAATATTAATGGCACTTATCAATTATTATTCAAAAAAAGTTGTCATTATCATGTCCTCAGAAACAAGATAAATGCCCCAATGTGGGTATATTTGTTCTCTAAAGAAACAGAACCAGTAGAAATTAATAGATAGATAAATAGATAGATAGATAGGTTTAATATGGCATTTGGTTTATTTGTCTGGGCAGGCTGAGAAGTCCGTTGATATGCTGCCTACAGATAGAGACCCCAGAAGCCAGTGGTGTGATTCAGAGTTCCAGGAGTTAAGAACCTGGGGAGAAAATGGTGTAACTGTGGATGAGAGGGAGAAAGCCTGAGTAAATGGGTGTTGCTGGTCTGTTTGCCAGAGAACAAAGGCCTCCAAATCCAAGCTCCTATGGTGAAGGGCAGGAGAGGAATGCCCAGTGCCTGGACATAGAGAGAATTGGCCTTTCCTCTGCCTTTCGGTTCAATGTGGGGCTTTCAGTGAGTTAAGTGACCCCCACCCACATCAGTTAGGGTGCATCTTCCTTACACAGGCTAATGACTCACATGCTGACCAGGACCATGTCCACACAGGCATGCGCGCACATGCACACACACACACACACACACACACAGAAATATTATGTTATCTGAGCACCTCTTAGCCCAATTGCAATGACACATACTGTACAACTAATCATCACAGTGGGATTCTGAGAGATTTTTGCCTACTGAAAGATTTTGCTTTGGCTA
Organism: Fukomys damarensis; assembly: GCF_012274545.1. Lineage (NCBI taxonomy): Eukaryota > Metazoa > Chordata > Mammalia > Rodentia > Bathyergidae > Fukomys > Fukomys damarensis. Next base: position 2,365,510 of record NW_022900930.1, on the reverse strand, counting down.
AGACTCATCTCTCTTGTTTATTTCTTCAACCTGGTGTTTTTTTTCTTGACTTTGTGGGAGAATCGAAATACCTCATTATCTCGATGATAGCAATTCTGACTGAAGTGAGTGGAATTTCAGCATGGTTTCATTCGCATTTCCCTAATGACTAAACATGTTGAATATTTTTCATAAACTTATTGGCCATTTGTGCTTTTTAAAGACTGCATCATTCTGTATATTTGACCCATTACTGATTTTGCTATTTGAATTTTTTGTGTTATGATCTTTAGTCCTTTATATATTCAAGGTAGTAATAATCACCAGCCAGAAGAGTAGCTGTCAAAGACTTCCCCCCACTCTATGTGCTTCACTTTGCCAGTTTTTTCCCTTACTGTGCAAATTTTTAAAATTTAATATAGCTCCATTTGTTAATTCTTGGTATTATTTTCTGTGTTATTGGTGTCTCACCCAAGAAGTTTTTTTCCGGGCCCATGACTTCAAGTGTCTCCTTTCAGCTTTCTTCTAGCAGTTTTATAGTTTCAGGTCTTACCCAGAGATCTTTGACTCAATTTAAATTTATTTTTATACATGGTGAGAAGTAAGCATGTCATTTCAGTCTTTTACCTATAGAAATACAGTTTTCCCAGTTCCGTTTGCTGAAGCGGCTGGCTGTCTTCATTGAGAGTCCAATTGCTATAGTTGCATTAGTTGTTCCTGTGTCCTCTATTCTATTCCATTGGTCTGTGTGTCTATTTTTTTTTTTTTTTTTTTT
>NW_022900930.1:2349978-2364320 GCF_012274545.1 Fukomys damarensis | reverse complement strand
TTTTTTTTTTTTTTTGCTGGTACCATGCTGGTTTTGCTACCGTGGCCTTGGACTATAAATTGAAATAAGCACTAAGTCTGGGGCCATCTTTGATTCCTCATAATTCTCAAATCCATATGTAGTTCAGTAAAAAAACCAGTTAGCGTAACCTTTAAAATACATACAGAACATGGTCACTTTTCATTGCCTCTACTACACTACCTATCACAAAACAGCCCCAATTTATCCTAGACCCTGGCTTAGAGGTCAAACATATAAAGGGTTGAATAGTGGTCCCTGAAAAAGTACACTATTTTCTAAATCTCCAGAATCTGTGGATGTGATTTGATATGGGAAAATAAACCTTGCAGATAAAACTAAGGTAGGAATCTCTGGATGGGATCATCTTGGGTTTTCACAGTGAGTCTTAAACCCAGGGGAAAATGTTTCTTAATAGGTACCCTGAGGAGAGACAGGAAGAAGAGAAAAATGAGATGGCAGAAGCAGAAACTGGAGTAATTCTCCCATAGGAATGTCAACATCCACCAGAAGAGGAAAGAGAGAAATCTCCCTGAGTATCCTCAGAGGAGGTACAGCCCTACTAACTCTCCTTTTCAGATGATTGGTCTCGGGAACTGTGAGCTAGTGTATTTCTCTTGTTTTGCACCAGCAACTTTATGGAATTTGTTGTAAGGGCCCTAGAAAACTAATCAAGGAACACTTTGTGGTGGCCAACCTTGTGTGTCCTTCCAAAATATCCCGACAGGACCTTGAAAGTAAGCTTCCTGCAGCTTCCTTCTTAAAAGTTCGATGGGTGTCTTTTAAGAGAGCCTGAAAAACCTGACACAACGTTAGAGGGAAGTGCTGTTTGTCACTCACAGGGACAGCATCATGCCATGATGCACCAGGTGAACATCAGCTACTCCGAGAGAACCACTAGGCCAACAAAGGCCAGCCAGAGACAAGATGACATCAGATGTTTCAGAGGTAAGGCTGAGGGCCAGGACAACAGAGAGGGTGCTTTAGTTACTTCCCTGTCACTGAGACAAAATACCTTACACTCAGCTTAAAGGAGGAGAGGTTTATTTGGCTCACAGTTTCAGTGGATTCAGTCTATGGTCAGCTGACTTCAAAGCAGAAAGAGCATGATGGAAGGGCCCAACAGAAGAAAGCTGCTTGGATCATGGAGGCCAGGAAGCAGAAAGAGGAGGAGCACGGACAAGACTACACCATTCTAAGACACGACGCAGGGACTGACCTCCAACCAGGCCCCACTTCCTAACAGCACATGCACCTACTGAACTTATGAATGGATGAATCCACTGAAAAGAATATCATTTCCATGTTCCCATCACCTTCCAAACACAGCAAACTTTGAGGGGCACATTTTAGGCATAAACTGTCATAAAGGGTGATGAGTACTAGTCTGTGGCTACTAAGAAGGTACCAGTGAAGCAAGGCCGTGTTTCCCCCCGTGACTCTGCTGGGTGGACACTGGTATCATTGCCGGGCATCTTAAAAGATTTATCTTAGGCTGTTTGGCCCCCAAAATTACAGAAGCAGTTTTACATCGTGATATACAGTTACAAAACCCTTCATTTTATGTGGCTTTATTTAAATCTAACAACTCCCCAGGAGGAAGGATGGGAGAATGTTCCTTGCCCCTATTTTTATTTTATATCTGAGAAAATGTAAATTCAGTAGAGAGAGTGTCTTGCCTGAAATTAAACAACCCCAAGAAATTAAGCCAGAGCTCAATCCTGGTGCCTAGACTATTGACACTTCTATAATGCTATCCCAAATGTGTCTCAAACTTCCCACTCCAAGCCTATTCAGATCCTTATTTTTAAATAGAAATAAAACAAACAAGACAGCTTGAGGTATGCAGAATCGTCTACCATACTTTGTTGGTTTTATTCTAGGCCAATGAGCGAATCAATTACTAGGAATGAAATATCCCAATTAAACATACTTTTGGCATGCCACATGAAATCCTACTCGCAAAAGACAATATTGGGTTTCACAATCAATGAAATCAGTCTTGTACGCTGCATCCCCCCTACAGACTCTTCATTGTGAATCTGATCGTAAATGTTGCTGGCCAATCTGGAGGCTAAATGTCCTCGGAAAGATCACCCAAAATTCACTTGTAACTCTTCGAAGATATGCATCAAGATGTGCATCTAGCCTCTGACTAGGCAATGGAGGGAGATAGGGTAGAGAACAAAAATGTTGAAATTCTTCTAAGTTCCAGGGTTGTGCTGGTAACGGTGGTGTTCTTGTAGTCATTTCATTGAACCTTCACCACTCCCTACTTGGTTGGGTTACTTTTACCTTTTTAAGATTAAAAACATCAACAGCAACAACAACAAAACAGGCGTCAAGACGTTGAAGACTGTACCTGTCACCCAATTTATAAATGGCCAAGAATCTTTTTAAACTACCATCACGTACAATTTCCCTTCATCTCGGGTGCAGCATGGACACCCTATGGAAAAGTGAGCTTCTCCCAAAGATCCTACAGAGGGTTTTTCTGCAGGAAATAGCTCTGCACAGACTGGGCAACCTCTCTCGTTGTGGAGCAAGCAGCGGCAGCAGCTATATATTGAGTAATGACCATGGGAAGTGCGAGTGCACCAGCTTCCTTAGCACTATTACAATAGAGTTCTTAATTAACTCGCCAATGAAGTCAATAATGGAGATCCCTGTTGTTTTAGAAATGAAACCTATTTGATTTCTTCTTCCTTTGGGACATTGTGGCCATTTGCATTCCTGGAAGTGTGATGCTGGATTCTAAGACCCCTCTCTAGCCAATTACCCTTTAAAGATGCCCTTTTCCTAATGCTTGTACAGTTGAGCAAGCTTTCTTCTGGGCTAACGCCATCAAACCTGTGACAATACATAGCTAAACAGCAGACGAATCCTTTCATGTTTCAGATCAGTAGGTTGAAATTCAGAGAATTTAGTAATCTGCACAGAATCACACACATAATAAAGAGTACATGAAGGACTTAACTCAGGTGTTTGGCCTTTATCCTGGGCCCCTCCCATTCTTACCTACCAACACTTTGCTCCCACATACTGTGGCCATTACTGGAATGAAGCATAGTGCTTTCTGAATATCACATCTTACTCTCCAGCCAGAAAGTGCAACAGAACAAACATTTTATAGTCCCAAGGCTGGTGCTAACCCTTGGTATCTATCCCTATCCTCACCCCACATCAGCCTTTCTTTATTCATAGCTAGATAAATAACTCTAAAAGTATTTGATCCTATGTTTTTTTATCCTGTAACACTTCCATGCACTCTCACACTGGCTCTGAAACATGAATTTAGACAATTAGTTTGGAGTTTGCCCCAGAAGGTGCGCAGTGCCCTGGGGAGGCAGAGTGTTCTTTATGCCTCTCCCCATGCGCATCCCTGTACACTCTCAGTCTTTCATGCATACGGCACATTGGCTCCTTTCCATGTCTTTCTATATTAAACCGCTTTTATCAAGAAGGAACCAGAATCACCAAGCTACTGATTTAATGCTCCATTTCGACCCTGAAAAGTAACTTCCCCATTAAATGTCATATCCTTCATCTCAAAGGTTGACTAGTACAGCACTTAAAAAAGACTTCCAACTGATTACATTAAGGGGCTGGAAAAAGACTGATCCCAGAATATCTACAGGCTCAAGGCCATGATGTATTTTTGTTTGACATGGAATTGGGAACATTTTCACTCCTGCTCTATTCTTGCCTCCTGAAATGAGGTCCTGTGGACTGGGACACAGGAGCTTGCAAGCCACAGCGGCACAGAGCCAGCCCCAGGGACTACACTGAGCTGCCATCCTCATTGTCACTGTCAGGCTGAGGCTCCCTGCACAGACTCTGGCGACAAGCACACAGACGAAAGGCTGGGCTCTGACATTACGTTGTCCCCACTAACTCTTTCCCGAGGAAGGTTTCCAGGACAGAAAAGAGCAGTTCCCTCGGCAGCAAGGCAGTAAGCTAGCTGTTACTTCAGAGCCTCTGTGGGATTTGCCGCCTCTGACGACCCTGCCCATGCTGCAGCTGTCCCAGCTCCTCCTATTCCTTGTAGGGCTCATTCCCTTCTTCCTCCTCCTCCTTTCCTAATGTTACCTAGTCTCAGCATTCAATGTTTTAAACTCTGCTTTCTAAAATTCCTTCTCAAGATAGAAAGAGTGCTCTGCTCCATGCAGACGTAGCTGCTTTCCTCTAATGTCTTATTTTCAAAAAGATTACAGAAATAGAAATGTTTGGTGTAGCATAGTTACTATGTGGAAACTGGGCGTGGTGGCACACACCTATAATCCTAGCACTCCAGAGGCTAAGACAGGAGGATTGTCTGGAGTTCAAAGCCAGCCTGAGCTGCATAGTGAGTTCAAGGCCAGCCTGAACTAAATAGTGGGACCCTGTCTCAAAAAACAAAAACAAAACCAAAACAGTTACTGTGAGAGTCTCTCACCAATTCATTTGTCCATGTGTATGAGCCCCAGCAGCAGTAACCATGATTATATGTTCATCAGTGGACCTGACTCCCAACTCTGGGCATCTAACCCTGACCACCTGTGTCAGCTTCAATACCCAATTTTACATCCTGGTAGCTAAGTATATACTGGTAGCTAAGTACATACTGGTGTTTACTGATTTCTACCAGAGCACCTAGCTCCATGGCAGGTATGGAATAAATATTTTCTTGAATAAATAAATATTCTCCTTTTTAACACTGAAATCTGCAGGCTTTCCTGGCCGCTATTGTATTTAATGTGTTCAACATAGTTGTTGGTTCGGCTTTTTCTAATATATAGATTCTCTAAACTGTACTCCCTCTGATAAGAGTGGGTTTGTATGAATTCATTTATACTGCTTCATGAGGTTTCCCCTGTGACTAGTAAAGTAAATTTGCAAGATGACCTCTCAGGGTTATGAGCTGTAAGAAGACTTTTGCTTCTATAGAGCTAACTTAATGTAATGGACTTGGAACCTGTAACTTTGGCCTTTTAAATCAAATGCATTAACCATCAGAGCACATGAGTCCTGATCCATTTCAGTTTGGTTTAGTTATTTTTCAATATAAAAGAGTCCAATTTAAAGTATGCCCTCAGATGTACTCAAAACAAGAGACACCCTCTCTCTCCTTGTACTCATTCCTGTATTATCATGTGTCTCTTAGCAATTTAGACCCATTTCCATACAACCCCAGCAGTATTTTTTTAAGGTACAGGGCTATAGCTCAGCCATAGGACACCCAGGGACAATAAAAAGCACTCTTTTCTGTTAGTTCTGAACAAATGAAGAAGTTGGACAAAGAGAATTAGTTGTTAACTACACTATTTTTACTGATAAAATCAAGATGGAAAGCAGATGAAGTATGTGGGGTGTTCAGTCTCCCTATGATTGAAGCCCAAGTTAGTCAGACTTACACACCTCCTAGGGCCTTAATGGGTCAGGGAAGACCTCAGAATCCCCTGGCCTCTGCTGATGCCCACTGAGCTGGAAGGCACCCATGGCATGAACCAAGGAAGATGATCGGAGATAGGGTAAGGGAGGCTGTTCTTTGCAAAGTTTCCAGTCGGGTTATTCACGCCAGCTGCCAACAGAGTGCAGAAGCCGGGAATTTTATACCCCCTAAATCCACACTGGCAGGAGAAAGCAACACTACACTCCCCACGGAAATACACTGTAGACTGATCCTGAGCTGAAAGTGCTGAGGTTCAAAACAGCTCTAAACTCTTTGTGTCCGCAGCCATTTTTATTCACTGAATAAAGTTCAGCACAGTATTTAATTCGGGACTAGAGGTTTCAAGAGGAAGTGTATGCTAGATGCCCAAAAGGGAACTGTAGAAAATGACATGATTCATAGTTCTAGTCCAACCTTCAGCTGAACACTCAGAGGCCACGTGGACTTTGATCCGCATGGCAGAACTGCACATTGGTGTGAGAATCGGCTGCAGCTTGAAAAGTGCTGATTTTCAAAGACTAGAGCTCTAGTTACTTAATATGTCAGCCCCAGGATGTGGCTGCTGGTAAGCAAAACTTTAAATGAGTTTAAAGACTAAAACTTCCTAAATAAGTTGCCAGAAGTAGGAAACAGAACATGGGTAACTGATTGCTCACTTATTTCTGCCTAATCTGTAATTGCTTGCTTTTGATATTCCAGCAATAGGGTGAATGTTCTGACCCTTAGCAACTGAACAACTCTGCATGCCAGGCATTTTATTGAAGAGATTATCACTTTTAACTCACTTAATCTACTTAACAGTTTTGAAAAATGGGGGCAACATTTCACAAGGGAGCAACCTGTAAAGATTTCCTCAGGGTCACCACGCTGATAGTGTGTTGGACCCAAGATTTGGGTCAGAGTCTTGCTGGTTCCGAAGCACATTTTCCCTACCACATTAGGCTGTTGTCCCTAAAGTACTCCTATGGGTTGGCTGCCCAAGTCCTGCCTTGCTGTCTGGGCAGCGAAGGACCTGGGGTGGGCCCTGCCCCGGCCTGTTGGGTGCTGCCGCCTGATCTGTGAAACCTCAGGCTGGGGTGTGAGGACGAGGCAGTTACTCCTCGGAAGCATGGGGCTCGGAAAGAAGACGTTCTGCGAATTGTCTGCATTCAGAGAGGTGAGTCTGTTGGCAGATCCGTGGGGTCACGGCCTGTTCCCTGAAGGCCCCACCACCCTTCCCACGTGCTCCGGTAACGGAGCTCTCCACCTGTCCTCTTCCCTCTGTCCATTCTCTCGGTGGTGACAAAGCAGTTGGCGGAAGACATTTGACATAGATTATCATGAGTGAAAGCAGGGAATCGGCATAAACAAATGATTAAATTTTCTGTGGAGAGCAGGTGACTCAGGCAAAGGGAGGCCAGCAGGAGAAATAACTCAGGGAGATGTGACACCCCAGGTAATGAATTCCTTCTCCTCACACTGATAAATCAAGGAGGAGCTCCCTCTGGATGTGGGCGTTGGTCAAGTGAATCTCATGCTTGCCTTTCTTTCACTTTGTGGATGCATTTTTCCTTGAATTAAATTTTTTTCCAGGTAGGTCTTAAATAATGTTTCCAATCATAAAAGCCCAGGAGTAAAAATAATTTATTTAGAAAGAAAAAGGAAAAAAAATCAGATTCAGGAATAAATACAAAATGGCAGAAAATTCAACTGAAAAAAACAAAACAAAACAAAAACAAAAGCAACTATCTGCTGAATAGCACCAGGGGGAAGACAGGAAACCCCTGAGAGGAAGCTAACGTGCTCAGATGCTGCAGAGGAGACCAGGCAGATGGCTTGGGACTTCCCCGCAGGCCAGGGCAACCTGCAGAACCAAGGCTATGGAAAACAACCTTAAAGTGGAAAACAAATCCTTTAAATATCTGAGGGGGATTTTCTTGCCTGCTAGGTAGGATGAGGCTCTGAGTCTAAAGTAAGCTGATGTTTTAAATTAAAAAATTAAATATTTATCATTGTGCAGTATTTGTGCTACTCGTTCTGCACCTGAGTCTGAGAAATGAGAACCCTGCTGCACAGTCACAGAAGAAATCCAAAGCGTCAGCGTGATTGTACGGTAGAAATCAACCTAAGTGCAAATAGTTGTATTATTCGATGTGGAAAGAAAAAAAAAAAACTACTTTGCTATAAGTGAAGGCTAGGGTAGAAATAAACAGCTTTAAGATTAGAAATTTTCAAATTTTCCTCATAAACCAGGCAGGCACCACGGGCTTCTACCGGGCATTTTTCCAGGATGTGAAGATTTCTTAATTGTTTGGCATGATGGAAGCTTACAGGGTGAGGAGGTTCACCCAGTGCTTGCTAACCCCGGGTCAGGCAGGGTTAGGTCTCTGGGAGGCAGGAAAGGAACCTGGTTTATTGCGGGCTCCAAATGAAGGGGCTTTGGCAGGAAACTGGGGCCTCATTTTCCTCATCAGTAGAGGAGAGGCTTGGGTTAATTTACTGTTAAGCAAGACCTATCAACTACAGGGGAGGGGAATGGGCCACCCCAGAGAGGAAAATTTCATCCCGGCATTGTTGAGAACTACACCAATGCATGGATAATAAACAGCAAAGGACTCATTCCTTTTTTATCATTTTTTAGGTTCTTTCTAAATAACGCTCCCACTCACTGCCCGTGACAAGCTTGGGAGACTCCCACCCTTCCTTTTTATGCCCCCAACTCAGAAGACTGCCAGCTCCTGAAGTCTGTGATTTTTCTCTTCCTCATCAGCTACTCTTCCTCTTTTATTTTCCTTTCAGACTGGGAAAAAAATCACAACACAGAATTGCATTGAGTTACCCACAAAGAGATGATCTTGCAGATTACTGGGACAGCGCAGCTGCTGGTCTGCCAAGTGGAAGCTGTTACTGAAAGATGTAAAATACTCCATGCTTCTGATAATGTGAAGAAGAGGCTCCACAGCCTCTGCCAGCCACACAAAGGTGCTGACAGCTGATCCATTAGGCCTCCTAGTTTCCGGGCATGTAGCTTCTTGCTGGTCCCCTGTGGCTTATTCAGAGTCTAGCCTGAAGAATTAATTTGCAAGCTGCTAAGTGCCTTGTGAACTTGGATAAATACAGATAAATATGAGTTGACTCATTTTAAAACACCCTTTCCTTGTTCTGTTGATTTCCCTGCAATGAGTCTGATATTTTCACTGAGCTTTGAAGTTGCTTCTTCTAATCCTCACACCTTTGTAGAGCTCTGCTAGCCAGGAGAGCCCTAAATGCTGAGACGCAGCCACAGCGACTCTGTAACTACCAAGGCCTCAGGGAAGGATGCGGAAGGTGTCCACAGACAGAGACCTCGGAAGTCACCTGCAACTCCCCACTTGCCTTTTCTTTGACCTCCCCCAGGACTTGAAAACAATTTGTACAAGGTTCATTGTTTAGAGTGGAGAAAAGGAAGAAGCAAGAAAAAAATTAAACTCATTCTCAGTTGTCAACTTCCAACCTAGCCCTTCTTTTCTGCTGCTCTTTTCCTCTCCTACGCATCCATGTGTTTGTCTTGGGGATTCCGTTCACCTGTGAGATAGGCCCTAACTCATCTACCCTGTCTCATTCAGAATGCTCAGCTTAGAAATTACCTTCTCTTCAGTCCCTGCCTCTTTCAGGGTCCTATCAGATTCTCACACCCTGAGACCTCAGAGCCCATGCTGAGGACTCACACATGGAGGTGTGAGGCCTCTCTGCTGAGCCTGCGACATTCGGACCCTGCAGGAACCTGGCGGCGAAGGATGGGGAGAATGGAAGATGAAGAAAGCAGTTTAAGGGACAGCACCTGCTCTCACCTTGGAGAGAGGCCTGACCTAGGGTGGGGTTCGGGGCACCAGGAAACCCTATGGATGGAGGCTAAGAAGGAGATGAAACCAGGGGATTACTTGGTGCTAGGGGCTGGTGTGGTTGGCAGAACTAGCCATTCTTTGGGACAGATTTTACAGCAGAGGATCTTTAAATAGGTTAGTGTCCATATTAAACCCATTTTTACTGGGCTTCTCTGATGTGCAGGCAATGTGCTAAACACCTGCTGGACACCAGGGGCCAGATTTCTCCTCTCACAGAGCTCACACTCTAGGGTAGGAGACAGACAGTTCACCAAACGGTTACTCAGTGTGATGTATGCGTGTTCCCAGACAGAAAGCACAAGAGGCTATTGGAAGAAATCTTGAACTTGTTAGAAAATGAGAAAGTCTTAGAATGTCTCCCACATGAAAACACAAAGTTGAGAATAATCTGACCCAGACATGGCAAAACTGTATGCCCTATACTGTGTGAGGCCGAGCTTGCTCTGGCCAACAACTGGCCTGCTGGGCTTGGCCCCGTGCACACTGAAGATCAGCTTCTGTGGTAGGGACCTTCGCTCTGGGCTCACTCCACCTGCCACCAGCATGCTCCAATTTGCAAGGTGGACCGGTGCTTGTTTAAACCCAGATAACGGGCAATTCTCCAGGCATCGTGGCCTACAGGGAACCAATGACCTGTAAATGCATTTTTGAAAAAAAATAATCATAAACGATGTTCTCAGTGTTGGTTGTTGCAAACTAAATGTCCTTCATCCAACGGAGATTACACAAAAGGGTAAAACAATGCTCTGTGGACTCTGTCCATTTCAGACTCATGGATATCAGAGCCCAAGGGTTGGTACGGAGGATTTGACATGGTTGTTTTCACCTTGTTTGTGTGCTTGGTCATTACTGTTCAGAGCTCACATTCAGCCTCTGCTATGTCCCAAGGTGGTGAACTTGAGCTGGGGCTGAAAGAGGAGCTGGCACAGCCTTTAGATCCATGGGTCTGACACATTTCAGGATGTCCCTCAGTCAAACCATGCTCTCCAGTCTCACACGGAGAATCACAGGTCAAATCCAGTTGTTCATTCAATAGACTGCCTAGAATCAAGGGTTAAGCAGCACCGTGGCATGTTACTTAGGAGTGAAGCCAAACCAGAACAGAAGCTCATAATATTTTTATTGTGTTCCCAAGCTTTGGGTTCTGGGGCAGGATGAAGGCAGGTGAGGAGAAGGTAGGACTTGCTGGCTGTGCCCAGTGGGATGCAGATCCCCTGTGCTGACTGAGCGAAGGGGTTGGACCAGTGCTGCTGCCCATAGTTGATCCCAGCTGGGCTCCCTGCCTCCAGAGATCCAGGCTGCTCTGCTGGGGCTTTGCAGAACCTTGGGGCTATCGCTGCAGCCTCTTCCTGCACCTGCCAGGCTTAATGGCACTGGATTCTTAATGGCCAGCTGGTATCCCCTGTTGAGCAGCCAACTGGGGTGAGCTCCAGGTCTCTAGAATGGCAGCAATTGGGCACAGGAAGGAAATGGCCCTTGGGGAACTTCTGCCTCTGCCCCTCAGAAGTCCCACAATTGGGACTAGACCATGTCCTGCCAGTCAGGCCCTGTCAGCAGACCACGGGGATACCTCTTTTAGAAAGTCCCGGGCAGCAGAAAGCAGGGTGCCCAGATGGGGCTGGTAATACTTCTATAATTTGGTTTCAGTAATAGAGCTCTTTTTTTTTTTTTATCTGCTGCACAAGAAAATTTAGGAGACTGAAGAAGATCTAGGAGTAGAAAAGCATAATCTGGCAATGCTTTATTTTCAACTTAGTAGACCACTATTTGTATTATAAAGAAGATATTTAAACAAACGAAATTGAAGTCCGAAAGTGTGAATTATGCAAAATAGATAGATTTCCTGCTGACTTTTAGCTACCAAACCCTCTCCCCATCACCAGACCCTCAGTGGTGGGAAGCTGAGGATGACTGGGCAGGGGAAGGGCAGTTGCGTGTGCTGTGCTACCAGGAAACCCCGCAGACGAAGCCAGTGTAAGTCCTCCGAAAAGCTGAAGCCAGTGAGAGGCAGAGGGGAGAGTGAGGTGCGGACACAGGGAGGAGGGTGGACCCACCAGCTTGTATCTCATGTGACAGTCTGGGATTTGTGCCCCAAAGGTCCATGTATAAGAACTCCGTCCCCACAGTGGCACAACTGAGGAATGCTGTGAACCGTTAGGCAGCAGAGCTAGAAGGAGGTCCCTGGAGTCTGCAGAGGTGATTGTAGAATCCAGTCTCATCCTCTCTGTTTCATGGCTCATGATGTAAGCTGTGGCCTCCACCACATGTTCCTTCCATAACATGCTGCCCTCCCAAAGCCACAGCCGTATGATCTGTGAGGCAAAATAAACCTTTTCTCTTTATCAGTTAATTGTCTCTGGTATTTCATCATAGCAACAAGAAGCTGACTGACACTACTCCTTTGCATAGCCTGCCCAAGGCTCCATCAGTCTTCGTAAGATTATCTCAATAACCCTACCATGGTCTGCAGAGCAGGGAGAGGAATAAAACCAGAGCCGAGGAACCAGGTCTTGCACACTGAGAATTTGTGTACCACTTGCAAGACACCAAATGCTTCTATAGTTTTACAAAGCTGCAGAATACCAACAGAACAAAAATATTTATGATATATAAAAATGATATGAAACTTACATTTCAGTCTTTGTAAATAAAGTTTTATTGAGCACAGCCATGTCCACTTATCTATGTGTTGAATACGACAGCTTTTGTGCATCAAAGGCAAAATTGAATGGCTGCAAAAGAGCCTGGTGGGCCCATAAAACCTGATAGATTTGCTGTCTTGCCCTTTACAGAAAAAGGTTTCCTGGCCCCTGATGTAAGTGTTGAAATGAAGAGTCATGCAAGAGCAGGTTTTGTTCCTTGAGGCTGGGCTCAGGGAAACTTTCCTGGTAGAAACCCAAGGTCTGAATCCATTTATACTTGATTTTCAAACCAATGTGAGCCATTGTCCTTCATGCTTTCCTACCTGACAAGAGACAAGCCCTTTCTCCTGCTGAAACAAAGAAAGGGAGATGGCTCTAGGTCCTACTGTTTACAGTTACAGGGAGATCAAGTGTTTCTTTTAAATGTCAGGACACAGCTCAACTGCATGAAAAAGTCCTCAGCAGGCCAATGAATTTAGGTATTTTGAGGTTCTATACAGAAAAGAAAGGATCAAAATTTGATACGTATGTGTGCCAATTCCACACAATGAATGCATTGCTATGTACCATAAACACATGGTCATTGAAAGCAGGGGAGGAAAGGATAAGTCTGAGGAAGGAAGGTCACTTGGCTTAACTGCACTCTGTCTCCAGCTCTGGCCTCCTCCTGGAACCTGAGGCACCCAGCTGTCAGCAAAGCTATGGATTGGAGCCCCTGTAACACATGATTTAGCACAGTGGTGGTGAGCCTATGCCACGCTTGCCACAGTGGGCATGCAGAGTCCTCTCGGTTGAAATGTTGCCCCAGCATTGCCCCAGCAGGCAGGCATAGGATAACAGCACGTATAGGAGCAGTGATGGCGCTTTGCAATAAATAAGTGGCTTAGGGGTTGCAGTTTGGGCACTTGGTCTCTAAAAGTTTTGCCATTACTAATCTAGGATATGTGATTCACAAGATAGAGCACAGGACTGGGAAAAAGAAGCCCTAATTTATTTCCAACACTGTGTGTCTTTGAAAGAGAATACTGTAATCCATAGATATGCTGTTCTTTCTTGAATAACAACTACACATATTAGCTCATAAGAATCTTACAAGGCAAGAATAACTACCTCAGTTTACAGATAAGAAAACAAAAGTAGAGTATCCTTTGATCTATTGCACAACTTTGTAATAAGTGATGGAATTCAGAGTTATTCAACTCCAAGGAGTGATTTTATGTTAAGATACTTTTAACCTCTTATTCTCAGTTTCCTCATCTGCTAAAAAAGGAGACTGCATTAAAGGGTAACCTCAAGACCCCACATCAAAATAAATCCCATTGACCCTGAAGCTGCTAAAAAATAATTATTTTTGGCTACTTACTAAAGCATCAAGATGTACATTTTCTGTGGACTGAAAGAAATCCACTGAGGTCCTATGGAAATAGCAGTAAAGAAGATATTGCTCTGCCTTTGTGGGACTCTCTGTGCTGTCCTGGCTGGCTTCCTCCCTAGATGTTGGTCTGGAAGTTCAGATAATTCTTGTGAAATGGAGTAGAATTAAGTATGTTTGAAAGAAAGAAAAAGTTATGAAAGAAGGAATCATTCCAAAATTCTCCTCATCTTTACCAAAAATTCGGTTTAGAGGTATCTTTGTTCGGAGTTTCCAATTTGGCATTATTTGAAAAATAGATTGTATCCTGTGAAAACAAAGAAATCTTGGGACAAAGGAAGGAGGGCCAAAAGGCAACAGAATAACAGAGACTCAGACTGAGGAAGGCAGAGTTGGAATGCCAGCCTATGCCAGCAAATTCTGGTGAAGGACAGTACTGGATCCTAGCACTTTTCTTTCCACTAGATGAAGCAGCTTTCAAAGCAAACAGAGAATGCAAGTTAAATTACAATCCCTCCAAAGATGGGACAACACATGGGTGAGTTTAACTGAGTGAAATGTAACGGAGCTTTGAGGCATACCTAGGTCATGTAACGAAGAGATTTTCCTTACTCCCATTGTCTCAAGAGACAAGGGTTCTTTGCAACCAGCAGAGAGACAGCCATTTCTCTATGTGATGACAGCAAGCAGCAGTCTGGGTGGAACACCAGGCACTCAGTCTTGCCCTCTCCCTCCTCACACACATCTTCTTCCTTAACTGGCTTCTGCCTCTGGAATGAGTTGCTCTTTTGAGCACACTCTTCCTGGAAATCAAATTCTCAGTAATGTTCAACAGGGGAAGGAGATGGAGGAAAACACCTTGCATCTAGCAATACAAAAAATGTAATAAGAAAGGGTGGACAGGGGAAGAACGATGGTAGAAATACGCACAGGATTATATTGTTTCATTTTTAATTTTTTGTTTTTTGTATCTTGCAAGGAAAATCATACCATGTCTTTTTTTTTTTTTTTTTTTT
>NW_022900930.1:2330275-2349729 GCF_012274545.1 Fukomys damarensis | reverse complement strand
TTTTTTTTTTTTTTTTTTTTTTTTGGTAGCGGGGATCAAACTCAAGTCCTTGCGCTTGTCAGGCAGGCTGCAGAACCACTGAGCCAGATCCCCAGCACTTATACCATGCCTTAATTCCACAAAAATAAAGTCAGGATTTCATAGTCAGATTACCATTCGCACTCTGGATCAGTGCTGCTCAGTGGAACTGTTACAAAGATGGAAACATTCCATGCCTGGCATCAGTGGCTACTGAGCACTGGAAATGCGGCTAGCATAGATGAAATTGTAGAATTCTACGTTTATTTAGTTTTAATCAACTTACAATTACATGTTGCTAATAACTGCTGTATTGGACATCACAGACCTAAAGGATAAACATTACACAAATGCCAGGCATGGGAAAATTGGCTAAGGCAAATTAAGTAAGTTCTTAGCGGCACTATATCCTTCTGCATGAGCTCTAACATTCACATTTAAACAGGTAAAGGCAGGAGAACAAGAAAATGTCACTCTTACGTGAGCAAAGAGTAGTTCATTTTAGGAAGAGTTCCAATACAAAGAAAATTAGTACCAGACATAAGAATACATTTTAAGATGTATGACAGCAAACACAAAGTTTTCATCATCCTCTGTAAGAATCAAAAGTACACGTTGAAGGCTATTGCTTAAATTATCAGTAATATTCAAGAACGAGAACAGTATCAAAAGGAAAGTTGAAAAATTAGATGTTAACACAAGAGGCTGAGATAGAAAATCAGCTGAGAAGAGGACCCAACACAATTGTTAGAGGAAGTAGGTGAAGATTCCGGACAGTGCCTCCTTACAATAAATAAAAGAGGTACAGAGAGGCAAACAGCCAGAGTGAAGGAACATGAATAGAACAGAAGCCACTACAAGGTACACAGTAAGAGAAAGACATTTACAAAGACAGATCAAAGGCACGCATTTTAGAAAGGTTGCACAAGGCTTAACAACACGAGTGACGCGGTGTAAACAGCCAGACAGATTTTAAGAAAACTTTACATTTCTAGCATGAGCCAAAAATTCCAAGGGTTTCCAAATGACACTTCTGTTCCTTAAAACCCAAGGAAACATGGGTGACACGACAGAGTAACAAGTGGTGACGTTTCTACGAGTCGATTAATGATGCGCTCGACAGCCACTGCGCCGGAGCCGGGCAGCACTCACGACGCACACGCCCGCGGTATTTCGCTGGGCGAGGAGCACGGTCATTTCTTAAATGACAGAAACCTTCCAAGTAATAATTTAAGCACGGTAACTAAATTACCAATTGTTTGAAAAGATACTAGCTTTTTTCATTCCATCAATAAGATCGATTCTTTTTCCTCACTAAGATATGGACGGATTACATCTCCCTGCATTTCCTTCACAGATCATTCTGGGTAATTACATCCTTCGTAAAAAGTACATTTTTAACAATCTTCCGAAATTAGTCCAAAATAGGCTATCATCTTTCATATTTATATCTTTTATGACTGTTAAAACTGTTAAAGATTTATGTGTCTTAATAAAAATAGATCAGAAAATTCCTAACGTTAAAAGCTTCATTTCAACCGTGCTTAAAGTCCATATCGAGCTTTGCACCTAATAAGAACTTTATAATTTTTAATGCTCCCAAACCTACATTTTCCAAGTAAAAATGCACAGCAATTAACGGGATTTTGCATATTCTTAAATATCCCTTTTCTGGAATTTTTTCTGAAATTAAAATGTGATCATGCAACTGCAATCTGAATTCCAATCTCCCAAACAGAATCAGCACTGTGCGAAATCAGAGGGTCACCTCGGCCTGCAGGAGACTCCAAGGTGAGCGACCCCGGCAGTCACGATGCCGTCGAAGCGCCGTTGTGCACTGTCTCGCTGCGCGCACCGTTGCACATCCTGCCACAGAGCCCGTCTCCTCTGCCTCAGACCACAGCAGCGCCATCCTCCCCCAGCTGCCTAGGTACAGAAAGTGGGGCAGGAGACTTGCCCCGGCTGGAGTCGCTCCCAGTCACGAGGAGGCACAGGCATCGAGGAGCAGGGAGGGGCCGTGCAGAAAATCGGGGAGAACGTGCAGTGCGTCTCCTGGCCTCGGACACCACGGCTGAACGTCTGCTTCTCAGTGCCGAAGTCCATACTCTCTTCTTGGACAGGGTGAGGTGAATTAGGTATCTGTCTCTTGCCACTGAAAATGGTCTGATCAATAATTACAGATATAAATGGAATGGAAGAAAGTAGACACAAATTTAGATTTAAAATTTTTTGTTGGTTGGAAAGGGGTCTACTAGTACAGTTTCTTCATTTATCACTGGATTCTACTCTCCTTGGCAGCCACCACTGCCCTTGCAGGCCAAGTGACAACTGTGTATTTCTATGCGCACCTCTCTCTGTAATCCTACACCAGCCGTCTCATAGCACTGTACAGCACAGTGGATCAGAAGCTCAGGCGGGGTCCTGAGTGAACCCGCAGCTCCGAGGTGTCCATGGGGTCGGTGGGCTGTGGCTTGGTCTGCTGGGTGCAGACACTCTTGGTCGTGTCTATGTGGTGAGACAGCTCGAAGGCGGAGCCTCACCTCTCCCTGCAGCTTCGGCAGCAGAGTGCTGACTTCTTCTTTGCTGCCCAGGGCTCTCCCAAAGAGAGGGCCTCAAAAATGTCGCTGTGTAAGGCATGGCGTCATATTTGCGATATGCAGATAGTCAAAGCCAGCTTTAAAAAGGGAACGCAGACCTCACTGATCCTGGGAGGCATGTCAAGGAGTTTAGGGTCATCACTTAGCCTCTCATACGGTGAAGACATAACTACCCCTCAGTTATCTGCACATCTACACAACACACCTCAGATAGAAGTACAAATACATAAGATGCTGAAGGGCAGTCGGCATCTGGATGCTTGAAAACATTCTTGAACAGCTGTGCTAGCCCACAACTGGCCACCTCTCAACTTCCTGTAACATGAAAAAGCCAACAGAAACAGAGCTGTGGGCTTAACCTACTGTTAATACAAAATCAGAGCTGGCTTATGTTCTTCATCCACATAAGATTTGAGACTCCACTGAATAAAATTCACAGCTGAGTTGTCTTAGGGGCACGGAAAGGCCTGGCAATATGATCCACACCACGTTTACGTCTTAAATTCACAAGAAATCAAGTACTGTTTCTTGTGTACTTTAAAAAATTTTAAGCAGATAGTTCTGAGTACACTAAAATAATTATCAAAATTTTAAAATTATACTTAAGTTGCAAATATTAGAGGAAAATAAAGGAGACAGTGTAAGAGAGAACACCAAGTAAGGAGGGTAGAAACACACAAAACACACAGAAAAACCACCTCATACTAAACATTCTGGGCTGCCAAAGTAAAGAGCAGTTCTGCCAGCAAGGGACAAAGACCCTTAATGTGGATTAAAACAGAAACAACACACAACTAAACCTAGAAATATAATTATGCAATCAATATAGCCAAAAAATGATAGAGGAAGATAAAGGAGGGGGGATGAGCAAATATAAATCAGCCAAAATTTAAAATCTTAATAAACTGGGTAATCTTAATAATAGAAAATAAGGTGTAAGTATTAACCAAGATGAAGGTTAGTTCATAATATTTGCAGTATCATCCATTATGAATTCATAATAGCTGTGACACTTATGCACCAAAGAGTTTTGAAATATATCTGGTAAGAATATAATGTCAAGCACTTATTATAAATATTATCTTATGGAATCCTCACAATCATATTTTAAAATAGGCATTACTGTTCTTAAATTGCAGATGAAGAAATCAAATATTCAAACGAAGATGACACTATGAAGGTAAACTTTGGAAGTACAACTGACAGATGAGGAAAACACATAGAACTAGTGTCATCTTTTGAATTCCGTCTAAAACAGGGAAATTGGCGGGAGTTCAACCAAGATCTGGGCTTCCCTCATGTGACTGTTGGGAGAGTTCCTGGCTTCCTCCAGATTCTCTTGTGAAGACCACCATAACAGGCATGTTTGGGATGCCAAAGGGGTCCGACATACAGTTGGTGGGTGACTGATGGGCAGTTAGCACCCCACGTGTGCGTACAGAAGGAGTGCTTACTTGGTGAAGGGAGAGAGCTGGAGGGAACTGCTCTGATCATTCTGATTCCAGAAGAGGATCGAGCTCTGCCCATGGAAAATACCCCCAAGGGGTCTCAAGAATGGCCAGGTCTGAAAGCGTTCTGGAAATGTTCTAGCACTGGTTGGCCCCAGACAGGACTGTTTGTGACAGGTTTGCACAATCTGAACAACTAAGAGACAGCTGATGGCCAATATTTTACCTGTTTAAGTCAGACACTGACGCCTTTTTGATCACTAAGTCAAACAGTAATGTGCAGATGAAAAAACAGGGCTGAATACAAGAAGCAAAAGAACATCAATTATGATCACCACCTAATGATGTGGTTTTATTTCACACAGCCTAGCCTAGTGATTATATTTTGTTCGTTCAGTAGATTGATTGGTTATATATTAAAGTATTTTTTATAAATCTCATTAAACTCAACAAATCCAATGCATAAGAGAGGAAAAGGTCATCGAAACCACATGAAAGAGATGTGTGATTAGGATGGAGAAAAAGCAAACATATGCATAAAAATTAAAAGTGGGTTATTTTTATAAGACAAATACTCAGGTGCTCATGGAAATGAACTTTTGGAGTATTACAGTGAGTCTGGAAGAAATAGAAAATTGTGCAACCTGCAAAATATAAAATAGCAGAATAGTAGCAATATCCAGGAGATACTGTTTAGCAGTGGTAGAAAAAAGGGGAAGAAAGATTCCCTCATGAGCTGAAGGGAGAAAGTCGTTGGACAGGGTCCTTAGAGGGGATATTGCCTCTGAAACAGTACAATGTGGGCATCCACTGGTTTAAAGCCAGTGTGCGCTGCACAGTTTACCTGACACACTTTCAGAATTTTGTTTCCAGTGTCTACTCTATAAGGAGATTCCTGATAACATGCGCAAGGACTCGAGGAGGAGGGATATCTGTGGACACCAACTCGCTGAAGGGGGATCCCCCTCACCTGGTCGGTGGAAATCAACTTGGGGCTTCACACTAAACCACCACTGGTAGGGATTACAAACATTTTGTAGCCTTCCATTCTCTTCTGCTTTCTCGTGTCATGGTTCCCAAGTCCTAAACCACAAGATGCACAAAACATCGTCAGAACCAGGCTAGATCAATGAGACACTAAAATCGTGATTCAAGAACTTGGCTACTCCAGCTCTTTGAGAAGCATCAAGTACCACATTTATAGACTAATCTCCTAGCCCCGACTCGGGCACTGACTCTGTTGACAGTCATCTGGGACTTTGGAAGGTTGTTTAAACTTGCTTTGGCTCATTTTAACAGTTATAGAATGGTACATATCAGGAACATTAGATCAAAACAAAGTATCCTGTCTCACAGTCCTAGCCCAGGAGAAGAACACTGTATGTAGCCTGTTAGGTTAGGACACGTGTGCCAGCAAGACTTTCCTCTTCTCTGCTTCATTTTAAGATGCTGACCACGCTCAATAGGCGTGTGTTAGTTATGACTTTATTAGTGATTTCCCACTATCATCTATATTGCACATTGCATGGCTCTCATGTTTCCAAGACAACAATTATTCCAACAACAAATGAATGGAAATAACCAGTCTTCTGACTTTAGTCTCATAGAAGTCATTTTCCTTACTCTTAGAGGAGAATTAATGGGGGTCTAACTAATTTTCTTCTGCCAAAGTTACAATATTTTGACAGATGTTCTTCACTGAAAGACTGCACGGATGATCTTTAGCATTCCCCAACCATGTGAAGCACTAGCTCATTGTTCCTCTTGACAGAGCTCTTTGATCTCACATGTCTCCTCAGTTTAGGGGGTGCAGAAGGGAAAGGTACATAGTGCAGATTGGTTGGCCTCTTAGAGTACGGGCTGGCTGCCTTGTGTCATTGGCATGAACTGGCCTGGGATATCTCATAAGCTACCAGGGGAAAGGGACAGGGCAAGTTACACTACTTTTTTGGAGAAAAGCGGGCTTTTAATCAAATAGACAGCACTTCATCTACATATTTGAGGGCTTCATGTTACTTTAGCACAGTTGAATTTGTCCCTCAGCACAATAAGCAGTTACATTTCTCCATGTACATAAATTCAAAGAGCAATTACGCGATTGGAAAATGTTTCTAACTAGAACTGTAAGCTGGTGACAAATGCAGTTTCGGTCGACTGTGAGAATACTTCTGCACGGTCATTTTAGCTTCTGAAAGGCAGAGAGACAAGACCCACGAGGGCACAGATGGGGCCCCACAACACAGGCCCATCTTCTGGTGTTGAGCGTTGACAGAGCCTCTACAGTCAGTCTTTCCCCTGCTGTCGCCGTCTCCAAGTCCCACGGAGAATCTCTTGCTGGGGCCTGCTTTATCACCAGTGTGGTGCCCCCCGAGACAGCTCTGCAGAACCTGTGTGGCTTCTGTCTCCTTGAGCAGTGACACACTGGTGCAGAGTTCCACCATCAATCCTGCCACAAGCAGCAGCAGGCATGGTCCCTCAAAGTCCCAGGAGCAAAATATATCTCAACATGGGAAAGAACCTGACAACATCAGAGCAGAATCTGGCTCCCAGGCAGAATTCTGTGGTTGCCGGGGGAGCCGGATGCACTCTGTGGCATTCACCTTGGTGGGCTCGCTAGTCTACTTGGTTCTCCCTCTCAGGGAAGAACCTTAGTGAGCCACATTCTCCATTCTGTTTTCTGGCTTCCAACTCTGTGGGGTCTCCACATCTGCACTGCGTCTTGGCTCTAGATCTCGCACAGCCCTGATCAATCTAAAGCCTGCAGTTTGAAATGCTCCAGTCCCTGCTGCCTGCTCCAGATCCACAGTCTAGGTCCCCTTTCTAGCACCCACACTTAGGCTCCAGCTGAAGAGATCTGGCAAGTCCAGGACACCCCCTGTCATCCCGACCAGCTCGTCCTGTTTCATCGAGATGGGCAGGTTCAGCTCCTCTCCAGCTCTTCCTGGCAGCTTTGAATTTACCACTTGGTCTTTTCTCACACATCCATGTCCAGACTCTGTGCCCCTCCGTGGAACTCTTCTTAACCACACTTGAGTTGGCAGGGTTGTGTGGAAATTGTTTGATGGCCCTTCAAGCCACTCTTGTTGTGACAGCCTCTGCCATTCGGTCAGCTTTCTTAGTCTCTATCCAGACTGAGCTGCTGCCACATCCTCGGTGACATCCGAGGTTGAGGATCCCGGATGTCTTACCAGGAGTACACATGGGCTGTGACAAGCCCCATCATGCTCCGGCTGTCAAGGGTTTCTTCTGCATCTCTTTTCTGGATTCTCTGCCCCGAGGATGTGTGTACACTCAAGAGACTCAGAGCAAAGGATCACCCTTAGAGAAGGTGGGGCTCGATTCTGACACAGGGAACAGGCAGGAAAATGGGCCAGAACAAGCTGTCCAGCAGGAAGACACGACAGGTCATTGCACATCATCCCCATGCTTTGTAGAGAGGCCTTTCCCAGAGTCTCAGAGCTGGTGGCAGAACTGGGTCTAGAACACGGAGCCTGTGCTTTTCACAGACCTAAGCAGGTAAACTGGATGATCACACAATCTGTTTGCCTGTTCCCAGGCTGGTGACAAGAGGAAGTTCAGTTATTCATTTAGCCTCTTTAGTAATGAGTTACTAAACAAACATCCAAAAGCCCATACTCTGTCCTTTTCCTGATGTCCCACTCTTCCTGAATTCTGTTTTTCCACTCCACCTTCTCTTCCTCTCTCCCCCAGGGGTGGAGAGGTTTGTGTGCCAACGCTGTTATGCATGCCTCCATCCTGTCCCCGTCACCTCCTCACCTACCCAGGAAGGAGAACAATTCTGGTGCCAGTCTTCCTGGGAACACTGTCCTTTGATCGTTTATGTGACGATGGGCCGTTTGCCAATCTTGTCATTTTAGAAGCAAATGTGCTCGAGTCATCTCCTGAAACATCCTTTTCCAAGGGATTTTTTTTCCCCTTATCACAAAAGAGACAGAATCTGTTATTTCCAACTGTGAGGAACAGAGACAATAATTGCCCTACTAAGAGATAAAAAGAAATTTTTTAAAGCCTTTTCAGGTTTTCTGTTTAAATAAAGCTCTCTCTCTCTCTCTCTCTCTCTCTCTCTCTCTCTCTTTAACATGAAAATTCAATGCATGCTTGCAGGATTTCAGTGTTGTCAAATATTCAATTTAATCTCTCCCCATTATTTACATTCCCCCATCTGACAACCATTATTACACAAGAGCCTTTTCTCCCCGCAGTGAGCATTCGCCCAGCCTGGGGCTGCCGTTATTACCGGCTGACTCTTTTCTGCCACGTGTTGTGTTGTTCCAAAGCCTCATCTCCATTGTTTCCTCAGCTCTCCAGCACTAAGTGGGCATGCTCCGCCACCGCAGACAGCCCGCTCCGGCTCTCAGCCCTGAGTCTCATTTGCTCAGACCTGTTGGGATTGGAGGGAACAGTAGCTGGCCCGCAGCACTAAGCCCAAGGGTGTGGACGTCTGCACCTCCCTCTGCCTCCTGTCAGGTTCAGCCTGTGATGAGGGAACCGGCTGCTTGGCCTGTTCTCTCCTGGGCACACCTTTCTAGCACAGCTGCTGCCAGGAGGGGGATGCTGTTCCCACCCACCCATGGGCCCTCTGGAGCGTGCTGTTTGCTTTCTCAGGAGCCAGTGGGTAGACTGTGCAATCGCACAGACAGAGGCCAGAGGTACCTGAACACACATCTGCATTTATGAGGCACCTAGGCTGAGGAGGAAGGATTCCCTTCTGCTGCCTCAAATTACCCATTGGCTCAATTCCAGATTCCAAACTCTTTGTTTTCACTGTTTAAAACTGTAACATATTTGGTGGCAAAATTAAATTGCCTTTGTCATTGTCGGCGAAAAGCAGGGATGTACTGGACATCTGTACATTCATGGATACGAAGAGCTCTTGAGCCCGCAGCACAATAATATGAGAGGTGAGTAGAAATGGAGCCAGAACATTTTCCCACTGCAGCTGAAGGACTGGGGTCAAATGCTGGAAACTGGATGCCTACAGGAGCTCACGGTAGTGCGGCACTGGGGCAAAGACACCACAAACACCATTTAATGAGATCAGGTCACAGCACGACCCTTGTCAGATCTAGCTACATGCACTCTCCTGGGCTGCTTTAATTCACATTGAAAGTCACTGTCTTTAATATTCGACTGATTTCAAATTTTATACAGTAACTAGAATACTGTCTCCACCTTTCTTCCCCCAGATCATCCCAAAGGGTTGGGCCCGAAAGGAGGAAAGTAGCTTGCTTTATACAAGCTCAGTTCTCTCCATGGGCAGAAAATAGCTAAAATGCCAGCCTCCTAAGTTTCTGCTCCCTTCTTGTTATTGCATCCCGATGACCCTAATCCATAAGTAGAATTTCGACTGCATGTGTGATTGTTGCTGTGAACTATTAACATCGTCAGACTCATGGACCAGTGGAACCCACGTGCACACCACATAACTGCACCCCTGCCCCTCCACCGGTTGGACTATCATGGTCTTGTCCTAGTGGGGTTGTCTGCAAGCTAAGGACAGCCGGCACCAAAGAGCCAGATGGAGGAACAGGGTCCACCCCTGCCAGAAAGGTGTCAGCAGGACAAACTGTCAGGACCAAAGGTTTGGTGAAATAAATACAGCTTCCTCGTAGGGACCAGGCTCCAGGAATGAGGCACAGGAAGGAGGGTTCTGGGCAGAACAATGTATCTGCCAGAACTCTGCACAGAGTTACCCAGATATTACCAGCAAATAATGTGAACAGAGATCAGTCTGAGCAGCTCAGGCCCAGCAGGCTACAGGTGGAAGAGCACTATCCATTTCCACACCTCACACATGGCCAACCTAGGCTCTCATTGGCTCGGAACCTGTAGACTTGTTATGCCTCCAACAAAACTGAGCAGAAATCAGCATGTTCCAACCCCTTACCAGTCTCTTACCCACTGCCTCAACTCCATGCCTGCTTCTCCAGCATCTATGATGTTGAGAAATCCTTGAATTACAAGGTAGATTCCTGACCAGAGACAGAGAATGCTAATGCAAAACAATGAGGAAAATATTAGGGTGCCAAAAGTCAGACATATTGAGAAAGCTGGGGTCTTACATCTCTAAGTCCGTTTGTAGTCAACCAGTTTTCTGAAATAGGGGGCTCATAAGCAGTAAGCTGATTTATGTAGTGGGTTACGCTCAAACTCTGGAAGTTTATGACGCAGCAATGTCTGTCTGACATTTATTACCACTCAAATAGACTGGCAGCCATAAATCCAGCTTCATTTTTACAGTTAAATGGCTTCTATCATGAGACAAAAGAACAAAGGGGCAGAATCCACAGCTGTGCTGTTCATCTCGCATCCTATCAAAGAACAAAAAAAGTGTAAAAAAAAGGTAATGTTGGAAATAGATTCCTATTTATATGTATATATGCATGTACACTCCATACAAATATAGGAGAACACAGGCTGAACTCTGCTGTGCCTCTGGAAATACACGGAAGAGTCACATGTCTGATCCTTCTGGACTAGAGCAAAACAGGCCGTGAGCTGTCCTAGCTGGCAGCTCCAAAATCCAGTATCAGAGCAGCTGGCCTGTAGCCACCTGCAAGTGGGAAGTTCTTGCACTGATTAAAAGCCCAACTGATGGGCAGAGGAGCATGGAGCCTGAAGACAGCAAGCAGTAGAGGAAGGGAAGCAGGAATCAGGGAAAGGGGAGGTGAGACAGGAGAAAGTGCGCAGGGGGATTCAGTGACTGCTTCTAGACCTCTGATTTTAGTGTTTCTGGGAAGTTATGTTTGTAGGATTTACCCCAGCAGTGACCTTCTCTCACATTAGTTCTAGTTCATCCCGCTGTTTTTTAAAATGAGAGTGAATAAAATGAAGGAGACGGATAAGCAGGTTCCAAAGGTCTTTTCCAGCTCCCCACTGAATAGTTTTATGTACACTGAACAATTACTAGTTATATGGTCAAGAAGAGGGAAGAGGAAGGAATACAGCGGATCTTCCACTCAAAAATGAGTTCTTTTCCCGGAGGATGTTCGGAAGTCAGAGTATTTCTAAGATGGGTTCATGTGTAGGTTGGACAGAGTGAGCCTTATACATGAATATACAATGTAAAGCATTAAAATACAAAATGCAAGGCCCATTTAGATTTGGGAAATTTTGCAACTCAAATGTTCATAGTTGCACAGTTTATTAAATCTTCACGACTAGGTAAGAAGCAAACTCTGAGTCCCACTTCAAACCACAGTAAACGGACCTCAGAAAAATTATGTAACTCCCCCAAGATCACAAAGCAAATGAATCACAGCACCGACCATGTTCTAAATCCAGGCTTTTCTGACTCCACATAATTTTCTCTATAGCCAACTCTTTGTCTGGAATTGTTACCCAATAAATAACTATGGAAGTAATATGTGCATGGATGACAAACATATAAACTCCTTTATTACTTGCCATAATTTGCATTACAAGAGTTTGCAAAACATAGAAATTTTGGTTTCTTTTTTTTCTTCCAGAGATTCTGATCTCTATTCTCAGAAGAACTTTGGTCAGAGAAGATAATTTCAAAGGAAAAATGACTCACTTTCTTCATATCCCAGCAATAAGTCAGATAACATCAGGCATTTCGAAACAGGAGGGACTGTACTCTTTCTCGCATTGCATATGCAGAAAAGAAACCCCTACAGTAACTGTGACACTGGTCACTAAGTAGAAACAGACAAAGACCAAGGCCAAGTTCATACCAAGGAAAGCTCACCATGGACACAGGAAACTGGGCAGGTTTTGAACCTGTGGCTGTGGGAACAATATATTTAGTTCATTTACACTGCTGCACTCTAGAAGGTGCATGTCTCTGAAGTAGCCCGGGGGACATCATTTCATTAGAGGCCCACAAATTGCTTGTGAAGTAAACTCAATAAACTTTCATCACATTACAGTGTCTACTCCTCAGGACACAGAGATGGGAGAAGATGAAAAGGCACAGGCTATGGAGGTGGATTTGGCCTTAAGTTAAGTGGCAAAGCAGGGGACAAGGCAGAACATACCTTTAATAAATATATCTAGAGCATATGTCATCCAAAGTAGATACTTCTTGCCTTTAAACAAGCCCCCAAAGTAGATAGTTTCCAAGATCTGCATGATTCTTAGAGATTTTATTGTGCTTTACCAATCACTTTTTTTTTTTATAGCAGTATGTTCTAGTTAGGCAAGAGTGGTATAAACAATGTCACACAGAAAAGACACCCCAAACTTCTAAACATGTGGCCCCGTGGGCCAAGCACCATGAAAGGTACAAAGAAGAGCTAACAAGTAATGAGAATGAATTCACAAGAAGACAGGGAAATGTAAGCCGTGTACAAGGCTCCTAAAGCCAGCGGTGGGTGCCCGGAGCCAGCAGTTGTCTTCTCTGGAGCAGGCACTGTTCCCGAGACATGGACGGTTATGCCCGTGGTGCACATCCATGGAGATTACCTTACTTGTGCCTTGCTCACCCTTATTCCGTTATTCTCAAGCTCAGCCAAAAAGATGATCATTCTGACGACAGGGAAATATTTGTACTGCCCAGCTTATACAACTGTAGCATGGATAATTTCCTTGAAACTAACATCAGGGAAGCTAATCCTACTTTCCTATTATTAGCTTCTTTGAGACTCTTGGGTCCAGAGATGTGCAGCACAGCTTGTGGTCTGAGCAGCTGGGATCATAAACCCAGCACTAGTAATAAATAAAGGAACCAAGTATATAAGGGGAAACAAAAATGCTTTATTTGTAAGAAAGAAAAGAAGCAGGGAACAGAAAGCTACCCTGTAAGAAGGTGGGGGACCCAGACCCAGATACCCATGGGTTCTTGTCCTCAGCTTTCTTTTAGCATGCTTTGGGAAACATTCCCTCCCGGGTTGATATCTGGAACCTGTCACAACCTGCTTGGTTCTCTGGACTGTTATAGGGGATCTCAGGCCCCTGCACATTGTCTATGTGCATATTTCTAAGTGGGCCTGATTGTCCTTGTCACAGCATTATCTCTGGGATTAGAAGGCTCTTACATACCAGGTCCAGTCAGTGATTAAGGGAATCTGTAAAGTAATATAATGGCCCTAGCATGGGAATGAATTTATACATATTGAGAGAGAGAGAGAGAATTCCTTTTCTCCTTTGTACTTTGTTAAAGTGGGGAGGGATTGCTAACTTGTGTTCTCTGCTTTGTTTATTAGTCCTCCCTTGTCTTGCTAATTATTTCTCTGGTAAGGTTTTAGCTCTTTCTAGTCAGGATTGGCCAGAAAGCCTGATGAGGACCTTATTTTATGTAATTTTCTGCCTACAGACCCCTATCCCCTATGCTCTGAACAGCCAGAGTTGTGGGCTTATGGAGATGGAGTTGACCTAGCATGGCAATTCTTTGGAGGTCAGCAGTAAAATCATGAGCACACACACTGGGGCCTGATTAACACCTCACCTCACAGCAGAGACGACTTCACAATATAGGACAGTGTGCATTAAAATTTTATCTCAAAACAAAAACTTGGGCCACTGATGTGATGACAACATGGAAACCTGAAACTGCTCACATGTGGAGGTCTTTACAGTCATCAGACACTGAATTACACAAAGAACAGCAATTCACATAGAAAACTGGAGAGAATTCTTGAAAGAGAGTTGCAAGCAGACACGCAGTAGGGGAATTTATTGTTCTGTATAGTGATTTCCAGTTTTTTCTTTCAGTAAAATAAACTTTACCAGTCACACATGTGACACTGTTCATTATCTCCTCTCTCTGACACTGAATCAGCCTTAGTCTGGCGGATCCTTCTGACCTAGAAGTCTGCACGTGACAGCAGACAAGTACTCTTCAGAAACAGTGGAACCTGCTAACGGGGGCTGGGGGCTGGTTTTCCTCCTCTCCTATAATCCCGAGACTACAGAATGTGATTTTTAAAGGTCAGAATGAATTACTAATTAAGTTGAGATATCTGAAATTCCAAATAAAACTGCTGTCACAATAGTGATTAAGGAATAATTAGTCATATGGGGAAATCGGCAGCAAAATAGAACCAGCAGTAAAATTGTTTTTTGATGTTACTGTAGAGCCTTTACATTACCTTATTAAGAAATCGTTAGATATTAATTCCATTTCTTCCTCTTTAGGCTACATCTATTACAAACAGTAAAAACCCAACAAACAGTGTTTGATGGTTTTTCTGGAAAGATACAGTGAAGGCAAGTGACCACCTGTATAGCCTCTCCTGCAGCATTCGGAAATATATAGGCTCCCTGTGACTTCTTTTTACCTTTTATTCCACATGTGAAGCAAGTAAAGATTATTTCATGGGCAGAAACTTAAACCCGCCCTATCTCTTTATATGAGTCCTTGACAAATGTGGGCCTCTTCACTATTACCCTATGAAGTTACTTCAGCACTCTTTAAAATCCATCCTGACTCCCTCCTTTGAGAATTTAAATACTTCTTGGTTTTGCTTCTAGGTAATGTGTTTCACCACATGTTCTATCTGCCAGTCTTGAATTTTATGTGCTCGGTCTGTGCTGAGAAAGCCAGGACTGCATTTCGGTTTGCATCTCAAATTTAAAGCCGAATGTATAAACGTGAATATGGCAATGACACTGCCACATGATATGACATGCATATCTTAAGCTAGGAAACAAATTAAGGCAGCATGCATATACAGATTAGGTTTTGAAGCACTTGTAATTTATTAATTAGCTATCACACAACACACCTATGAGGTAGTTCAGCATGCCTTTAGTATGAACAAACTTTTTAAGAACCAGAAAAAGAAAAAAGAATCTGCTCTCACAATGAAATGTTGACCAGACCCTTCTTATTCTGCTGATAAAAGAAAAACAATTTCTTAGACAAACTGATCCAATGAACAATGGATGTTTAGCTTGGATGGAACATAGACAGGGTATTTTATTCCATGGCAGTTTGGAAAGGTTATTATATTACCGGGGTTATAATAGTCTGTACTCACACTCAACTGTCCAAATATTACCCTAAAAGGTCAGCTTTGGAAAAAAATGTGACGGCCCCTCTTCACCACCCAGGCTCAAGTCTTCCTTTTCAGGAGAACTCACATGTTTTTGGTGTAGCTCCTATTTTTCTTTCTTTTGATCTGATTGGCCCAATATAGCCACTTCAATAGGAAGATGTGAAAATTCTTACGATCTAACTTATGTTTCTGTGTCATCCAAGAGGCAAATGAAAAACAAATCCAGCTGATCTTTGTAGTCCAGCTATAGCACACAAATTTTATGATGATTTTTATTAGCAAAAGGAATCACTGTAGTCCTTACTACTTAGCAGACTGCTTTATGATCACATTTATTACTTCACTGGGCTGTAGGGTCTATACAGAAGCAAAGCTCATCCATTTGAGTTTCACTACCATGGTATTTGAGGCCATGGGAACAGGTGCTAGCCTGCAGCTTATCTCTGAACTGAAGAGAAGGAACTGTTTTATACAGTAAATTTGAACTGCATGGCCAGGACTGAAGGAGTGATTTATCTGTTTAAGAAGATAGACTGGGGCTGAGTGGATAGTTTACTGTAGAATGCTTGCCCAGCGCGTACAAAGCCCTGAGCTCAATCTCCAGGAACACCAAACCAAGAACAACACAGAAGACAGACTGTTTCAATCACTTAATTTTTTTTCCTTTAAAAATGAAGAACTTTCACTCCTATATAAGAAATCTATTAGGCTTGTGTGTTAATTTCGAATCATTATTTCCTTTACTGCAACAAAACTTCAAATGGACAGGACTTGATTAGCTTAGTTACCATTGTTCCAAGGACTCTCTTCCAAATGGATAGAGTTCTCCCTAAATTCCCCTGAATTGAGATTTTTAGAGACAATCCCTCAACTAGGGAAGCTTTAGGACTGAGTGGACCACGGGACAGGGATGCAACCAGGTCCACACTGATTTCCTTCCTCACCATCGTTTATTAGTCACTTGAAAACATCTACTTTATATCCCACTCAAATTCAGCCAGAATGAAACTGGAAAGAGGGGTATGCCTCACACAGCCAAAGTGGGCAACGAAAGGAAAACGAACAGCTAGTCTCCCAAGTAGAGATGTTTCTATTCAAGAATTTCCAAAATACAAAGAACATCTATAAGCCCTTTCTGCACAGAGCTGGAAATGTTAGTTCTATGGTTCACTAGGGATGACTTCCCATATCTGCATAGGCAAAAATAAAAAGACCGAAAAACAATCAAACAAACAAAACCTCTGGCAAGATATTCACTTTCCCTTGGCAGATTACCAAAGAGCAATGGTAGTAGATGAGAAATTCTGAAATAATCTGATTATTATAGCTGAAGCTCATCTATAAAGGGGTTGGCATGGCTTCTTTGTAAAGCAAAAGAAATCCACGTTCATAAGCTTTTCTATATTAGGTTATTAAAACATAAACACAATACATCAGGGTGTGAGCTCAGTCACTAACACAAACAGAAACAAATATTTGTTTTCCTTAACTTGGACAATGCTTATTTTACAGCAGAAATAACAAATAAAGCTTTATTTTATACATTCGAAGACAAGCCATCACTAGAGGTTTACAGCTCGGTGTGTGCTTCTAAAACAGCAAAATAGATTTCTCCGCATCAAAACCTCCTTCCTCCCCACAGTGCAGCCTCACGTGGCCGCTCCTCCCTGCAGGCACAGGCGTTGCCAGCTCTGGCCCCCTCAGGGCGGCCTCTCCGCTGGGGACAGTGCCCCTTTCCAGACACAGATACAGGCACCTTCGCAGCAACACTTTGCATCTGTCACTGTGCTTGTTGCTCACTGACGTGCAACCACCTCAGCTCTCCATGGAAAGCAATACATGTCCAGAAAACCCAGTCCCCAGTCCGTTTCTGTGGCCACCAGGTACAAAGGGCCATTCCAGCTCCATCCCAGCTGGAATGCTGGTGGCATCCTGGACAGAAGCTCCATGTGCTTTCCTGTCATCAGCCGGCAGGACACCGATCGTGGTCCCTGCTGAGGATTAAACCTAGAGGACAGTCTTTGTGATTTGCACTCAGAAATGTTCCCCGTCACAGAGGAACAATGGCCAAATCCACATCCCACAGATGAGGAATGGACTCAGCAACAATGCTCTGATGAGAAACGGAAGAAACAGCGGACCTCACCTTACCCAAGGCTGCCATTCCTTGAAGATTTATTCGCTTCTCTCTGAATCATCAGTACTCCAAATTAGAGCCCGCACTCCAGGCTAACTGCAGAAGAGGGATCTATTTGCATGTTGTTCGGGGGATCTATCATTCTTCTGGGTGCCTTTAGGAAAGATTTGACCAAAGTCAACTGCTGTGAAGACAGTTTTGCCTAAGAGGATCATCATGCAAGCAAACTAACTCTTTTCCTAAGCTATTATTTGGCAGC
The DNA here is from genome assembly GCF_012274545.1 of Fukomys damarensis. Taxonomy (NCBI): domain Eukaryota; kingdom Metazoa; phylum Chordata; class Mammalia; order Rodentia; family Bathyergidae; genus Fukomys; species Fukomys damarensis. The sequence continues at coordinate 2,332,288 of NW_022900930.1, read as the reverse complement.
TTGCACAGAGGGCTTGGCTTCACCTTGAGAAACTGTCCTTTAGGTGACCAGGAGGAAAGGATGAGGACTCTTCCTTTGTTTATCCTCCTTGTTCTTGTCATTTGGACACCACACCCGGTATACTCATCTGAAGGTGAAGAACGGGTATTTGTCCGTGATACATCTTCCACTGATAATAGAGATTTGTTCTGGATCTGCTCATGTTGGCACGATGGCAAAAGAATGTTTGTTTCTGGACAGAGGTGAATAATATCACACTCATCAGGATTCAACAGAACAATCATGCTCTGAAAGAATCTAGAATAAACTGGGAATTAAATTTTTCCATTCTGTGTAAGTCTGAATGATGCTCCAACTGTTTGCTACAGGATTATAATTTAGAACATGTGCTAAGTATGTTATCAGGAAGATTTTTTTAAATTCACCCAAATACAACTTACCACAAGATTTTAAAAAAAGAAAAAGAAAAAGAAAGAATATCATTCACTTTCCAAAATCAAAATGAGTCACGTGTTAATCTGTGAATCCTTGTAAGAAATGTTCATTGTTCAAGAAAAGATCTTCTTCAGGTGGTCGATAACAAGTCTTCACAGCAGAGAAGTGCTGGCGCCTTTTCTTATGTCTTCCTTGTTGTCCTCACTACTTATTCTTCAGGCTAGAAGACAGAGAGAACATAGGCTTACCTTCTTTCCTAATTCCATTTTCTGCCTCAGTGTCTTTCTCTCTTCAACCTCACCCTACATTACTTCAGCAATAAAATGTAAAGAAAGCTGAATTTCCAGTTTAGGTACTAAACAATCTGTGTGTATAACTGTCACCGATGTCATCACCATATATGTAGAGGAAAATTTCTATTTCTAGACTAAAATTTAGACCTCTAGACACTAACTGTACCTCAAATGTTCTTAAAGCCAAGATAACATGTGTATTTATAGTTGCGGTGCCCTGCATACATTTATCTTTAAACTACAGGTGTAATTACACGTAGAACCTCCTGTTCAGAGCAGAGAACAATGTTGTGATACTTAGCTTTCAGATTAATATAAGGATCATTTTTTGTTCATTCAGAATTTTCTGTTAGGTAAATGGGAAAAATGTTTCTGCTTTTATTCTATAAAAATACTGATCACATTGATAAGGAATTCCTAAAGGATACTTAGCTTCTGTTTTGTGACAAGACGATGCAACCATCTATTGGATGGCTGCTATGGGTTACGACTTTCACGTTTTGTCACTTCATTGTTCAGCTCCCACAACCACGTTTAAAGTTTTTTTCCCACCCCCCTGCTTTAAAGATGAGAACACAGAGGCTTAAGTCAGATAAGTTAATGGAACCGTCATACAGTGTGAAAGGAAGGAATTTGAACCCTGGAAAGAAGAAGGGGGTTGGGGGGGTCATGTGAGCACAGGTAATGGGAAGTGGCTATGAGAAAGTATAGACATTGCCCCAAAAATGTGAAACCAGGGGAAGAACAGAGCTAAAAGGAGGTGAGCGAAGTACTGTATATCATGTGCACATACAAATCTGCCCAGTGAACCCCCCTGATCCATGCAATCAAGTAAAGGAAACAGAGTGAGAAAGAAACCATGAGGCCAAAGAGTTACTGATGATACACACAGGGGGCTTCTCTCCTGCTGTGGGTGGGCTCTGGCTGAACTGAGACCACCAAAACAGTATGCTGCAGAGGCTGCCTGCTCTTGCTCAAGCCAGACTTCAGGAAGGAGGGTGGCAAAAATGCTGGAGCAGGCCAGAGTCCTTCCAAGGCTTTCGGGGTTCCTAGTCACTAAGATCTAAATGTCTTAACAGCAACTGGGATGATGAAAACTCACAAGTTACAAAGTAAGATTCTACCGCTCACCTAGAAAAATGCACTTGAAACACACACACATCTTGACATCTAATTTTGCAAGAAAAGTGCTATCATAGAAGAGTTGAAGAATCTTAAGTACAGACCAGAAGAAATGCACACTACATGCTTGGATGTATATATATATGTATGTATATATATATAT
>NW_022900930.1:2284128-2329508 GCF_012274545.1 Fukomys damarensis | reverse complement strand
CTGCCTTGTAAATCTACAGCCTGCTTGTTGAGATTAATCAATACAGATTTGGATTCTCTTTGCCTACTTTGTAGCTACTTACCTTTCTTTCTTTCTCTCTTTCTTGTGTGTGTGTGTGTGTGTGTGTGTGTGTTTTAAATTTTGCCTTGGAATGACCCTGAGAACCACGGCCACATTTGATAACAGTCATACACAAAACTTTTAGAGTGTCACATTCAGCTTCTGCCACCTTTCGGTCATGACCTAAGGAAATTCTAGTCACTGTCATCTTCATGAATTAACGTGACATGAAGGCTGGCAGTTCACAAGGAGCGAGCACGTATAATTTCATTTTCGCAAATGGCAAAGATGAACACTTTTCAAATTAAGATGATCTGGAAGCACAACACCTCCATGGAATAGTAGGAAGGACAAACACATCTGCAGCTGAGCAGCTTTTGGTCATGATTACGTCGTTATGGGAAGCCAGATGAGAGGATTTTTTTGTTTTGTTTTGTTTTAACTTATAGTAAAAGTGGTATATTGAGAATTTAATCTCATAATGAGGAAAAATACCACTTGCTTGCTTTTTATAGTCAGCATAATTGTTCAGATCTTTTCTGAGCACATAGAAGTAATGACAAATTAAAATGCCTTTCAATCCCATACAGCTTTTTAAATTATTCATCCATGACGGTTATCATTGCTGGAATGTCTCCTTCATATTTTAGTCAGCATTCCATTTGATACAAAAGAAAATGGAAGATTTTACTACTATTAATAACTATGCAGCCATCCAATCCAAGAAAATTCTTTTTCATCTGAGAGATAAGCTGCAGAATTCATGTATTTTGGGAAATTTCTCTAACTAGAAAATGGAAGAAAGACATAGGGAAAAAGAATTCATCACATTGTTTTCATTTGTGGTGAGGGACAGTCTTTGCTCTCAGAGAGTCTTAAATTTGATCCAAATGAAAGAGATTATTTCAATTGCTTCTTATACACTAATGGCTCCCTTTATTTTCAACATGTATCATTGGACACGATGGCCACATGACCCCATTTCACATTTGTAATCTTCTTACAAAGGTCACTAGATGTTAACCGAGACTTCTTTGATGAAGAAGCTAGATGGAAAGCAGTTACAGAATAATTAGAAACATTTGAATGGGTATGCATATGTCTCAATAGAAAATTTCCCATTTGGAAACTATGGAACTACTCCTAACTTTTGTTAGTGTCAATTTTGTTTCGGAGATTGGCTATAAGGGAGTGTGATGGCGTCAGTAGAAACCTGATAAGAATTACTTGCAGGAGTAGTTAAGCACAAAAGCTTCCACTCTTTCTACAACCTGCCTTCCCACATTTGGGCTCAGAAAGGACCAGAAGACGGGGATTGCTCCGACCTGGGTATCAGACAGAAGTATTAATGTGGGCTGGTAAAAATCATTGCAAATGACCGGGGATCGAACTTGGGACCGTGCGCTTGCGAGGAAGGCGGTGGAACCACTGGGCTAAATCCGCAGCCCATCTCACTCTTAAAAATGACCAGAATGTGTGCAGTATCAACAGATGTTATTACGGCACGGAGAAGGGTGGAGAAAGCAGTCTGGCTATGTATGTTTGAAGGGAGTGTTGAGAAAAAAGTTGAATGTTTTATTTGCTTCACACTAAACTTAACTGCTCAATAAACCAGCAAAAAAACAAAGCAGAACATCCTCAGCCATTAGAAAATCCACTTTCTGACTGCTGGGTAGCAAGTTAACAGAGACTGAAAAAGAAAGCCTCGTGGGCCTTGGCTCATGCGATGCGATATGAGCAAAATCTGTCCAGTCGGGAAGAGTCAGTTCTAGGCACTGTCCACCACCTACACAGCCATAGCTGTGAATGTGTCCAACCCGAGAAGCGAAAGGATCTACGTACGGATTTAAGATCTTTGTTAATTTAAGATCTGGTTTAACTTACTAAGACACCATAATAATGAACCAAGCTAGATTATATCTCTAAAACTGAATATCACCTGACTTCTATTTGTTCTTTTCCTTTATTCCCTAAAGTCAGACATGTAGGGTTTTCCTGGGCTGGGCTGGGTCCTTTTTCTCCCTCAGGCTGCAGTCAGTTACTCACAGATCTTTTGGCCTCCTCTTTCACTCCTTAATAAGCCATTTCCTTGGCAGCCCCTGGCCAGGCCACTGGCATTGCACTGGTCACCTGTCTGCACCTTTGCAGCCAGCTCTGTTCCTTCATCGTGCTGGAGCCTCAATGCCTCTCTGGGTCCCCATCATCTGCTGAAGAAAGTAAAACTGTCTTCTCACAATTCACAGAAGTCACTGATGAGGTACGTGCTGCCCTCTCCTCCACAACCATCTTTTTGTCAGGAATGCCATTGAGGATTGTCTGTGGAGGAGCCACGGGGAGTTCCTGAACTTGGCTATTCTTAGGGGTGACTTCTGTTGGTCCCGGTGCTTCTTTCTGCCCAGAAGCCGACGTTTCCCCTCTACTATGCAGCTTCTCTCGCTCCCTAGTGCAGCTTGCAGCCTCCCTGTTCTGAACGCACCCTCCCATGACAGCATGTGTGCAGAATATTTTCAACAGCTACTTCGGGACGGGGAATGTAACCTAGAAGAGGCCCAAGCTGCAGGAGATGAGATGCTAGGCCTAAGACAAGGTGTCCGGTGTGTTCTGTTCCTGAGAAGGATGAATGTCAGGAGAATGAAGGAGTGTGAAGAACAATGTTGAGACAAGGAAGAATGTAGAGGACGAGGCACAAAGAGAAGGTGTTGTACTAGCATGGTGCCCGCTCTGAATGACAGAAATCTCAGGTGCAGTTGTCTACATTGATGAAAACCTGCAAAGTGTTAATTTCAGTGGAACTCTATACAGTCTAATTGATACAGGGAGTGGGGAGAAGAAGCAGTCCAGTGTACAGGAGGAGAAAAGTGCAGCAAACACAAGACGTCAGGGGCTAAACGTGCAGGCAGGAATTGTATGTGAACAGGTGTCCTCACGGGGACGCGAGGTGACCAAAGGATGACACTGACAAACACAGACACATTCATCAAATCTTTCTTGGAAAACATTTCAGATATTTACAACCCATGTTATGAAGGGAGAATTCACGAAAATTTAGGCTAGTTCAGAGAAAAGGCAGTATTATGAACCAAAAGGAGTGCTTTGGAAAGTATAGGATATTTAAAATGAATGCAATCCTGTTGCTTCCTATTTAATACACGTAGACTAGCAAAATTGATAGTGATTTGTAATTAACTTACCAAAAATACCTAAGAAAACAAGCTTCTGCCTATATAGAACCTGCACTGTTTATATACAAATGAATGCTCCTGATTTGCTTTAGAAAAGTTTAGTCCCTTAAGAAGGCAAACATTCTCTTTCTAATGTTGTTTACACTATTCATTTGCTTTGCAAACATTTTCCATAAAGGCTCAAAATAATGAAACGTTAGCGCCAGAAGGGACCCTAGGAATCATCTAAGGAGTTCACATCATCATTTTACAGATGAGAAACCTCGAGGGGACCCCAAGTACACACATCTTCTCTCCCTTGCTGAGGCCTGCACCCTCGTACCCCAAGACCTTTTTGAGGTAGCTCTGCGCACCCTTCTTTAGGGATTCTGGCAACAGCAGGAAAATGCAAACAGAGAAAGGAGACTGCAGAGTGCTAGGCTTTGAGCTTCACCAGGACCCACCGAGCTAATGAGAGCCCAGTGGCCCTTTCCCTCTCACTAGGAAACTGGAAACTTTGGCTCCCCAGTTGTCCCTCCAAGCTTTCCTGACTTCCCATCTCTCTCACATGTCCTTCCTTCTTGGATGTCCTAAGTGCTTTCTCCCATTGTTTCAGTAACCTGGTCGTGTCGCAGTCTTTTGCTTACCGTCTGCCTGCATCAAAGAAGCCTGGGCAATGTGTCCATTTTCAATGCTTGTTGCAAGGCCTGACACAGAAATGATGCATAACATTTCCTAAATAACCACAAAGAGAACGCATGCCTATAATCCCAGTTCTCAGGAGGCTGAGGAAGGAGGACTGCTGTGAGTTTGAGGCCAGGCTGAGTGACATAGGAAGACCCAGTCTCGAGCAACAACAACAACAAAACACAAGGAAAACCAGGAAAGGAACCAAATGCCGCACTGAGAAGAACCCTGTCAGATCCTCATGTTTTTCCCTTACTGTCCTACTCTGGCAAATCCATTCCCATCCTGCATTTTCAGATAAGAAAAATAATCAGACATTTCATTCTTGTCTCTATCCCTTTTCCTTCTGACTGTTTTTCCTGTATCTTCAAGGTGCTTGTGATTGACAGTAGGAAGACTTGATTTTAAATCCTGCTCCGACTTTTACTAGTTGGATCTTCCTGTACAGCATTATTCATTTTATTTTGTCTCATTTATCCATCTTTAAAACAAATGCATCAGTAAAATTTCTTCATTGGAATGCATGAGGATTAAATAAGATTATGCATTTAAATGTTCCCAGGAACCACTAAAAATTTGGACGTGTGTTCTTGTCCTTACTCTTTATCACCCAAAAGTTTTCTGATGTATGTGTTGTATAACAGTTCGCCGGACCTTTTCTCCAGACTCTTGGGAGGCCTTTAGTCTTTGGAAAGATTGTACTATAGAAATGTCTTTGCTATTCATGGTGAACCTTTATGTTCATGGAGTGACTCATGGTGAGACCTTAGTTTTATAATAGAGGCTACCCTGCTGGAAGTTCAACCATGTAATTAGAGAGCGGAGGCCAAATGGTCCCAGCCCAACCTTTAGGGAGAAGAGGGCTGGATATTGAATTCAGTCACATAGCCAGTGAATTAATCCATCACAGCCAAGTAAGGAAACCACAGTGAACACTCTGAACACCAAAGTTCTGCTGAGCTTCCTGGTGAGTGAACACTTCTGTGTGTGGAGGAAAAGGTGTCCCGATTCCCAAGGACAGAACATAGAAACTCCATGTCTGGGACTTCTCATTCGTGTCCTCCACCCTTCTCATTTGGCTAGTCCTGATGTGAACCCATTATAATAAAACTGTAATCACTGATCTAGCTCTTTCCTTCCTTCCCTGATTCCTTCCAAGAATTACTGAGCCAAAGGTAGTAGTGGGAATCCCCCAGTGTGCACCTGGTTGTCATCAGTGCAGGCGGGCTGCACAGCCCCAAATTCACAGATGTCTGACACTGGGATGGTCTTGTCAGTTACGGTGCCCTTAACCACACAGGGCCGTGTGAAATCTCACTGAGCTGGACAGCTTGCATCAGAACACGTCACACGGTTACAGTGGTAAACTGGGATCGGACTCTGTTTATTGTTTCAGTAGATGAGGCCCACTTCTGTGCAGTACAACACTGAAAGGGTCCCAGGTACTAGGCCAGAGACTTCTGTGCCAGTGAGTATACAGAAGAAACAGCTCAGCAGTCGCCAGCAAGCAAGGTTTGCCATCGACCGCCTGTCTTCAAGCCCCAGATCTGACATAGAGCACCTGAGGGATGGCTTCCTAAGCTGCCGATTCATAAGAGGGATCTGATGTAATAATACACAGACTTCACAGAGTCGTTTGGACCATTAAATGAATTAATATATGAAAACATTATGTACACAGTGTATAGTGACAACAAATAAATGTTCTCTCTTATTATTCCTTTTGTCTTCTGCATAGGCCTCAGTTGGGGGCAAAGTCACTCACTGAGTCATATAGAATCATGAAACTCTGCCAAAAGGCAGGCAGAATTTTTAATCAGATGTGGCTTCTAGAAACCAAGGGCACCTGGTTCCCACTGTTCTGGGGCAAGTGAAGGATCCTGAGAAACAGTGGCCTGGGGCACGGAGACCATGGGGTGGGGGAGGTGGAACGTCAATGAGTACAGCACTACATTCTCCAGTGGCTGCAGTGGTCTAGGCCACGCCAGCCACTCTGGCACCTAGGGGCCACTGGTAACTATGTAATATGAAGTAAATGAATTTAAATAAAAGGTGAAGCCGAGCTCCATAGTCACAATGACACTGTGTCATGCAGAGCAGACACAGAACCCTCCCATCACCACACAGTGCTCTTTTAGGCAGTTCTAGCCTGGAATCATCCAAGTATCAGATATGTTTTTAAACACACACAGCTCTTTTTTCAATGTCATAGCCACAGAAAATCCATTAATTATCCTCCAAACACAATTGCTTCTCAGCCCTTTGGCTAAGGTCAAGGGTGGTATCCTCCAAGAAAGGGGGAAAAAAAAGAACAATACAATGATTTCTTTATAGAAAGGTGAATCACTGCTATGTTCCCATAGTCTGTACTTCTCTCTCGAAGCTGTCTCCTTACAGCTCTGGACATTCCACTGCCTCCTCCCTCAGCCCACGAGCCAGCCCTCTGGATTACACATGTGCGTTTCTGCAGCCCGATTTCCGATGTCCCGAGGTCAGCAAGTGGGGAGCTCTACGGTGTGTGGGCAGCAGGCAGAGTGGGCTGGGGCCTGAGATGGAGCAGCACTGACCCCACCCTGCATCACAAGTACATTTGAGCAACCTCTGCCACAGACATATGCAGATCCTCCCTGTGGCAACTGCCTGTTCTCCCACACCCACCCAAACCATCACCAGCTTTATCGTTCCTTGCAGTTCTGACTGCACGGGCCAGATGTCCAGCATCCCCATCCTAACAAACGTCTTGTTTCTAACAGCATGAACATATTAGATTTGATTCCTTGAACACTTGGAAGTTCCTGGTGATATCTAATCATCAGGTGAACAAGCCATGCTTTAGTTGGCTACTGTGTTACTCTAACTGCATTATCTTAATTAAAATGTATCAAACAGAGGTAGTTGTAGCCATTTAGATGATATGAAAACTGATGAACTTAGAATGGAACGACTAATGGGCAACTGCCTCTGCTGCAGTGCCACTGGGAAGACCTCAGGACTTCCACATTGGAAAAGAAAGGGGCCCAGTGAATGGGCCGGTCCTCTCATCCGCGAAATAGATGAGGAAACCGAGGCTGAAGGAGATGCAGTAGCACTTGTAACACAGCCATTTCTTGGGAACGCCAGGATTTGATTCAAACAATGCTCGCACGTATGAGACTTTAATGATAATTTGTTATTGTCAAATAATTGGTACAAGGTATGTTTTTGTGTTACTACTGCTGTTACCATAATAGCTCAGCCCAGATACTGGAGTCCATCTCAATCCCCTAGGTCCCACACGTGGGTGCTGCCTCCTGGGTCCCCTCGGCCCTCTTCTGCTGTCTTCCTCGCTGCCCAGGCTGCTCTGGCAATATGGCATATATATATCATCATATATATATACATAGGAAAAAAAATATATATATATAGTTTGGTACTATCCATAGTTTCAGGCTTCCCTAGGGATCTTGGAACATATGCCCCATGGATTAGAGGGTTTTTCTGTACTTTCAGGAAAATGTGGTCTAGTCATGATGCCTAGGGTAAGAATGCATAGCCCTCGGTGAAGACTTTATAAAGAAAAAGTATAAGAGTGTTATAATGTTATGGTTTGTATCTAGATATCTCCACAAAGCCCCAGGTACTCATAAGTGGGGCTTTGGAGAGGGACTGGAACATGGGGGCATGGGATTCGGCAGTGAACCCACATGGAACCAGACTCAGCCAGCATCCATTTAAGTAGAGTCGGAAGCAGATTGATCCCTAGTTGAGGTTCACAATGCCTACTGCCTTCCTTGAAGCCTTAGAAGAAACTCACAACCAGAGAAACCAGTTAAAACACAGTAAGCCACACCTGGGTTTTTGACTCACAGTAATTATGAGATAATAAATGTTGTCTCAAGCCACTGTTTGAGGAAAATTTGTTAAGCAACAACAGATAATGAATAGTGAGTGTTACAGGTTATTAAATTATATTCATTCCCAAATTCATATATTTAAGTCTTAATCCTCAGGGCCTCAAAAATGTGACCTTACTTGGGAAAAGAGTTCATTGAAAGCATAATTAGTTAAGGCGAAGTAACACAGAGCAGCCTGAGCTCCTATTTCAATGGGAATAGACCACATCACAAATCGGTGACATTTGGACATAGACACAGGTACAGGGATGGAGCTGTGCTCACATAGCCAAGGAAGTCCCCAAAGCTGGAGCAGCTCTGGAACACAGTGAGTGTGGCACCAGTGACACTCTGGGGGCCTTAGCTCTCCAGCCTCCCAAACCACGAGAAAATGAATGTCTGCTGACGATATATTTCTGTTGCTAATGTCACAGTTTGTAGTTCTTTGTCATGTCAGTCTAGCAATTAGACAATCAGTAAAGGGGAGGAAAATTATGATGGAGTGCTGAACAGGAAAGGTAAAAGAAACAAGGGAAAGTTGGCTCTGATTCTGTCCTCTTCCACAATGAAGCCTATCCAAAAAAGTGTTAAGGTTTGGATCAAAAATGTGCCCCAGAAGCTTCATGTGCTCAGAGGTAGAGCATTTGCGAGGTGATTAGATCATCTGATCAGTGGATTAAAACATTGATGATCACAGCTGGCTGTGGTGTGATAAGGCGGGGCCTGTTCAGAGGAAGGAGGTCGCCTGAAGTCTGAGCTGGGTGGAGGTGAATATTGTCTCTGGCCCCTTTTCCTTTCTCTGGATCTTTCCAATCCATTTTGCTTCCTGGCTGCCATAAAGTGAGCAGCTCTCCTCCACCTCTCTCTTCTGCCAAGATGTTTCTGCCTTGGAGCCAGCTGACCATGGACTTAAGTCCTTGAAATTATAAGTCAAGATAATCACTTTCTCCCCTAAGTTGATTTTTCTCCATCATTTTGTCCTGGTAATGATAAATTGACCAATGCAATGTGTCTATTCCTCATCAAACACCATCTCCGGGGGAAGGTTCTAATCTCAGAGCCATGGAATAATCCACCAAGATGGGCACACTGCTCCCTAACCTGTTACATACACCTCACCAAGGTATACAGGGCAGAGGAGCTGTAGGAAAACAAAACAAAGCAAAACACCAAAGCACCGGGAAAAGAAAAGTCAATTCAAGGAAATTTCCACATGAATCTCTCCTCTAATATAGATTTGAAGCTAGATGTAAAAGAAAAAGAAAATTGGACTCCATTTTTTTTTTGTAAATTCATTTCCAGCACTAGTTGACCTATTTAAAGAAACCACAGAGTGAATCACTTTAACAAAAAAAGAGAATCGTCTTTGAATGTACCTCTTTTATAAATGTGGGCTCTAGGAGGAAGCACACCCAAACTCATTTCCCAGTGTGATCAAGTGAGATTCTAGGTGTTAGGATCCGTCAATTCTCAAACAGTAAGTTTTGCTTTTCAGGTAATAGACAAAAATAAATTGATTATGGAAAATGCAGGGCTAAAAGAGAGAGATGCTTTGATTAAAATTCACGCCGACCACTCTCATCCAGTGCTACCAAGTCCAGGTATGCAAGAAAATCTTTTTGTTGTTGTTGTTTACTTGCTTAATGCTTGAGAAAAAAAAAAGATAACGAAATGAATTTTAGGCCAGTGGTCCTCAGAGGAAAGCACTAATTCCTGAGATGGCATAATTATCTGCTTCCAAGCAATGACCTTTGCTCCCTGGTGTCTGGCACAGAAAGGAAAGGAGAGGGCTCTCCAAGGCTCTCTACAAGCCTCAGATGCTGGGAAATTGCTCTGCTCCTCACCAACTTCTACAGAAATATAGGTCGTATGCAGCATATACAGCTCTGAAACATGGCTCAATACTGTGCCCCTGAACACTGACTACCAGGTATCCTGCCTCCAGTGGCTAGTCCAATAGAGGATGATTTCAGAAAGCTTAATGCACAGCACACAACAAACTAACAGAGAAAAGATGTGGAAATGCAATCACAATAAAGGGTGACATTTCTCAAGGTGCATCATTTGCAATATTTTTATTAACTCCCATTTTTGAATGGGGAAGCAGCTTATGTTAATAAACAATAAACTCCAATTAGACATCTGCGCTTGCAATCTAAATGGAGCCCTTGGCTTGCTTGTGTGTATTACAGGTTTCCTTGCCTCTGTGTGTGTGTGTGATCTAGCCTGGGCAACAGGAAGGCTTTTAGTGACCTCATGAACTGCTGGTGGTTAACACAGAAAATCCCCACAGTTGCTTTGTTGATGCTGTTTCTTTCCTTTCTTGGCATCTCCCACAAGCTGCTCACAGTATGACTCCCCAACCTAAAAATCACAGTCTAGAAAGCAGCAACTCCCTGCAAAAAAGCCTCCTGCTAATTGCATGAAAGCATTTAACTGGCTGTTCAAAAATAAAGGAAACCATAGCACACTGGGAAGGACACTGGCCTTGGGGACAGACAGACCAGAGACTGAAATGTAAGCTGTACCACGGACTTGTCCAGGGAGCTGGGAAGCTGCTTGCGCTTTCTCAGGCCTATCCTCTCATCTGAGAGTCGGAAAGGCACTCTTTGTCCCTGACACATATTTAGAACCAGGAACTGGTGTAATGTGCTGGAGGCACAGGAAATAAAAAATAACAGACATTGATGGGGATCTAGCTCAGTGGTGCCACTGCCTGCTTCGCAAGTGCAAGGTCCCGAGTTTGATCTCCAGTACAAAAAAACAAAAACAAAAACAAAAACATTACATCTTACATGTCTTATATTTCAATAGAGATTGGTAAATCAGAAAATGATAAGGACCATAAAATAAAATAAAGCAGGGCAGGGGATTCACAGGATATGGGAACAGGGGTTCTGATTTTGAACATGGACAGGACAGCCTTGTGGGAAAACTGCCCTGTGGTGTGTGGTCATCAGGAGAGGGGTAGCAGAGGCTCAGGAGTATAAAGGCACTTAGGCAAGCCCTTGCTCAGGAGGTCTTCAGGAGGTGGCAGAGAAGTCAGTGCAGCTGAGGACAAGGGACTATTTCTTTGCCAGTACTACACTGTTTTTATCATGTAGTTTTGTAGTATAGTTCAAGTTGTAGATTGCGATACCCCCTATCTTGTCTTTGTTTGCTAGAAATGTTTTTGCTATTCTATGTCTCTTCTTGTTCCAGATGAATTTTTTTAATTGTTTTCTCAAGGTCTGTGAAGTTTGTTGTCAGAATTTCAATTGGGATTGCCATGAATCCATATATCAGTTTCAGAAGTATGACAATTTTTACTATATTTGTTCTTCCTGCTTGGGAGCAAGAGATATCTTTCAATTTTATGATATCCTCTTTGATCTCTTTTTTCAGAATGCTATAGTTTTCAGAGTAGAGGTCTTCAATTTCTTTCTTTAGGGTGATTCCTAGGTATTTCAATATTTTAGATGTTATTGTGAAAGGAGTTTTTTCTCCAGTTCCGCTCTCAATGAGGTCATTGTTCATGTACAGGAAGGCTATTGAATTTTGTGTGTTGACCTCATATCCAGCTACTCTACTGAATTTGGTGATTTAGTCTGGAAGAGTTCTGGTGGAGTTCTTGGTATCTTCTATATAGAGTATCATGTCTAAATGGATGCACGTTGAGGCCATTAGTGAAATAAATAGGACACACAAGTGTAAATACCAAATAGATTCTCTGGTGTGAGAAACTGAAGGTATAAATAAGGATCAAAATGTATAATAGATAATGTGAAATTTCCAAAGGAAAAGGGGAAGTGGGAGGGGTAGGGAAAGAAAATAAGGGAAAGGTATAAATATGAGAAAGGGAAAAAATGGAAACAAAGTCTTTGTAAATAGGGAGAGGTTGAACAGAGGGAAGGGGAATGGGGAAAAATTAAGAACCAAGATATATCATGTAAAGTTATAAATTCCCATTAAGTGTCAGCATATCATATACATAAAATATACCAATATAATTAATGAATTAAAAATAAAGTCAAGGGAAAGAAAAATCTGGCAAGGGGGTAAAGAGATATGTGAAGGGAGGAGTGTTGAAGTGGGTGTGGGCCTTGAGGGCCACTGCAGGGCTATTTTTTATGCTGGACAACATGGGAAGTGATTGATTCTTTTGGAGCCAAGGAGTAGCTCAATCATTACAGATTTAGTGAAGAAGAAGGAAGGAGGAGGAGGGGGGGGGAGGAAAAGAGGAGAAGAAAGGAGAAAGAGGAGGAGGGGGGAGGAAGAGAGGGAGAGGAGGAAGAGGAAGAAGAGGAAGAGGAGGAAGAGGAAGAAGAGGAGGAGGAGGAAGAAGAAGAAAGTGGAGAATATGGAGGAGGAAGAAAAGAGGAGGGGAAGAAAGGAGGAGGTGGACGAGTAGAAGGAGAAGAAGGAGGATAAGAGGATAAGGAGGATGAAAAGGAAAATAAGAGGGAGAAGAAGGAGGAGGAGGAAGGAGAAACCAGGTAAAACACAGAGCGCATCTCACACGTTTGTGACTGAGAAAGTGCTACGCTGAAACTCTCTTCGTGCTCCCCAGAGTCACAGCACTTTCCTTGTCCTTTCTCTTAATATTACAACTTGTGCATAGACTTTCCATTGGAAATACTTATATTGTCTGAATTAATATCAGGAAACAACAGAAATGAAGTTTACAACAAAGCAAGCTATTTATTAAGGAATCCGATGACCTTCACGAGTGACGTCCACGGCTGGATCCCTGATATCAGGTAACCCACCGTCACCCATGCAGAGGTAGAGATGCTCCTGACTGCTTTGTGCCACACATATTGAAAGAGGACAGGAAAAATATACCAAAAAGGCACACAGAGAAGATAAAGACTGAGATGAGGCTGACAGGGCGCCTTGCGCATTTAGTGGCAGATTTGTTTTGAGCTCTTGTGATCTTGTGGTCATATATTAATGTACGGCTATTTTTTCTTTTCCTGCTCTCTGCTCAGTGACAAAGGTCAAAAGAGACAGAAGTGCAAGTGAAGCAAGTTTATGCAGGTCCATTCTTTACAAGATTTGAGGTTGTTGGCTTACTCTGTGGGGGTAATTAAAATTCATTCCATGAAAGACACATTCAAACTCTCAAGTCTGCACCTTAAACCTTGTGTCATTTATTGAGTGCTAGGTCAAACTGCCTAAGAGACCTACAATGTCATGTTCTCTAAAACTTATTTTCCCCCAAACCTGTGTCTCTTCATGTAATGCTTGGCTTCAGGAATGGCCCCTGCCTAGTAACCAAGCCAGAAGCTGAGTCTCATGGATTGCTCAGGCAGCGCTGGTATCTTAATCACTTTTCATGTTGCTGAGACCCAAAACCCAACAACCACAACATCAAGGAAGAGAAGTTCGGTTTGGCTCTTGTTTCAGCCTATGGTTAGCTGCATCCCAAGAAGAAAAAAGCATAGCAGAGGAGCATGAGGAACAAAATTACTCACAGGGAGCAAAGGAAGGAGCCAGGAAAGGAGATAGAGCCGCACCTACAGCATCAGCTATACTCAGTGACCCCATGTCCCCTCAGTAAATAGCTACAATGCCCCATGGTTCAGTCCCCTTTCGAACACATGAGGCTTTGGGGGTCATTTTACATATAAACCATAGCATTCTGCCCCCAAGAGACTCCTGTGCATCTCTTTATGTAAAATGCATTTAGTTTGTCTCTAAAAGTTATCAGTGTTTTATAAGTTTCAGCTGAAAAGTCTAGGTCCAAAGTCTCACTTGAGGCTTGTTAGGGAAAACTGTCAGCTGTGAGCCCCTGTAAAAATAAAGAACACTGAACACTGCTGGTATACAGGGGTGGTAAACCTTCTCATTCTGAGAGGGAGGAACAGGAGCATAGAAAGAAATTAGACCAAAGCAAGACCAAAACCCAGCAGGGAAAACTTTAAGCTTATAGCTCCACGTTGACCACCCAGGGGCAGGTTTTGGTAAGATGTGAACTCCAGTTGGCTCCACACCGACAGCATCTCCAGTCGCGCCCCACACGGCTTTCCTCTCGGGTAGGCTCCATTCACTTCTTGCAGGTTTCCTCACCTTATGCTCCGCATTTCTGGCATTTCCAACTTCCTGGAGTCTACAGTGCACTTTTGGCTTCACTCTCACAGTTTCACTCAATGCCCTCTCAGGGGGCATTGGCTGGCTTTTGAGGTCTTACTCTGAAGTCTAGCCCTCACAACTCTTGCATTATGCATGCTTGTAAAGTCAGTACTGCACGGACAATGCCAAGGTCTGCTGCCACCTTGAACACTAGCTGGACTCCACGTATCATGTCTGAAGAGATCTCTGAGTGCCTGGATGGCTCGGCACTATGAACAAAGCCTGGGAAACAAATTCCTTAGGCAGTGGCCATTCTCAAGCATGGTGCCCTGGGGCTCTCTTCTCAAAGCAAATTCTGTAGTTTTTAGTCTGCAAAAGGTGTGGCCTTTTTGCTTCCTCACATGATCTCAAGACATCTTTTCTACTGTCTTCTTATAAAGTAGTTGGCTTTTAATATGAATCTTCTCAGCAGCCAAGTTCTCCTCTGTTCCAACTTTTCCAGCCTTTAATTTCTGGGGAACTTGAAAACTTCAAATGGGCATTTTATTTCATCTTCTCACAATAGATTTCACTAAAAGCAGCAAAAAGTAACCATACTACAACCTGCAAATTAGGCTGCCTTGAAATTTCTTTCACCAGAAATTAATCTACCACCCTTAATCTCTGTCTCCCATGAAATCTCAGGACATGAACAAAATATAAACAAAATTTCTTTCGGAGAAAAAACGCCTATGGCCTATATTCCAGGTGCCAGTGGGTTTCTTGTTTCCAGCTGAAGTCAACTGAGCTTGATCATCACTGTTTGCATTTCTAGCAGCATGCTGGTTTTCTGACTCTGACCAGGATTTCCTATCAAGCTTGGTTTACAGAAGCCTAGGGCTTCTACACTCAGCATCTCCAAATCTTTCCCAAAGTCTTCCCAAAAGCCAGTCCCAGAGGCCTCTAAACCAGGTAAGTCCCAGCAACAGTCCCACTTTTCTGGTGTAATAGTCTGTCTTAGTCAATTTTCTTGTCACAGAGACACAAAACCCAACACCCACAACTCAAAGGAGAGTTTTATTTCGTTTTTTGTTTCAGTCCATGGTTGGTTGGCTCCTAAGAAAAAACAGCCTGGCAGAGGGGCCTGATGGGGGAAAGCTACTCACCTCATGATGACCAGGAAGAGGCAAGCAAAGGAAGGGACAGGAAAAGGAGATAACTCTATTCAGGTCGCACTCACAGCCTCTTCTGGTCAGATCTCCCCTCCTAACAGCAGGTCAGCTCTAATTCTCCCAGAATACCATCCCCTTCTGTAATGGCTTATATCTAGATGTCCCCTGAAAGCCTCATGTGATCCAAGGTGGGGCTTTGGGAGGTGACTGGCTCATTGGTGTGTGATACTAGATCATATGTGTGGGATACTGGATCAGTCCACTGATTAGTTGAGCACAGTTTTGGGTATAGATTATGGATTTATTGAAGAGGGAAAATCCACATTGGGTGTGGGTGGCACCAACCTGCAGGCTTATAGCCTGGATGTCATATAAAGGGAAAGAGGGAAGGGAGGAAGGCTTGCTGTTTTGTGCCCACCATGCCACGAGCTGTTTCTCCTCTGCTAGGCTCCTCTCCCACACCGCCCTGATTTGGAGCTCGCTGACTACAGACTGAAATTTCTGCAAACTATGATACAAAATAAACTTTTCCTCCTTTAACTTGTGTGTGTCAAGTATTTTATCTCAGCCACGAGAAAGTAACTAAGACATTCTTCAAACACATGAGGTTTTGTGGGCCATCTCAGATATAAACCGTAACAACTGGTGAGCATGTGATGCCATTCTGCTTTTCAAACTCCTTTTTGAGCTTCTGCACTTCCAATGTTAACGCTATCAATTCAGAGAAGATGCTCTTCTAACTTCTCTCCTTGATTTTTGTCACATGGTCTAATCGACCCACTCATTGATTGGGAGGGGAAATCTGGTTAGGTCTCTTTCCCATTTAGAACTCTTCAATTCCTCCTCCATGCTTGAATTCATCAGACTTTGATTTGGTTACTGAGTATCTCTCTGGCATTATTTCTCCCCTTTACCATTTGAACCTTCAGATAAACTGCATCATCTCTTCCAGCTATTGTGAGTTTGCAGGGGCACCAGACTCACCTAGTACATGTCCTGTCACCCTGGGTGCTGCCTTACCGAGACTGTGGTAGCCTGGAAACTGTGAGACTGTGCCTCACAGACCTGCCTCTCCAGGAGGCACAGTCCACTCAGGGTCTGACTGCTTCTGCTGGGCTGCTCCCTGGTCACAGTCAAGCACAACAGGGAGAGAAAGGCTGGCCCTTTTCAGAAAAACGGGTTACTCTGAGGAGGCTTCGGCTCCAGGCCCAGTGACCGGTTTCTAAGACTAATAGTGGTTTGGGACAAATCTACCGCACCTCCGTTCCCCCTCTTCTTCACTCAGGGTTACACTCGTGGTCTGACACTTCCATTAGTATACCTGGGTCTCTCCATACCTTCCTTAAAAGCTATTTCCACTAGTAAAATTCTTGCATGCTTAATGACTCAGTGACAGACAACACAGTGAGCATCTGTAAAAGCCTACTTCTCAGTGGACATATCCGTCCTCCACTAGGTACCTTATGGCTCACAGGTGAGACGGTACAGCAGGTATAACGGGCTATTATGTACTCAAATGTAGAATGGTGCTCATAACATTAGAGGTGGACATTTTCATGCACTTATTGCGTCCTATGTGAAATGCCACCCTCCTTCCTGCACTGGTTCACAGCAGTGATGTTGTCTTACATCACCTAAGTCCACAGAACAGAGCAGTATTTGGCCCACAACCAATAATCCTTCCTCAGAAACTCAGAAAACTCTTAGCATGTAATAATTGCTCAATAAATATATGTTGTAGATTGAAAGTGTGAATGTTCCCTGGATGAATGGGCATTTACTGACTGAATAAATGAATATATGTATCAATGGCAGACAAGTTTGAGGGCAGACACAGAAACTGAAGAACAGACAGACAGACAAGGGAGAAAGAGAAAATGTTTTATTTCCTTAAAAAAAATATCGGAAAATGTATAAATACTAATTGGTAAGGAAAGACTGTAAGAGAGATACCAAACTGGCCTATTGAGATTCCCATTAAGAGTATAATTATAAATCAAGGACTTGAAACTTTGTTGTTTGCTGTAATGGTTACATGGTTATTGCTTTATGTAGTAAGAGACACATTGATATTCCAGGAAGGTGGGTGGTTTATGGTAAGGAGTATACAACCACATCTCTAATTGAAATTGATCTGATTTTGCAGAACAGATGCAAACAAAATCACTACTCTCACTTAGACGAGACAACTGGACGCTGTGTTGTCAAGAGCAAAGTGCTTTCCATAGAGTGACATGGGCTGATCACTTACCCTTCCTCCACCTCTTATTTAGGTGAATGCTTTTAGAAATGTCATTTACTCTACAATGCATCTGTACTTGCAAGTGCTTGCTCTTAGAAATGAGAGCTATGGGAGACTTGGTGAAGGTTAAAAAGATAGGTTCAAATCCTAGCATTTCTTTTTTCCAGTTGTTTGACTTTGAACAGAAAACATAAACTCCCACAGCACCAATTTTCTACAAAAGGAGAGTAGTATGAAAATACCTCCTACAGCGTTCATGAGGATTGGATGAGATCACAAACGTAGGTGCTATAAGAACAACGTCTGACACACAATTGCTGCTCAGTCAGTGCTGGCCATGTTGGCAGCCAGGGCTGTGACGGCAGCTAAGGCGTTTCACATGTCTGAGATGAGATGGAAACTTGCTATTCCTCCAGAATTAAAATCTACTGGGGAGATTTCTCATAAACACCCCGTCTAACATAGTGGAAACTGCTCACTGGGTTGTATTCCCAACTCCACTCGTGAGTACAGGCCCTGAAAATGTTCCCAGTGGACTTCTACCCTTTGATCATCATCATCATCACCGGCCAAGCTGCCGGCACCGCCACTCGGGGATCTCAGTCCAGCCGGGATGCCGTCCAGGGCATCCAGAGACCACAGCACTGTGAGGGCCTCGTTCAAGGCCTTCATTCTCCACCTCCTTTGCACTTGGCCACTCCCTCCAACCTAAGCTCCAAACCTTCAGGCTGTGTTCAGTTTTTCCAGGGACATTACACTTTAAAGAAGGTACAATATCTAAACATACAACTAAGCATAAATAAAACTGTGTTGGAAGAACTTGGGGAGGGAGACTGACTCAGACCTATGAAGGAAAGATGGGTTGCCCTGTGCTTATCACAAGCACACAGCTACATGATCTGCTGCCATCCAGGAAGCCCCAGGTAATCAGTCCTTGCCTTCAACAGGAAAGAAGGGCAGTGGCTCGTAGAATTCCAGTTCCTCCACACTCCTCCTGCCAGAAGAGAAGCCTGAACTCCACCCAGCCACCTTCACTGTGGCAGGACGTAATTTGCTTCTGGAAAGTAGAGGGAGTAGAATCTGTCAGCAGTGTGAGACTTGGTCTACCGTGTGCTCACGTCGTGCCAGGAGGGAAGTGCGGCGTGGCCAGGTGACATCCTGGAACTGGCAGCCCTGTGAATGTACCATCGTGGGATCAAATCCTCCGGCCTCTCTCAAGATCTCAACTGGCCTCTAGGCTAGGCCACGCCCGGATATTAACTCTGATTCACAGACACTGTGAGATAACAAGTGTCCAAATTTCTGCTGTTTTAAATTATTGAGGTTTGGAGTAGTTTGTTATTTCATACTAGATAGCTAATACAGAGGAAACTTGAACATGCTGTTGTCTTGGAGTTTGTTAGAAGTCAAAAGTGGTGTGTTGTATTTTAAGGTGGTTACTGAGTTTTTGTGCCATCAGCTTTGCACCTGCAAATGCTAAAACATTCAAAGCCATGGCTGACTCTCTTCCAGGGACAGGATGTCTGTGTGGGCCACTGGTAGCTTTAAGGATCAAAATGCTAGCACTCTGCAAACAT
Organism: Fukomys damarensis; assembly: GCF_012274545.1. Classification (NCBI taxonomy): domain Eukaryota; kingdom Metazoa; phylum Chordata; class Mammalia; order Rodentia; family Bathyergidae; genus Fukomys; species Fukomys damarensis. Next base: position 2,310,704 of record NW_022900930.1, on the reverse strand, counting down.
ACAAATGGCATTTCATGCCTGATGCCTTTTTATCCTCATCATATTCCACTGGAGACGTAAGGAATTATTTCTCTCCATATCTTAGATGGTATTAAAGGACTTGCCTGAAATTTCAGAGATAATGAGGGATATGGATGGGAGAATTCACGGTCCCCGATTTTTAATCTAACATGATTCCATCTGTATTATACTCTACATGAATCTCTTCCAAAGCCAAAGACTGTTATCTAATAGAGATAGAAGAGAAATAATCACTGGCTATTCTCTCTGTGCCAAGTATCTGTTAGATACTTTACAAACTATACTTCATTTAACTATCACATCCAATGACAGAAACCTTTTTAACATTGGTTTTCAGATGGGGACTCTTGAGAGTGAAAGAAATTAGCAACAGCATTTCCACTGGCCACTTGTACCACTTAAGAATATAAGTACTTTCCAAGGACCAGAGTTCGATCCCCGGTACCAAAAAAAAACAACAACAAAAAAAGAATATAAGCACTTTCACTTACGTACATACCCACACATGTGTGACTACGATTTGATGCTAGTACTCTGCTCTTTTCCATTGTAGTGCTTACAACCTACCATGATGTTAGGTGGGATCTTTTATAAGTACATTTTTTCGCTTAAATGTATTTGTGTTTGGGTAGGAAGCAGGCTTCAATTACAACTTCAATCAAACTGCCAACTTTTGCTTCTACTTTTGCTAATGGCAAACTCATCACTGGTTTTCTTCTGTTAAACAAAGATTAACTAAACAATCTAGGTTTTGAAAAAAATGATATAAATTTCTGCCCTCACAGAGTTTACTTGAAAGTGTTAAAACAATTAGAAACATGGTGAAATCAAGCAAAAGTCTTTGGCAGACAGCTGTTCTGTCACATTCCTTTCAGGCATACCAGTGGGGTCAGGAGCATTTGCCCATCTTGTCTCATCAACTGCCTCGCAAACTTCCAAATAACCTCAGATGCCCTCCCCCGTTTTCACAACTAACAATGTCAATAACAGCAGCAACTCATATTTGTTAAGGCCTTTCCTGGGATAAACTCTGTCCTCAGATGGACTGAATTAATCTCACATACCTCTCATCACCTCATAAATATCCCCATTTTGCAGACAAAGAGAGTGAGTCTTGGAGAGGTTAAGCTATCTTTTCAAGCGTCACACAGGGTTGCAAGGACGGCCACTAGTATAATGTTAGAGCTCCCATTTCTCAATACAAACCGCAGCATCTGATTTCCAGTCTTCCTTCCTTCACTCCAGCTTTGCCTCTCACTGAGGAGACTCACACTGGGCGCACACCTTCTCCCAGCCTCCCTCTGCCCAATGACAGATCCACCTCTGGCCTCTTTCCTTCTCCCCATCGGGGTACATGTCCTTTGCCCACTCACAAGCAGGCTGTGCCTCATTCTCTTCACCCCTCAACCTGCCATATCTGCCTCTTCAGGGTCACAAACCATCCATTTCCACACTATGCAGATGGTACTTAGACTGCATCTGATTGGGTTTCTTTCCTTTGACCCCACCTCTGAAACACTCCTTCTTACAGTTTTGTTCTGAATTCTGAGACAACAGTCACGCGATTCTCCCTACCTCAGTAAAACTCCTCTTTGATCTCTTTCTTCCCACGATGAGTTTGGCTGTTTTCCAGGGTTTCATGGTTGGCTTCTGCTTTTCCCACTCTGTACTTTTTTGAGTCACTAGCACTGACCCTGGTTTTAACTTTCACTGTATGAGGACTCTCGCCTCTGTACTTTTACCTTTATCTTATGTCCTCATGATTCTTGTAACAAAGCTTTTCACTGGAAAACCTTTCTTAATAACCTGTAGACTTCTCAAGCCCAACACTAATAAACTGATGCCATGCATTTCTTTCCCTCCTTTGTTCGTCAGATGCCACCACCATGAACCGGGTCCTGAATGTGGCGCTGGAGTCCTGCCTCTCACCTTCGCTCACTCTTTCCGTAGCTCACAGTGGTGTCACTGGCCCTGCTCCACCTAGTTCTACAATCCCTGTGCATTGCTTCCTGCCTGGACTTACCTTAATACTCTACTGTCATTTTTATTTCTTGGTGTTTCCTTCTGAAAATCAACTTTCAATATACTGCACCAAACCCTCTTCAGTGTCATCCCACCCCTGTAAATAAGCACTTTTTAGAATACATTTCCCTCGGTCTCTCCCTCCCTCCTTTCTTTCAATCTCCTTCCCTCCTTTGTTTCTAATTTTGAGACAGAGACCTCCTAAGTCATTAAGTTGATCAGGCCGAGCTTCAACTTGTGATTCTGCTGCCTTGGCCTCTGAGCACAGGTGGTACAGGTGGGCACTACCACACCTACACTACTTAGCTCTCTTTACTCCAGCTCTTGCCTCCGGCTTACACCTCAGGCCTCTGCCTTTCCTTACTCTGCATTCTGGACTCTTTTCTAGCACAGCTGTAGAACATGTCATTTTAAAGGCATCAAGCGGTGTCACTTCTTAAAAAATAAGTCAGCCTTAACTGATGGTCTGGACTAGCCCTTCTACTCTCTCCCCATATCTACCCTGTCTTACAGTGCTCATTCTGGCTGCTGCGTATGGAATGGAACACAGTGACGCAACTGTGTCCACAGGAGCCAGTCGGGAAACTGCTGTGAGGAGCCTGGCCGAGACCGAGTGGAGGCTTGGGCTGAAGTGCTGGCAGGGGAAGTGGAAAAGAACGGGCAGATCTGCACTTTGTATGGGTGGGGTAACAAGACCTGCTGATAGGCAGCTATAAAAATGCAAGAAATAAAACCAGGTTAACATGCAGATATTTTCCCTGAGCAGCTGGACAAACGGTAGTGCTATTTAGAGGCATGGGGAGCTTGGAAGAAGGATCCAAAAAGTCATGAAGGAGGAAGAAAAAGAAAGTATTCTTTTTATTATGTTAATTTTGGGACACGTGTTGGATGATGTAGACTGAACATCTAGACATCTGAATGATACGTCAGAGTCGAAGATGTACATTTGAAAGTACACACGCACGCACACATGCACATTGGGTTGGATTATCTGCTCACTTATGTTAATAGAGAGTAACAGACCACTCAGAAAGGGTCCCACAGTCCCTTCATGACCAATACATGGGATAATGTTCTCCTGAGGCAGCTGCAGAGGGTTTATGGGACCAGGCAAAGGCCGCCAGCCATTAGACGTCTACCTTTTGTCCAAGGCCCATTCCATTCTCCACCTAGCTCCTGTCCTCCCGGCAGCCGCAGTACCTGGTTTCCTGGTATTGCTCACAACTGTGTCCCCTGAGCAGTGACAGGGCTACTGATTCACAACGCGGCAAGGCTATGTTCTTTTCTACCATAGTCCTGTCAACTTTAAATATACATGTTGAAAGTAAAATAGACAATTTCATCAAAGGAAATAGGACTTTTTATCACAATTGCTTATCATTGAACAAATTACATTAAAAAATCTACCTCTGATCACAATCTATTTTCCTCGAAAGCTATACAGTAATTCCCCATACCATAGCAACAGCAGAAATTTCTTCCTTTTACTCTTTGCTGCTCTTTTTTAAGGAAACAGATCATTGTGTCTTTCCTTTCAAAGTAGTCTCAGTGTGTAGATAAAACCACAGGCTCTCCAGGTGATATTTTAATTCCTTAGCATCCTGGGTGCACTTCATTCTAAGTGAATATTAATTAATCTAGACATGTGATTCTGTAATATTTTCATTAAGGGCACGCAGTTCAACTTAAAGAAGAGTTGGCCTTTCATTTGTAAAATTTTGTATACAACTAAAGCAAAGAGATTCAGAGTGCCACCCATTATTACAAGATATTTGAGGATAGAGAATAAGGCATTGCGACTTAGACTACATTGGCTCTGTCCTTAAAAGTAGCTGTCCCTGAACAGGGGTGGTGGCACAAACTTATAATCTCAGCATTCTGGGAGGCTGAGGCAGAGGGATCTCAATTTCGAATCCAGTCTGGGCAACGTACATGAGTCCCTGTCTCAAGTAACAAATAAAAAGGGGCTGAAGAGTAGCTCAAGGCAAAGGCCCTGGGTTTGATTTCCAGTACTAAGAAAAGCAATGCAGAAACTAGGAAATTTGGGGGCGGCTGGGAAGCAGCAGAGCCTTCTCAGCCCATTCCAGGCCCTGTCTCTGAGGCTGTGGTGAGGCCCCCTGCAGAGGCAGCCACTGAGTTTCCACCCAGGAGAGGAGGACAGGTCCTCTCATCACTTTCTCCTCCTGGGGTTCCAGAACCCATAAATCTGCTTTCCACCAACCCTTCTCTCATCGAAAGGGATGATGAAAATACCTATTCCTTGTGTCTCCTGAAAAAAGATCAATAGCAGGGCCATGAGGTCAGCACAGAGACTACAGTTCCAGGGTACTTGAAACTTTTATGTTTTATTTTTTTCGGACCGGGGTCAGACTCAGGACCTTGGGCTTGCAAGGCAGGCAGCAGAACCACTGAGCTATTGAAACGTTTGCTATAACATTACTAAGCTACGGAAGCTAAAGAAATCATAATGACAAAACTATGATAGCAAAGGAGTCTAGAAAACATTTCGTGTAGAAGGTAACATTTAATGCACTGAGTTCAGCATTGCTCGTGTTTTTATAAGTCTGGAATATATCAAACAGGACGTATTTCTTCAGGTTTGCCTGGCCCTGAAGCCCAAACAGTCTGCCGATTCGCTCCTCACCAGTCTCAGCCTCCTCTTTCCGCCTTCTTTCTTCCATTCCATGGCATACTTCATATTTCTACCTCAGGCCCTTCCTACCTAAATTTCCCAGAGGTAAGATCTCACTTTGTAATTATGCCTGCCTGGGACTCTATAGGAAAGAATACAAAAAGCAAACATTTTCTCTATGGAAAAAAATTGACAATTACCTAGGAGATGTGTAGGGGGAAAGGCATAGCTTTGAAAGTAGAAAGTGATTCCTTGAAATCATTTTAAGGCAGGTTTACTGTGACATCCTGTTGCATCCTCTCATGGGAAGGGAGCAGTTACTCACAATTAGCAGAGAACATTTTGGAATGGTATTAATGACATTCACTGACTTGAGTCAGTCACAGTGTGTTTGGCCTCTACCCTAATTAAACACTTGAGAAAAGAAAGCCTATTCGTTGTTGAACATTCATTGTGGGCACAGGACGTGATGCTTCAGTCAAAAGATGGAGGAATGCTCTACTTCGATATTAAAAGACAAACCACCCGCAAATACAGTACAGAAAAAAAATCCACTTAGAACAACAAGATTATATTCATTTGCTATCAGTTCCTGAACACCAGAGAAAGTTTTATAAGCATGAAGAAAGAAAGAATAATTAAAGAGACTTTCAGCAGAAGCTGGACAGGTAAATGCCATCATTCTTTGATCACAAATGCCATTTATCCTTAATGTAAGATTCACTGCTGGTTTCTCCCCTCATTTAACAGCAATGAAGTACCCTATTAAGCGTTACAAGATTTAAATCCTCATACATAAGTAATGAAAGCTTTCAAAGGGGACCCAGGAAATAGGAATTCAGGAGTGCAGCAAGTTCTTTCCTTTGGGTAAGGCCTTTGAAGTCAGAGCTCCTATGACTGACCAAGCAATGAAACACAACAGCTGCTTTGATGCCAATACCCGACTCACACGTAACATCCTTTCTCCATTCTTTCCCTGATTCCCAGCCCAAATTTGAGCTCCTCTCAGTGCTAAGCGTTAGACCGACACTCTCAGGGATGGGTGCAGAGGGATTCCACGCTGACACTCGGTCATCCAGCTGCATGGCCCCAACAACTGTCCAGGAAGCTCTGAGACCAAATGCACTCTGCGCGGTCACCAGGACCTCCTTCTACAGCCGCACTGGACCCAGGATTGGGGGGTTCTTCTCTGGCCTCATAAAGTGTCAGTGCTTAGACACAGAAAGTCATACGAGCACTTTAAAGCCAGAAGTACAACTTATTGATTTCTCATTTTCTACTAAATGACTTAGAACCTAGTAACACTGGGTCACTTAATATTTACTAAATTATTGATCCAATCAATGAAGGTTCTGGTGTTCCTTTTCTACGACATCCTGTCTCAATGAAAATCTCCACATCACAAGCGGACCCAATCACACCCACAGACGTGACCTCTCTGCATTCACTGTAGAAATACCACTTACTGCTCCAGAAGTCTGACTAGTTAGTTATTTACTACCCAGTTTCACATGAGAGCCCTTTTCCAATGTGTATACTGAATGAAAACCACTGAGAGATATTTTGCTTGTGTTTGTGTTTTCCCGTCAAGGTGTCTCATTTCTTCACTTCATCTCGTTTCATAGTCCTATTTCATTCCTGTTACCTTCGAGTGGGAATAATGGATGCTGGATTTTCTGTTTTAAATACAAAGTGTCCAGCAGAGGAGATGCTCAGAGAGGTGCCTGGACCGGCAGATTAACCCATGGCCAACTTCATAACTCAATGAGCTCGCAGGGAGGTGGGATGGAAGGGAACAAGGTGGGTGGCTGGGCTTTGAGAGGCACCTCTTGTCATGAGACCCGTGGCTCTTTCTTGCTTTCTCTCTTTCTTTCTCCCTCCCTCCCTGTCTCTCTCTCTCTCTCTCTCTCTCTCTCTCTCTCTCTCTCTCTGCTTCCTGGCTGTCAAAAGATAAACAGCTTTCCTTAAACATGTTCTTCTCCCATGATGTTTCTATCTTAAAGCCCAAAAACTATGGTGTGAGACAAAATAAACTTTCCCTCCTTTTAGATGTGTGTGTGTGCATGTGTGCGTGTGTGTGTGTGTTTGTGTGTGTGTGTGTGGTATTTTGTTCCAGTGATGAAAAGACAACTAATACAATGGCAGCACATTTCTTGGCTGTGATAACTATTTTCAGATTATACTTAGTCCTGAGCACTGCTTTTGATGGGAATCACAATTTTACCTTCTGGATTCCTAAAAGACACAGAATTCCAAAATTATGACATCTGGTTCCAGGACGAAGAAATAGAAAACTGTATGATTGTCTTGCAAACCTTCTGGTATGGAGGCTAATGAAAACTCTGAAACTTCCCCCCTACTCCGTCTCCTTGAATAGGACTTATGCTGACCACAAGCCACATTTAAAATGAGAAACTCCCGAACACCCAGCCAGACCCACCTACACAGAGACTCAAAGCGTCCACTGGGACACAGACGTTCGAGGACTACTAGATTCTAATTCAGTGAGCTATCTACCTGCCCATGAAAAGCTAAGCCATCCAGTAAGTTTCTTGTATTGAGCACTGGAGAGAGGTCAGAAAACTGAATCTATTATCTGAATATTTTCCATTATTAAGGAAATAAAATCAGAGTTCTGAAATGTATCTATTTAAAGCATTTATAAGATCTTTTTGTTAGAACAGAAACAAGTTCAGTGGTGATGTTTTTAGAAATCAAAGAGTCAAGTGCACATGGTACCCTGTAGGGTGTCGTTAGAAGGAAGGGCACTTATGTAAGGAGGAGAAAAGACAGATCCCTCTATGGAAAGCAGAGGTGTGGATACAATTCTGAAGTATCACCAACATTTAGAATCTGATTTGTATTTGACTACTCAATATGAAATATTCTGAGCTGTTTCTATAACTTCAGAAGCTATAGAAAAGGATACACATTTCCTATTTGCTGTTAAGGACTATTGAGGGTAACAAATACAACTGAAATGATGTTTTTATTAATTTATGCTCCGACTAAGGTCCAGATTCTGATTATACCAGGCTTTCCTTAATACAGTACAGAATGGTTTAGATAATGGTAACCCAAAGAAGTGAAAAAAAATTCAAAGTGTTTATCACTAAATTATAACAACTGTAATTAACACTTAAAAGTGGTATTTAATTCATTCAAAGAGATCTTTTACACCCCCCCCATCTTCCAATTCTGGAAAATATAGGATTTGTCAATTGCTATGGCTTGGTTCAATTTTATCAGTTAACATTGCAATTAGGCAGAATCAAGTATGAGCAATAATATAAAAATCCCTTAAGTAGAAAGAGGATGCATTTGTTAAGAGTCAAATGCAAGTGCAGAAAGTGAGCTTCATTTAGTCAAATTCTACCTAGGGAATCTCACAAAGTAAAGGGGTTGATTTTAGGGTTACAGTTCAATTTATTGTATTTACTTGCAAGGTTTATAATCTAAGGTGTCTGGAGAATAGTGTGCTAATCTCAGCTGTTTCACAACATAAAACTGACCACCAAAGAGCTGAGGAAGAAATGGGGTGGAAGGGATCCCATAAGAGGACAATCAGAACATGGTCTTTCCGAGTGCAGGGCGGAAGAGCACATTGCACCTGTTGTATCAAAGGAGCAAAAGCCATAAAAACTCAGAATGAGAGTGTCTCAGGAGTCCTTTCACAGAACACCCTTTATGGTGCTCAGCCTGAAGAAGTCAGTGGATGTTCTGTGGTGGGAGAGGTTGAAACATCTTGGTTAGAATCCAGCAGCCCTACGCCTGGGCAAGAAAGTAGATACAAAGAATGTTTAGAAGAATGAAGAATTCTGGACAACTGCACAGTCTAGGGCAAGAAGTATTTAGGGTTTATCTCAACACTCACCCATTCTTCGAGGCACATTTCAAAGGTTAATTAATTACTATACAATAAAAATAAATACTTCTCAAAAAATTTATGTAAAGCACCACCAAAGCAGCTAAGTATTTTTTGAAATTTATGTTTTCTTAAAATTCAGTGCTCACCATTGTCACTTTTATTTTAAAATCTTATTTCACATATATGGAGATGAAGCCTCAAGGCACTTGTGCGGATGCCCACACAGGAGGAGAGGGGCGAGCACCCCCAGCCTCGCTCCCAGCACTGCACACATCCACTGTCACCTTCCTGCTGGCTCCAACCCCATGTGATTGCTTCTTCCTCTGAATTCCACAGTATCTTGTGCTTCTTTTGTGCCTTTGTGTCTTTCCTTGAATTTAATTTTAATTACCTAATTGTTGTATCTTCCTAGATTACAAAGTTGTTGAAAGGCACCATTTCTCTGTGTTGCTCCCAGGGTCTGTTTAAATGTCCCGAACACAGTCAGCACCCAGGAGATTCGGTTGTGCAACATAATGAAATGTTGACAAAGGGCTGACTTTTCTAATCACTCACACCCCGACCCATCCACCTGGTGAAACTCCTGACCACAGAAGACCCCTCATCTCTTCTCCAGTCCAGAGAGGTGAGAGAGAGCAGCAGATCCAGCACCACAGTCCAGGGAATGCTTTTTTCCCCTACCCCTTTTCCCTATGTGAATATAATGAACCAAAGTGGTGTTCTTCATTGATTTAATTACATCTCCTGACATTCTGTGCTCCATGATAAATTAAGAAGTTAGAGAAATGCTGGCCCAGCTCACTATTCTACAGAAGCTTTTGTAAAAGTCACTGACAACTAAAGATCATTAACAGTGGGCACATTCTACTTTCCATTGGTTATTTTAACTACACAAGTTCATGGAGTATAGTGTAAAAATCTGATACACGTATATAGTATGTAAGGTTCAAATCAGGCTGGTTAACATTTATGTCTCAAATATTTAATCTTTATGAACACATAATGAAGTACACATATTTGCATGAAGTGCTTCAGAAGAAATTATGATAACTTCGAGAAGACCCAGAATGTGTACACATCAGCCAGGTGGGGGGCTTTCCTGCCTTTGTCGTAGCCACCCCTGTTCACCTGACAAGCGAGCGCAGTGTGTGCTCTGCATGTGCAACACAGAAGAAAGCTGAAATGAGCTCCTTTCTCTATTTCCTGTCTGTACAACTAGCTTCTTCTCCTCTGTCCCAAATCACACCCAACCGAAGAGCTCCCTGGTCTTATATTTCAAGGACAGGGCAAACAGGCCTCTGTCACTCCTTATCTGGAATCAAGTGGAGGGTTGGTCAGCTTTTGAGCCACTCAGCAGTGGAGAAATCAACACTATAGAAAAAAATATTTAATAGCTAATCTGTTAGCCACAAAATATTCAAAAGCTAAAGAAACTAAACGTTCATGTCATAAAATTAGAGAATGCTGGAACTGACAAGCATCTTGACTACCCCACATTCTACCTGCCATATTTCAAAGGAAAATATTGAAGCTCAGCAAGAGGTCATTTTTGTTGAAACCCACAGAAGGAAGAAAGAACCATTGATACATGAAACAGTGCGAACAAATCGCAGAAACGTGGTGACTGAAAGGAGCCAGGCAAAAAGAACACATACTGTATTATTCCATTAAATTCTGGAACAGATAAAATTAAGCTATGGTTATAGGAATCGGAAAATGTTTGGCTAGGGTGACAGTGAAGTTTTGACCAGAAAGGTGTTAGGAGAGCCTTCAGGGGCCATGACATGTTTTGTATCTTGATTGATGTGGTAGTTACATGACATACAGCAGTGTCAAAATCTATCAAATGGCATATTTACAAGTTGCACATTTTACTGCATAGAAGTTTCACTTCAATAAATTTATTTCAGAATAACTCTTAAAGCTGTTTCCAGCCATGCAGAGTGCAGCAAGTACAGTGGACACTGGGCCTCTGGCCATGTACCTGTCCATGATTTTTCTGGTTCTTTCCTTTCCTGATGCATACTCATGCCTCTGAACCAAGTCAGGTAACGGCTCTGCACCCTCTGGTCCCTGATTCCAGGTTACTACATGAAGCAGCAGCACAGAAGCAGGAGAGATATTCAGTGGGGTGCAGAATTAATTCTGAGACACTGTATGATCACTCAGACCCATTCTGGAGGCAGCCATGACTCACGCACACTTCAGGCAAGAGAAATAATGATTACAAGTTTTGCATGAGCAAAAGGGGGAGGGATTAGTGAGCTAACGAATATGAGATGCCATCTGTACTTCTAGAAATAATATAAAAAATGGAAAGCATTCCCCATTTAGTTCTTTTCGAGTCTGCAAAAGACCTAATCCAGGCACATACTGTAATCAGAATGTATCCCTAGGTATGGCATATATAGCAAAAGAATGCAAGTGAACCTTAGGAAAAATAAAGCTAAAATTGCCAATGTATTCATACCATAAATAGGTAGACAGTTTTCCCCCCAATATCTCTGAAATTGTTTTCTTTGCATGTTCCTGTTGCTTCTGATAGAGAAGTTGGATTCTATTTTATTTATCTGAGACCACTCTCACTGAAGAGAAAGTCTATGACAATGGGCAACTTGAATACTCTGTCAAACAAAGTTGGTGCTGAGTAGAAAACAGACTTTGGCCTGCAGGCCCCATTGCACCTGCTATTATAACAAGCACGTTATCTAACACCATCTGAGAGAGCCCCTGGAGGGAAGGATGTGGTTACACAGGCCCTACCTTCTGGGAGGAGTTACTTTGTACAGCCAGAATCTTAAAGTGGGGCAGAGGCTTTGCTCTCTGTATGGAGCCTCTCCACGTGAATTATAGCTTACACTCTGGGAAAAGTTCTGTTTTCAATACTTTCTTAAACCCTGTTCCTTAATCTCAAAATTTTACTAATGACGTATGTGTACATATTCATATCAGAGGTGGAATCTAAAAATACAGTGAATGTTTAATTAAAAGCATTATTACAGGGGCTAGGGATTTAGCTGCATGGCACTGTGCCTGCCTTGCAAGCTTAAGGTCCTGAGTTCTATTTCCATTCAAAAAAAAAAGCATTATTAAAGTAAAGGACACATTGTCATTAATCCCCTTCAAAACGTTCTCCCTCGCTTGAATACTTTTTCCATCATTTCCGTCACTTTCTGAAGCAGTTCTATACATTCTCTTTCTTGAATGTCTTTAGCTAACCTTCCTTGGCTGCCTTAATGCTCTAACGTGACAAAATGCTTACCTTTTATGGTCATTGTGACTTTGAGAAAGGGTCTGAAGTCACAGCTTGTCAGACCTGGTGAATAAGTTGGATGAGGGAACACTTTATTTATATATTTTTTTGTCCTCATGAGTTTATTATTTTAGGTAGACAGTACAGTTACATTCACTATTGAGATCTTGTACCTTTACATGTCAGGTCTTGGTTCTCATTTTTTCCCCTTGTCCCTGCCCTCCCTTCCCCTCCTCCCTCCACCTTTACAAACATTTCGTTTCCATTTTTTCATTTTCTCATATTTTTATTTTCCCTTATTCCCTTTCCCCTACCCTTCCCACTTTCCCTACACCTTTAGCCCCTTTCTTCCTATTTCACATTGTCAATTATATCATCACGATCTTATGTACTATTATAGTTTATTCACACCAGAGAAACTATTTGGTATTTACACATCTGTGACTTATTTATTTCACTTAGGAGTACAACCTCAATATGTATCCATTTTCCTATGAATGACTCTAATTTCTCATTCTTTGTGGCTTAGTAATATTCCATTTTATAGAAAAACCACATCTTTACCAGTTTCCAACTGATGGACAAATGGGCTGTTTCCAAGTTTTAGCTATTACAAACTGTGCCGCTATAAACATAGGTGAGCATACATCACTGTGATATGATTCTATTAATTCTTTTGGAAAGATACCCAGCAGAGGGATGACTGGGTCAAATGGAACCTCCAGTCCAAGCTCTTTGAGGTATCTCCATATTGATTTCCACAATGGTTGCACCAGTCTGCACTCCCACCAACAATGGAGAAGGGCTCCTTTCTCCCCACAACTGCGCCAACATTTGTTATTGTGTGATTTCGTGATAGCAGCCATTCTTTGTGGGGTGAGGTGGAATCTCAGTGTTGTTTTCATCTGCATCTCTCGAATGACCAGTGATGTGGAACATTTTAATGCTTTTATGCACTGGCTATCCTCTGGGATAGCACTACTAGCAGCATTCACTGTATTTTTGCAATGCCTTCTAAAAGACATTTGCAAAAGACTTTTAGAAGTGCTTCCAAAAGTGGCAAGAATGATAGGATGATACGAGTGTCTGAAGTGGCCAGGGGTAGTTTGAGGGGATTGATAGTAATGTGTGCTCTACTGTGATACGTTTTTAAAATTTAAAAATTTGCCATGTATTTCTGTCATACCTCCTATGTACACATGCACAACCCCATCTTTTTTTATAAAAGAAAAGCTTTTTATCAAAAAAGCTTAATACCAAAGTTCTAGGCCCTTTGGTCATCATAATTATTGGTTAACATTGCTAATTCCATAACCATTAGCTGTATTTTTAGCCTCTGAAGAAGTACATACATAATTTTGTTTGTTTGCTTGTTTTCAAGGAGAGCCTCTCCTTGGACTTTTAAGCTGTTTTTATTTTTCATTAAATATAGAAAATAATTTAGGGTTGGCATATCTTGCAAAACTGTTTGATTTATCATTGTGCACCTTTCAGACAACTCACTGGCATGCTGGATGTAGGAACTAAATTCTAAAGGATCTAAACCAAATATAGTCCACGCCTGAAAATTCATCTGAAGATCTCTTCAAACACTTCAGCAATAGGTGAATGTCAGGATAAAGTGAATAATATGAGACCTTTGTCACAGATTTCATACCAGTTAGGGAAAACCATAGAAAAAACCAATGGATATCAACATTTTAGTGCTCCTCTCAAAGGAAGAAGCAAAGTTAGAAATCATGACTAATTATTGGTCAGTCTGATTTATTTTCCTAGACACTTGTGTCTCATTTCCAATTCACTGTAGTATCTGAGTAAGTAATGACAGATTTTATTTTTTTACATTATATAATATAATGTCCTGAGGTCTGGGGTATTCCCCAAGCACAAATTCTAGTACATTAAGGGAGAATTGTTCATTGGTCTATGGTACGTACTCCTGTTCATTTAAATTTCATTTGAATCATTTGTACTAATTGGCAGACTAGATCCCTTGGAAGCCCTGAAAAATCTACTAATAGGCTATTTCTTTATATGTCAGTGTGAGCATTTGCATTTCTAAATCTTTAACTCATTAGATAGTGAATATTTTTCCTGCTATTCAACAATGGAGAGAAATCGACTGCCATCGTGCTGTTTATGACTTTTGCCAAATAAATAAATAAATAAAAAGCCTGTGCTTGTGTCACTACTCCTAGCAGGAACAGTACGCAGATAATCGTGTCATCAAGTAATAGTTCAACAATAATGATGGGCCGATAACTTGGCTTCCACACTTGGCTCTGCCAACCAATTATTTGTAAGGTCTCAGATAAGCCCTTTAATTTATTTGAGATTCAATTTTCAAACCTACAAAATGGCAATGAAATATCTGGTTGGTCGCAGGGATGCTGTGCATCTGAGATGCAGCATTTTAAAAGCCTTCTTTGTTGCAGTGGTCTAGACGTAGCTCAGTGCACTCAGGGCCTCTACGCAGCTGTTAGAGGGGCCTCGTTACCATCACCACGGGCTTCCCTCCAGAGCCAAGTGGCCTCCGCCTCGGGGAAAGGGATTGAAAGCTTCCTTGTAAGACAAGGCATATAGATTCCACACTATATTAATTTCTTACAGCTCTATTAAAATTCACCACAAATAGGGTGTCTTCAAACAACAAAAATGTATTCTCTCACAGAGGAAGAAGTGCAAGTTCCAGAGGCCGGGAGTCTGAAATCCAAGTGTCGCAGGGTCCCACTCCCTCCAAACCCTCTCAGGAGAATCCCTGACTCTTCCAGATCCACCTGTCTCCATCTGCAGATGGCCTCCTCCCCTTTCATTTCCTCTATAAAGATGCCAGACTTTACATCCAAGCTTGCCCTAGATCCAGCATGTTTCCTTTCTAGTGCTGACTGACATTTATAAGAAGACCCAATTTACATCAAGGCGGCATTCTGACGTTCTGAGCAGACATGAATGTCGGGGAGACCTTAATCAATCTGGGTCACCTACTACAAGCCGCATGAGTCACAAGCCAGGCTGTCTGGGAACTAGTGCTAGCCAAGGTGGGAGCCTGTATTTAGGACCCATGGAGAAGAGCCTCAGGATGCCAGGCAGGGAACAGAGCGGGCTCACATGCGCCACCTGGTCCTCCCTCCTTACATCTCCAGGAAGGGAAGCCGTCCCTGTCCAAAGGCACCCGGAGGCAAAGCTAGGGACAAAACCTCCTGACTCACAACTCAGTGTTCTTTGTATCACACAATTTAAGTCTTTAGATGGTCTTACCAAGCATAAATCTAAAACCAGAAAATTAGTGACATCTACTTATGCTAATTTCATCAGTCAGAACAGGATGGTTTAGTACATTTTGCCAACTTTCATTTTTAGCTATGTAATTGATATCAATTAACTTTCCAATTAAGAACAAAGTAAAATATGGATATTATTCAATTTAAAGGGAAAATACTTGAACACTTGAAAGTGTGGGAGAGCAAGTGTAGCTGATGTGGTATATGCTGATATCAGAAGGAACAGAGGTTAAGCAAAGGAATACTTCCAGGAACAAAGAAAAATACTTCATATCACAGGTGATGAAAGGGCCAGTTCAAGAAGAATGAATTTTAAGCCAGTTATTTAGCTCAGTGGTTCCACCACCTGCCCTCACAAGCACGAGGTCCTCAGTTTGACTCCCAGTACAAAAAAAAAAAATAAAAAAAAAAAAAAAAAAGAAAAAAAAGAATGAATTTTAAAACCTAAATTTAGAAGCATCTAATACTATATCTTTATATATATATATATCGATTTTTATTTACATATCTTTAAATATAGATTTACATATGCATATCACAGTTAAAGAATTAAAAGGATATATGGGCAAATCCACAATTTTGACTGGAGATTTGTAACAACCTCGGTTTCTCACCAGTAAAGCAAGACGACAGAAACTAAGTAAGGCCACATCGGATGGGAACATTAGGAAACTTGACCTAATTAGTATGTAGGACAGTTTGCTACACTACTACGGACAAGCAAAGCTATTTTTTTCCAGTGTACATGAACTGTTACCCACACTGACCACAGCAATTCCTCACATATCCCAAAGGAGTGAAGTCACTCAGAGTATGTCCTCTGCACACAGTGGAGTTCAGGTAGAAATTAATCCCAAAAATATGCACAACGACAAATCCGCAAATGTTGGATGCTCAGCAAAATACTTCTACATAGCTGTGAGTATAAGAACAACCCACAGTAAAAATTAGTAAGGATGCTGAAATATGAACATACCATGTGGTACAACACAATATAACTAGTGGAATGCAGCGGATGAAGAGTTGGAGGAGCGTTTAGGGCCTGAAATGCATATATTAGAGAAAAAGAAAGGCTGAAAAGTTAATAACTGATGATTTGACATTAAGAAGCCAAGAAGACACTGCAAATATGAAAGGACTAAAAGAGGAAAAAAAATAAATGGCATAAAAATATGCAACATCAACAACTCCCAAATTTCATTTGTTACAAAGACTAATAAACTTCCATTATAACTGATCAAAACAAGGAGGAGATCCTAACCTTTGGGAGGCTGAGGCAGGAGGGCTACTTCGAGTTTGAGGCCAACCTGGGCTATGTATTGAGTTCAAGGCCATCCTGAACTACACAGTGAGACCCTGTCTCAAAACAAACAAAAACAAAAAGCAGGCAGAAGAAATAATCTCAAGAATAGAAAATACCTACAGACATTGAGAATAAAATGAGAGAGACTATATCAAGTTTGGAGTATAGAACATTAAGACTCTCTGTTATTAACACTGAAAATCTATAGGAAATAAAAGAATGTGATATTAGGATAAAGAAAGCAAATAAAAGGAGTAGTGGTGCAGCCCTGTATTCTCAGATACCTGGGAGGCTGAGGCAGGAGAATTGCAAGTTGAACCCCAGTCTATGCAACTTTGCAACTTTGTGATGTACTGTCTCAAAATAAATAAAAATATAGAGGGCTGGTTTCAGTCCCTGGTGAGAGAGAGCAAGAGAGAGAGAAGGAGAGAGAGAGAGGGGGAGAGAGGGAGAGAGAGAGAGGAGAGAGAGAGAGAGAGAGGGAGGGAGAGAGAGAGGGAGAGAGAGAGAGGGAGAGAGAATACTATAACAGAGAACATAGAGGCCAGATACACAAACCCATACATGTAAAATATGTGAGATACAAAAGAAGGCTCGATGCAATGACCTTTTCAGTAAGCAATACTAGGTCAATTGGTAGTCACACTGAGGAAGAAAAAAAAAACCTAAAATTTGACTTCTCCCTCCTACTATGCATTAAAATGAACACTGGATGGGTCAAAGACCTATATTTGTAAGGAAAAATGACATACCACATAGGTAGTAACAAAGCAGATAATCTTCATGACCTTGGCTTGGGCAGAAAATTCTTAAATAGCACTGTAATAACATTAGCTATGAAAGAACAGATTGATGAACTGGGCTTTATGAAAATTAGGAACATTTATTATTTTTTGAGAAAGCAACCCAATTTTTATTATTAACAGGCAAAAGATCTGAACAACCTCCCTCTCTCTCACAAACACA
Source organism: Fukomys damarensis (assembly GCF_012274545.1). Lineage (NCBI taxonomy): Eukaryota > Metazoa > Chordata > Mammalia > Rodentia > Bathyergidae > Fukomys > Fukomys damarensis. Next base: position 2,293,358 of record NW_022900930.1, on the reverse strand, counting down.
CACATAAACACATACAACATCCAAGTTAAAAATGCAGGCAAAGGGAACAGGAGGTGGGAGACAGTGATCTGATCACATTTTTCCTACTTCTCTGAGCAAGAAGGCGGCAGAGTCCATCTCTGAGCAGATCACCCAGCACAGGTGACCCCCCTCCAGAAAGCTCCTGTGTTTAAGAATGGCTTAAATGGGGGGTGATTTAGCTGGGCCGGGGATTTAGCTCAGTGGCTGTGCCACCTGCCTTGCAAGCGCAAGGTCCTGAGTTCAATCCCTGATACCAAAAAAAAAAAAAAAGAACGGCTTTGGGGAATGGTGTCCTTTTCCAAAGGCCTCTACCGGCTCTTCTTGTTCTAAGCCTACATGAGGTAACTGAGCAACTCCGAGCAAGTGAAGAGGAAGTCAAACCCTGCTGGGGGTCCTGGCTCTGCTACTGTTTGTCAGTGTGATGCTGGGTGCCTCACTTAACCTTTCAGAGTCTTGGTATTTCTCATGTAAGATGACGAAGTTAATCCTATTCATTTTAAATGTAGCTGTGAGGATTAAATAACAGATATGAAAATACCTAGTGCAGACGCTAGTACTTGAAATTTTATATGCATAGAGAGACAGACAACTTCCTGAAGCCAGGCGTACTATTTCTAAAACTTACGCCACTTAACTCCAGCTTTCTTTTTCCCTATTTTTTAAAAACAATGGATATATCCTCCCAAAAGATCATAATTTACTGTAGCTGTGTGTGCATAACTAGAATGTATGGAGAGCTTCATATGCGCTATTATTAGAGAGATGGTGAAATCAGATTGAGGGGTGCAGAATCCAACAATGCAAGTGTTCTGGATTTTCTACATCAAATCAGGGAAAATCTTCTTTTAAGGAATTATATTGATAAATATCCCCTGGGGTAGATCAGAGTAAAGGAAGCCATGAAGTTACTTTGAGTCATAAGACAGGACAACACTGAGATGAAAACAGAGTCAGAAAGTAACCGTAGATTTAAATTTCCCCCCCTGGAGTGCATCTTAACAAAGCAGTTTTCTTGACTGAAATTTTCCTCTTCATTTGACTGCCTGGAAAATGGTTACTTAGGATTTGGAATCACACGTTCAGCCCATCAGTGTTTCTACAGCAGGCCCCTGCCGTGCGTCAAGCGCCACGCCAGGCACCAGGGACAGTGTCGTGCGCAGTTCAGCTTCGACCTCACCTCACGGGCTCAGCCTTGGCTTCGGGCCCCTGCATTGCTCCTGCCCTTTTCTCAGGCCATGGGTGCACCAGGCAACCAGGCAACAACCCTTCCCTTCCCGGGGCTGCTGCCCTAGCCAGTGGGTGGGGGGACTGCCAGAGAGGAAGAACCACAGCTCCTCATCTTTTCTTCCCCAGTGCACAAGTTCAATTCTGACACGCAGTGGACACTCCACATGTTGGATAAAAGCATGTTCATGAGACCCAGGTACAGTCAAATCTGTTAAATGGTTCTTTTCATGAATATTAGAGAAATAGCAACAATCACATCCGGGAACATTACATCTTTTCGAGACCATCCTTTGCTTTTGTTATGTAGGTGAAGTGATGTTTGGCTAGCCGTTTACAGTTTAAAATCATGAGGATCTTTGGGAAAAAAATAGAATGAGCTTCCATTTACTTGCCCACAGCTATGCATATAACTGACTTAGTCATTCATGCCAGGGGATTCATTAAATTTTGATAACAATTGACAATATTCATCCAGAGAAAGAAAGTAGTAGAAGAATTCATAGAATTTAACTGCAGCAAAATCAGGGACTCCCCACAAAAGCAGTAACACTGCTTATTTAAACACAGACTGCAGATCTAAAAGCCTCCTCATGATCATAAACGTGTGCCTAATTATATTGGAAAAACACGAAAGCAACTAAACTGCCATCATTTGTGCCAAAAAAGGGAGACACCATTCTTCAGTGATGCTAGGCAGATTCTGGAGGCTTAAGAAACATAAACATAGAGGGAACTTTGGAGGATGGAATCATGGTTGGCTTTTAGTCATTTGCATACAACCCCACAGCGAAGGACTGAGGCCTGAGAACATAAAGTACCTACTTGGTCTGGTGTTTGGATCCTTTCAGGTGGGCATGGTACTGTTCTATAGAGTTTAAGGAGACACTGCAGATGGTACATCTGTAAGTGCGCCTCAGACCTGTGGACAACAGACAGACAGACTGGTTAGCCACTTTCCTCATCAGCAGCCTGCCTGCATTCTAGCACATTCTCCAGGTTAAGGGCAGAGAACAAGGGGCCTTCCGATGCACCCCACCAACCACACGTCACCCAGCTTCCGGACCCCTGCCAGTGAGACCCCCAGCAGAAACGTGAGCTGCATGAGAGGGGAGCAGCCTGCTCCATTTACCATGTCTGAAATTATGAGATCATTTGGTGTTGAATCAAAGCTAAGTGTTTGTGGATATTTTATAACTCAAAGAAGCTTTACTACCTTTTCCCTAAGGCACACAGACTTAGCTGGCTGTCACCTCTACATTGAAATTTGGAACATCTATTCTGATTCCTCTCCCGCCTCCTCCCACAGCAGAATTGGAGGCACAACTTTAGACATTATTTATATAGGGGCTTCTTCTAGGATTATCTTATATGGTGTAAACACAAGGAGAAGGGTAAGACATCAGTATGTTTCATATGAAGTCTTACTCTCTGTCAGAGACTTTAAAAGAATAGCCATACATTCACCTAGTTTTTCATTTCATTAATTCATTAAGATAGTATAACTCAGAACCAACACAGGGAATCCAAGACGACTAAGATGCTCTGTGCTCCTCAGGAGCTGAGTAAAAATCTGGAGCCTTTCACATTATTGACCGATCTACAGACAGACATGTGTAACGAAGCAGCTTTGACCAAATAACTTCAAACATTTTTCACAGCGCAGAGACACACAGAGGAACATAGCTCTTCAGCCAGGATGCTCCTTCCTCTTACAGAGAAAAGAAAGGCCAGTCACCATCTTAAACGTTGGCTTTATTACTCAGATCCATCATCCTGGCTGTACGACCCAGAGAAAGTCACATCACCTCTGCTGGCTCCCCGTTTCCTCATCTACAAGACCAAGACATGCTTACACGTACCACAACTTTGCTGCAGTAACAGAGAGAATAAGATCTATGAACATGTCTGCCAAGTGAGAGTGGCTGTTACTAGTTTTGCCAAGAAATTCTAGTCTCACCATTGTAAAAGCCAGGATATCAAATAGCGGTCGCATCTCTTTCTAATGAGTATGTAGTGTTTTCCTTCCTTGAGGAAAATTATCTGTTTTTCTAAGAAGGAAATAATGTACACTGGTTGGAAGAGCTTTGCAACTTGCTACGTGGATAACTTTAGACAAATTATTGGACTTTTATAGGCTTTGTTTTCCTTATAGTGCTTCGTGATGGTGGCTGGGTGAAATATGACATCTGTGAGAGTCTCCTGTTGAACGCCAGGCCTCTCTCAGTGTGCTGAACTCTGCCGCCACCTGCAAGACCCAAAGGCCCAGAGACTGTGGCTTGTGAGAACTTCTGACAGCAAAGGACACGATGTAGCAGAGTTCTCAGAGCTTGTCAGAACAACGAGACGTAAGAGTTCTCCCTAGACTGCATATATCAAGCATGAGAGCTGCTGATTTGGTGATGTCTCAGGTACTACCCAAGGGGGCCAACTGAAGTTGAGACAAAGAAATCCCAGAGGATGTCACAGTGAATCCCACCCAGAGATACAGCTAATATGAGTTAATATTTTAATAAAAAGAAACCTCTGTATCCAGATGCTGGCAGTACTCAGTTGGGCATCTTTAAGCACCTCAGATGAGATTCTTAGCCTATACTAAGCGATTGCAAGTCTCCAGCAAAAACACCAAAGTACAAGGTTGGGGGTGGGGGGGGCAGAGGGTCAGGTTGCAACCTCTGCCCACGCAGCAGTGGCCATGCTAGCTCTGTGCAGTAACTTTCATGTGAATTCTCATTTCCCAAAGCTTTCTAACCTTCCACCTCGCATCCCTCAGCCCTGGAGGAACCAGAAGCAACTTAGAGTAAAAGTAAGAAGAGCAAAGGTCCCAGAAGACGAGCACAGCTCCAGACAGAGTAAAGGAGAGAAATCTACCACCATCTCCTTCCCATGGCAAGCAAGCATCCCCAATAAAAACTGTGCTGGACCAGACAGCGACAAATGTTTGAAAATTTGGGCGATATTTTAAATAGATTGCTCTAACTTGGATACATTAGTGGAGGAAATGGAGACTTTTTGCTGTCTATGAATGAGTAAACGACTTTACTACTTGAAAGTGAAAATTCATGACACACGTGACTTTTATCCCAGGGGTAGGAAAATATGAGCTCCACGGACTCCATTTCAGTGAAGCAAGGAGGACAAGAAAAGCTTCCTTTGTTAAGCCCAATGGGTCCTGCTTATGGAATGTTACAGTGTAACCAAACTTGCTTTTATGTCCTCATCATGAGCAAAAACAGAGCTTCCTGGAGACTCTCACACTGTGATGGCCTGATTCACATTTCAGAGAAGCCTACTGAAACAGCACACGGAAGCAGGGCTGTCAGTATGAGGAGGAACACTTTCGGTTTTGTTTAAACCACATACGTGGATACTGACATGCCTAGTTTCCATAAGAGTCCATCTAACAGAATGGGGGGGCACATTTACTTAACAGGAGTGAGGACTAGAGTTTCATTCCAATGTGTGTGCGCGCACACGCACACACGCACACACGGACACATACACACACACACACACACACACGATAAATTTAATAATGGAAGTAAAAAGAAGCAACAATGAAATTGCAACTTCCCAGGCACAGTTTACCAGTTCAAATGTGAAGCCAAAAATTATTGAATCTCTGTATTCACTTGAGGAATTACTGAGCCTTCAGGCTTTAGCGAGTAGATGGACCTCCAGCAACCACGCGGTCATGCAGATGCCCAGGCTGGCCTCGTGGAGGTTCTGATTCTGTGGATTTGGCATGGAGCCTGGAAATGGAGACATTTCAGACCATAACCCCACCCCCATGAAATGCCCACGCTCTAAAAAGTACTCTCCTTCATAATCAACCAATGTCCTCCGGGAGAACTGGAACATGTCAGAAGAATACTTAGTCTTAAAAATGAAAAAAATAAAAGATAAAAAGGATGAGAGCTATTCCATAAGGAAAAACCTGTGCCTGCATTGCCTTTCTGTTTCACAGGTGTGCATGATTCAGAGAGATCACCATGGTCCCCACATCCAGAGGCTGTAAGTTATCACAGCCAACACGGAGGTGGGAGTTGTCTGGATGCCTACGCAGGGCTGATCCTTTCTGCTCTTTTATGCATGAATCAAAATATGAAAACCAGCTTTAGGCATTACTCTCTCCAGAGTTCTCCATCAATCTTGTCATAATAAACGGTAAATACTGTTTATAGGAGTCCGCTTCAGACTACAGAATAACAGAAGATCTCTTTATAACAAATGGAGGTTAAGTTTGACAATACGCATACATATTTATGTTTAAAAAGGAGCACTTTTAAGAACACCAACAAATCTTAAAAATATTCTGATCTGTTGTTTTTCTGTAATGGTTCTCCTGCTCTGCAGCCAGGCGTGGGTAGAAAATACTTGGCAGTTGATTGTGATGCAAACTACAGGATCATAAACTAGAAAGACCATGATGTAAACAAGAAAAAAGGCAGAGAAGAGGCAGGGGATACCTCCCCTCACAAGACACAGTGTTCTTGATGGAAACTTGGTGGATCATTAATGCTCAGTTGAAATCCTAATTAGTTTGGAATTATATGGCTCCCTTTTCCTTAGGGAACTAGAGAATCTTATTATTAAGCCTAAAAGGCTAATTTTCTTATTCTGTTCATTTTTAGCACAATAACATATTGAAGGTATCCTAAGACCTTTTCAGGTTTAAAGGTTATTTCTGCAAAATTGCCAAATATGCAGAATTGCCCTGTCTGTAAGGAGCTGGCAGACAGATCAGATGAAGAGAGAAAACATGGCCAGAAGCAGAAAGTACACAGGGAACCACAGCAGGGACCATGGTAAAGGGAAGGAGACCTTGCAGGAACAAGCAGTAGAGGCTAAGCTAGCTCAGGAGATCCAGAAAAGCTTCTCGATGATGCACTGCTTTTGTATTTATATTTCCTAGGACAGCATTTAGAAAACAGATGGTTCTGGAGAGTTTACCAGAATGCAACTACTCAAAGTGTCTTGTCAAGTCTAGCAAAGCTAGAAGTCCCTATGGTTTCAGTCGCCTACATTCTACACTAGGGAGTCATTATTGAGCTTTTATTATGGTGCCAGGTATTTTGCTGAATGCTAAAGACATAGGCAAGATCAAGACAGAGCACATTTTCTTATGGAGCTGGACAAAGAGAAAGACAAGAAACAATAAACAAAGGCTGAGAAAGTGTTGTGCCAGAAGTGAGAAGGATAATGAGAGAGGAAACAAGAAGAGGAGTGGTCTTCTTTGGCCAACAGAGTTTTCTGGAGTGTCTAAAATAAAATAAAAGATGATAATTGGCATGTGACATGGAGGTCTGGGGGGAAAGTGTTCTCAAGGGGATGAATGGCAAGCACATAGGGTTAGAGGTGGAGATGAGACTGGTGCATTCAAGGCATAAGAGGTGGTGGGCAAAGAAAAATGTAATACAAGTTTTAAAAAAGCCTCGTCCACCTGGAATTCTACATCCAGCACAAACATCACGCAAAAGTGAAAGTAGACCAAGAACATTCCCCAGCCAAAGAAAATAAGTCTGCCAGCAGCTTATACTACAGAAGTGCTGTACAAAGTTCTACAGAGTGAAAAAACAAAGAACCAGTTGTAAATTCAGATCTGCAGAAAAGATCAAGAACACCAGAGATGACTGATATACGGAATGAATCTTTTAAATTTTCTCTTAATTTATTTGAAGACTGCATGTAAAACAAAATTATAACACTGTATTGTGTATTACATTGTTTATAATGTATATATATATGTAACATATACAATAACAAAAACAGAAGAATGAGATTTAGTAGAACAAGACTACTGAGAAATCATTATATTTTACATGAAATGAAACAATGGTAATTCCAAATAGTGATAATTTAAGGATGCTGATAATTCAGTATAATCCCTTAGAATAACTACTAAACAAATACAATGATAAAAACAGAGAGCTAACATAAAGTGGAATGGTAAGTAGTATTTGATCAGCCCATAACAAAGTAGGAAAGGAGGAACAGAAAAATAGAAAACAAATACAACAAGTAGCAAAATGGTTAAGCTAAATTTAATCAGATTAATAATTACATACATGTGAATAGATTAAACTTTCAAAATACTGAAATTATTAGTCTGGTTTACAAAAAGCAAGATCCAAATACACACTGAATTCAAAATATGTGCTCTGAATAGCTATATGTTGAAAGTATAGCACAGAACAAATTGCACCACAAAGACAATACATAAACACAGTGGAATTGCTTCTATTAATATTAGATAAGATAGATCTCATAACAAGATATTTCACCAGAGTTGTAGAGGATATTTTATGAGAAGAGAATTTCTCAGGAGAACAGAAGTCCAAATTACAAAGGGTAAGAACAAAGGGCAAGAGGGGTAAATTTTGACAAAAAACTAAATGAAGAAATACTTAAGACCACAATAATAGGAGCTCTTAATCAGTACTTGTCAGAAAAATAGGACAAAAAATCAGTATAATTTTAAAACTCTGACCAAAAGTACCATTTTGTATTAACGGTACTTATAAGACACTACACTCGATAACTGTGGAAAACATAAATTTTTCAAGTGTATGTATGAAGGAAACCAAGTTAAAATGCAGGTTAATGAGCCATGAAAAAGTCTTAAAATTTTCAAACACTTATGATATTTGACTACAATTGAATTAAGTCAGAAATAAAAAGCAAGGAGAGTTATCAAAGACCTAAAACATTTCTAAATAGCTCATGATAAAAAAAAATCCAAATGTAAATGTAAAATATTTTGAACTGAATAATAAGGAAAATGTAACATATGAAAAATTTTGGGTTAAAGCAATTTTTAGAAAGCAAGTTAAAATTTTACAGTAGACTCAAAGAAAGGCTTAAAATCAATGGTCAAGCCAGGCATAGTGGTACACATATATAATCCTAACATTCAGGAGGCTGAAGAATTCAAGTCCATTCTTGGCTACTAACAAATTCAGGGCCAGCCTGGACTAGGAAGTGAGACTGTGTCTCAAAAAACAAACAAACAAACAAATCGATGAGTATTGCCCTAAGAAGTAAAATAAGACAAGCAAACTTAACCTAAGTCAGGAAGGAGGAAGAAAATAATTAGGAGAAGAAATCAATGAAATAAAAAACAAACCACAGATAAAACTAACAGAACTAAATACTGCTTCTTAGAAAAGATTAATAAAAGTGTCACCTCTTAGTAAGCCTGGTGGAAGCTTGTTAAAAACACAAATGACCAAAACCAAATAATGGATATTAATATATATTCTACAGACATTTTTAAAGGACAATGAAAGAATTTCGTGAGCAATTTCACATTCAAATAAACCTCACGGCATATACAAAAATGGACAGATAGATGCCTTTAAAATCCAACTTACTGGAAGCTAAAATCAGATGGAACAGAAAGTCAGAATAGCTATTAAAAGAATTAAATTCATTGTCATACCTTTCCTAAAAAGAAAGATTTAACTAAACCCAAAGGATTTCACTGGGTAATCCCATCAAATATGATGAGATCACATACTAATTCTGCATAAACTCTTGGAAAACAGAGGAAGAAGAAAATATAAATAGAAGCAGAAGAAAGCATTTGATAAGTTTCAGCACCCAGTTGTGACCACAACTCTCATTAAACTCAAGAGGACATTAGCTGATGATGATCATCTTGGAAACATGACAGCCAATGTTGTAGTAAATGGTAAAATAATGGGCAGGATTTTACAAAGAAGAGAAAGGCTAACAATGCCATTTCATTTCCAGTATTGCTAAGACTCAAATGTTGTGTCTTATGTATGTGAAAGATGCCTCTGCCACGGAACTGTTCAGAATATTCTTTCACTGTCCCTATAAAGTGCCTATGGAATATATATTGATATCCACTCGTTGGTTCTGGTAATTTGGGTTTGTTATAAACTTTTATCAGGCTTAATAAGAGATCAGACTGATATTAATCTTTCCTGAGAGCAGATTTTTTTTTTTTTTTTTTTTTT
>NW_022900930.1:2243150-2283925 GCF_012274545.1 Fukomys damarensis | reverse complement strand
TCTTATTAGAATCTTATGCATTGTTGCAGAATATTCACACCAGGGAAACTATTTGGTATTTACACATGTGGGACTTATTTATTTCACTTAGGAGTATATCTTCAATATGTATCCATTTTCCTATGAATGAATCTATTCTCTCGCTCTTTATGGCTGAGTAATATTCCATTTTATAGAAAAACCACATCTTCTTTATCCAGTTTCCAACGGATGGGCAAATAGGTTGTTTCCAAGATTTAGCTATTACAAACTGTGCCGCTATAAACATGGGTGCACATACTTCTCTGTGATATGATTCTTTTAGTTCTCTTGGAAAGATACCCAACAGAGGGATGGCTGGGTCAAATGGAACCTCCAGTCCAAGCTGAGAGCAGATTTAATGTTACTACTTTTCTTCCTTTAGTTTTTTTTTACTATTGCATTGATTTCTTCTCTTTATTCTCTCCCTTCTACTTCTCTAGTTCAGGAATGTCACAGGTGCAACCATCTCTATTCAACATGACACTGGAGATTATAGGCAATGCCATCAGGAAAGAAAGGAGAATAAAACATACACAGATTGGAAATGAAGAAGTAAAATGTTCTTTACTCATAGAAGATATTGCATTTTAATCAGAAAATCCTAAGGGATCTACAAAATAACCAGAATAAGTGAAGTCAGTAAGGTTACCTCATACAAGGCAAGTAGGCAAAAAACTCAATTGCATTCTTGAAATAGCTGCAACTAATTGAAAATGTAATTTTTAATACCATTACAATAGGATCAAAAATAATTTTAAAACATTAGGAATGAATATAACAAAGAATGTACAAAACTGAAAATTACAAACACTTTGAGAGAAATTAAGAATATATATGTGTACACATATATATGCCATAGTCATAAGCTAAAATAATCAATTTTAAGATAGCAATTCTATAATTTCTTTGCAAATATATTAAAATTCAAGAAGCTTTTTGTAAAAATAGACATGAAGATTCTAAATTTTAAGTATATATCAAAAGATCTAGGGCTGGAGAGGTAGCTTAGTGCCTTCCAAGCATGTGTGAAGCTCTGGGTTCCAATCTCAGAAACTGTTGAATGGGGGACTTAGACAATTTGAAAAAAAAGCTCAAGGACTCACAACTTGAGGATCCTAAGAGTTTCTATAAAAACTCATGGAATGTTTATTGTGGTACTAATCAACTTACAGAATCAGCTTAGATATCCACCAACAGATAAATATAAAAAGAAAATACGATACATATACATAAAAAAACAAAATTATATCATGTTCAGGAAAATGGATAGAACTCAAGGTTGTGTTACATGAAATTAGAGCACTCAGAAAGGCAAGTATCACAGGATTTTCTCAAATGTGGAAATTGGAGAATAAAGAAAACAAATTGATAGTAGAAGGGGAATTATCAGGGAAGGTCAGGGATAAAAGAGGTTAGAAAAGGAAATAGAAAAATATAAAAGAATATCTTCATGAATATAATATAGGAACACATATCCTAGGAAAACAATGCATTGAGCATAAAAAATGATAAATTGCATTTTATAAAAAGCAAAGCTTTTGCTTATAAAAGACTCAACTAAAAAAACAGAGAGGTAATATACAACCTGGGAAAAATATTTGCAATACATTTATCTAATGCAGGACTCGTATCCAGAATATTGAATAAAATCAATAATTAAAAGACAAGCAACATTAAAAAAAACAAATGCAAAAAAGTTAATCAAGTATGTCATAAAAGATATAAAGATGATCTTCAAGCACATGGAAAGTGCTCATTTGTCATCACAGAAATGCAAATTAAGAGAATAATTAAATAGAATCTCAGACCCACTGCAAGTCTTAACATCACATAAGTCAATAAGAAATGTAGAGGACTTCAAGAAAGATGGTAGAATGGTTAGCAGCAGAGAAACAGCCTCTCTCAGATTTGGAATCAATCCAGATATTGAAATATAGCAACTTGAGGAAGAGAAGGAGAGGGGAGGTGGCTCTCAAGGAACCAGCAAGGATCTGGAGAATTGGAGCCCACAAGAGAGCGAAGAGAGGGACTGCAAAGCAGAAGAGGGAGGTAATAAGCAGAGCTTTCTCCTGAGCCCTGGCAGAATGTGGGAGGAGGGCTTGAACCTGCAGATACAGTGACTGCTAATAACCCCAGAGGCTGCAAAAGAAGAAAAGCACAAGTGGAACAGAGCAGTGGACACTGTGGACTGAAGTGGCTGGTAAGTCATTTGGGCTCAGACATCCTCTGGGAGAGGGCAATTGCTAGGTCACTATTTTGAAAAGGAGCCAACAACTCAGAACTCAGAGCAGCTACAGATTAGCTGCATCTAGCAGCTCCCAGTGTTAGGTGAGGTGCAGCCAAATGCAAGCCAGCAGGGGGCTGAATTCAAAGCAGTAGCTGACTTCAGCCAGTAGGAGGCTCCCAGAATGTGGCAGGCTGAATAACTGGTCCCAGCCTCACATCCAGAAATGAGAAGCAGCCTGAACTTCAGTGAAACTAAAGGCCCAGGTTTACTGGGATTGTCCACCACCACCACAGTACTACTTCTGGCTTGTTGGGATTAATCAATATGTATCTGTTCTCTACTTGCCTCTATCAGTCAGAGTAGATACACACTTGACCGTGAACATTTTTTTCTGCTTTTCTTTTCTTTGCATATATATTTTTTTCTCTTTCTCTTGATTCTTTGTTCTTGTTTATATGAGTGCGAATATTGTTTCTAGTTTTTGTTGTTATTGTTTTGTTCTCTTCTCATTTCTGTTTCTCTCTTCGTTCTCTCCCTCCTTTCTTCACCAGTTCTGAAAGCCTGAATACTTCCTTTGTCCTCCAGCCTTGCTTCTAACCTCTTTCTCCTCTTCTATTGCTGTATTTTTTTCCCTAACTCCTTTTAAATTTTCTCCCACGGGTAAAATCCATTTAATGAGGGGATATTTACTGTGCAGAATTTTCTGGTTGTTTTTAGATTTTATCACATAACTACAAGTCTTGTTCATATGGTTAAAGCTGGCAAATTAATTGTTACTATAGTTTATTTTCTACTGTGTTTGATGCCACTGTTATTACCAATTGTACTACTTTAGCCAAGGTGACATAATTGTTCTAGTCAGATGTTCTTCTTTGTATGCCAAGACTGAGATTGCCTGAGGGTCATAATACTACAGCCACTGCCAAAAAACCAGGGGCCAGGCCAAATAGAAAATGACTTGTCATCCCCAATAAATTGAAGAGATAGAATCCTGTAATAGACTCAAAACCCAAAAGCCAGCTACACTTGGAAGACATCTCTGAGAAGCAGTCATTTCCTAAGGGTTATCAATACTAACAATAAAGATACCATAAGAAATTCACAAATATGAACACAGGAATTAAAATTAAAAAAAAAAATGCCAGGGATTTAACTTAGTGGTTCTGCTGCCTACCTTGCAAGGACAAGGTCCTGAGTACGATCTCCAGTAAAAAAAAAAAAAAAACAGAAAATGAGAAGACATAGATGCAAGATGCAACCCCAGACCTCCAGCTCATCAATGGCAAACCCAGGGGACAATGAAGTGGAAAAGTTCAAAAGTCACCTGCCTGGACTCTCTGAAGTGGTAACAGTGGAAAGACCCAAGTAGATGAATGAAGCTCTAGAAAAAAAAAATCAGAAAGAATTTCTCAGATAACTCAAGAGATGATGACCATATGAAGAGTATGATTAGTGAATCTAGAGTAGATACAGATAAAATTAGAGGAGCTTAGGAAAACATGAGTGCCCAACGTAGGAAAGAAATGGGACTCATGAAACAGATTCAATCAAATATCCAGGAGATTAAAAATTCTATTGAAAGTAAATACAGCAGAGTAACTCAATGTGAGGACAGAGTATCAGTCTACAAGACAGGATTTCAGTTAGCAATCATGAAAAGAAAAAGAAATATGTCTTAAAATAGCAAAAGACCACAAAAAATCAAACCAACAGCTGCTACATGATGCAAAGAAGGATAACACAACATTGCTAAGACTCAATGAAAAAGAGGATATAATGCAAAGGACATAAAAAAGCCTGGTCACAGAAGTAATGCCAGAAAACTCCCCTAGCATGAAAAAAGAATTTGACATACAGATAAGAGAGACCTATAGAACTCCAATTAGCCATGATTTAAAAAATAATCTATCATAAGGCACGTAATAGTCAAGATTCCAGAAATTCAACACAAGAACAGAATAGTAAAAGCTGTTAGGGAGCAGAAACAAATCACTTATAAAGGATATTCCATCAGAATTACAGCAGACATTACAACACAAAGCCTTAAATCAAGGAGAGCTTGGAGTGAAGTATTTCAAGCCTTAAAACAATACAACCCAGACACCAAACAAAACCATCTTTCAAAACTGATGGAGAAATAAGACACTTTCATGACAAAGAACATTTGGAGACACCCATGACCAGGGAAACATCACTCCAAAATGTTCTGAGGGGCATTCTAGAAAGAGATAACAAAGATTACAACCTCATGCACTCCAACAGAGTGAATATGCAAGGCAAGGCAAGTAATTAAACAGAAGGGAAAAAAAGAAAACCAATAACAGGAAAATAACATGACAAGGATAAGTCAATACATATCACTTATGACCATCAATATAAATTGTTTTAATTCACCAATCAAAGAAACAGACTAGAAGAATGGATCAAGAAATAAAAGCCAACAATATGCTGCATACAAGACACATTTAACTCAAAAAGAAATTCATGGACTGAAAGTCAAAGGACAAAAAACAATACTCCATGTGACACAAATCCAGAAAAAAACAAGTGTAGCTATTCTAGTCGCAAAGTGGATTTCAGGCCAAGACTGATCAAGAGTCAAAGAAGGTCACTACTACATTCTTGTTAAGGAAATGACCCAAGAGGAAGAGAAAACAATCATAAGTATATATGCACCGAATACCAGAACACCCAACTATATAAAATAAGCACTAATAAAATTGTAATGGGGGACCTCAATACCCGAATGTCACAAATAGATCAACTAGATAAAAGTCAACAAAGAAATAACAGGACTGAACCAAACTTTTGAACAAATACACCTAGTAGATGTGAATACGGTGTGTTCCAACCTACAACACTAGAATATGCATTCCTCTCAGCTGCACATGGCACATTCACCAAAATAGACTACATATTAGCTCATAGAACATGCTTAAGTATATGCAAAGTAACTGAAATTATCCTATGCATATTATCAGACCATAGTGCAATGAAATTGGAACTCAATGGCAAAAGAAACCACAAAAACTTAATAAACACATGGAAATTAAATAACACCCTACTGAACAACCAATGGGTCACAGATGAAACTAAAACAGAAAGTAGACAATTTGTACAATGAAAATGCCAATACAACATACTAGAACTTATGGAAAACAGCCAATGAAAGCAGTCCTATGAGGGAAATTTATAGCAGTGAATCTGCATATCAGAAAAACAGAGTGAGCTCAAGTGAAAAAAGGGGCCAAACACCTTCACTGGGAGGTAGACTCTTTAATAAATAGTGCTGGAAAAACTGGCTTTCCACATTGCAAGAGTAAAACTAGACTCATATCTCTCATGCATTAAACTAAAATAAAAATGCTTCAAAGATCTAAATATTAAAACAGAAACAATCTGCTGGAAGATATAATCGGTAGAACTCTTGAAGTTATAGGTGTAGGCAAAGACTTCATGAACAAAACTTGGATTGCATAGGAAATATTACAAAGAATTAACAACTGAGATCTTATCTTATTAAAAAGAGCATAGCAAAAGAGACCACTAACATAGTGCAGAGACATCCCACAGATGTTTTTGCCAGCTGTTCCTTAAAGGACTAATATCTAGAATATACAAAGAGCTAAAAAATATCAGACTCCCTAAATTTAAAAACTCAACCCAAAAAGGACATCTGAAATGAATGGATACTTCTCAGGTGATTAAGTACAAATAGCAAATAAATATATGAAAACCTTATTCAACATTAAGGGTCAGTCAAGAGACACAAATTAAAACAATGCTAGATTCCATTTCACTCCAGAAAGAATGGTTATTATCATGAAATCAACCAATAACAAACAATAGCAGGACTGTGGAGAAAAAGGAAGCCTTCTCCACTATTGATAGGAGTGTAGACTGGTGCAACCATTGTGGAAATCAGTGTGGAGATTCCTCAAAATCTAAAACTAGAGGCTCCATGTGACCGAGCTATTTTCCTTCTTGATTTCTTCTCAAAAGATTTAAAGGCATTATACCACAGTGATATGTGTACACACTCATGTTTATAGCAGCACAGTTTGTAATGGCTAAATCTTGGAAACAGCCTAAATGTTCATCCATCAATGAATGGATAAAGATGATTTTTTAACACAATGGAGTACTACTCTGCCATCAAGAATGATAAACTCAAGACATTTTTGGATAAATGAATGCATATTGAGACCATACCCTTAAGTGAAATAAATTGGACATACATTTTCAAATAAGGCATGGTTTCTCTGGTGTGAGAAACTGAAAGACCAAAATGTGTAATAGATATTGTGACATACAAAGAAAATATTGCAATAGGAAGGGGTACTGGGTAGAGGGGAGGAGGAAAGGAAGAAAGGGGAAAGAAAAAAAAGACCAGAAAGAAGACACAGAAACAGCTTTGGTAAATAAGGAGGGAAAGAGGGAAGAAGAGAGAATGGACAAAAAGAGAAAAATCAAGATATATCATGCAGCAGTAGAAATTCCTTATGAAGAATGCTATCGTTTATATATATCTAAATGTAGTAATAAAATTAATTTTAAAAATTAATGACCATAAATGACTCTGTGGAACAACCAGAACTTCACATTCCTCAGGAGTTTGCAAAATAAGTTTTCTTCTTTTTCTTTTTGGTAGCAGTGATCAAACTCCAGAACTTGCACTTGCCAGGCAGGCACAGCACATATCCCCAACGCCGGGGATTGTGAAATAGTACAACTAACTTGGAAAACCACTTGATAGTTTCTTATGATATTAAATACAAACCCAACCCTGTAAAAATTCTACTCTAGACATTTACTAGGACAAAAACAGTATGGATGCATGTGAATACATAAAATATTTATAGCAGGTTTAGTCATAAGTGCCAAAGATTCAAAACAATATGGATGTCCATCAACACAAAAATTAAGAAATTATGATGTATTTATACAATGGTATAATAACTGGACATTTTATAGAATGTACTGAGTAATGCAACTTTATAAATGTGTGTCAAGAATATAATGTATAGGTAAAGATGTAAGACACAGAATAGCAGGTACTGTATGGCGCTGTTTACATAAAATTCAAGACAGCACAGCCAGTCTGTGATAACAGAACTCAGACCAGTGATACTTTCTGGAGGTGGGAAATAACTGACAGGAAGGAGACAAAAGGGAGTTGTTTTGTTGTTGTTGTTTTTTGTTTTTTGAGATAGGCTCTCACTGTGTAGTTGAGACTGATCTGGAACTCACTATGTAGCCCAGGCTGGTCTCGAACTCACAGCGTTCCTCCTGCCTCAACCTCCCGAGTGCTGGGATTACAGGTGTGTGCCACCATGCCTGGCTGGGAGTTTTTTTTTAAAGTAGTGAAAATTTCTACACCTTGATTTAGGAAGGTAACTACCAGCTATATTAATCTAGCACCATTCCCTCATTCTTTGCCTACCATGTGCAATTCCACCTTATTAAAAAAGAATCACAGGGCCACATGATGACAGTTCCGTCACGAGGAGGCAGGATGCTCTGCTCATGCTCTTCCAGGCTCACTGACCCCTGCCACACACACGAGCCAATTTCAGGATGTGCCAGTGAGAGGCGTGGGTGGATTCATCAGGGAGAGTCAAAGGAAGGAGGCAGGGGCTCTCAGCGAGGTGCACTTTGGCCTGGGGTTGGGACATACATGCGGTCTCAGAGGTGTCCCTTAGGACGGGTGACCTATGACATTTGGTCTGAAACATATTCTTTGAACTTCTTTAATCTGTTTCTGCATCTTCAAGTTGCTGCCCTATACCTTATCAACTCAGTCAGTTATAGATTTACAGTAACTTTGAGGGATGTGGGTGTGATGGGCCTAGAAGAAAAATAATAAACCTAGGGATCAAGACAAACCTGGGAATAAAGATATGGGGTGCAGATATAGAAAACTTTGACCAACTTTGTGCCTTAGAATTATAGTTGTCTTGTCTCCTTTCTACCTCTGTTTATTTCTTCTACCATGGCTGTGGTGTTACATGGAAACCTCAGCAAACTGGAAATCTCACATTAGCCACTTTCTTTCCTCACTCATTTCCTAGAATTTCTGTTCTTTCACATTAAGGAATGCAAACATCATATTGATGCTTTGACAATCTTTTAACATCTGAATATTTCTGTAATGTCCTGTATTACAATGTTCATTAAAGCTGAAAGTATTCTGAAGGATGATTAATAATATAGCTAACTTTTTTTTTTTACTGTGGATCAAACTCAGATCCTTGCACTCGCAAGGCAGGCGGCGGAACCACTGAGTTAAACCTCGGCCCGTGATCAGTAATATAAAAGTAAAGTCAATAAAGTGTTTGGTTTTGAATTATCTCTTTTCCTTCCACTTCTTATACATTCATTAATCAAAATGTCCTGAACAGATTTGTCACTTGCCAGCTTAAAAGCAAGAGCTAACACACTACACATGCTGGGCTTACTTTATTCATCTCCCCATTTATTCCCTCACCACCTGCAACCTTGTAGGAGTAGTTACCGTCATCGTCCTGATTGAACAGATGAGAAACTCGTGAGACAAGAAGGACCTTGGTGAAAATGACAGGGCAGTGGGAGACAGCTGGGCTTGGGACTTGTTTTCTGTGGTTCACAGAGGGCCATGCTCCCAACCACTATGCAGACTCTCTGCGGCAACAGGCAACTAGGGATAGAACCACCAGAATATGCCCACTATTAGAGTCACAGCCTCTCATTCTAACACCTGTCCCTTGTCAGGCACGAATCAAATGCGAGTTGTCAAAACACAAGTTCCATGTCTCATCCTGATGATTGCTATTGAGAAATCTAGATTGGAACCAAGTGCTCCTTTTTTTTTAAACTGCAAATTTGAGGAAAACTATTGGTCTAGTCCAACTTTCCTTGGCGATATAGGAATGTGCTCTATCTTCGACAAATAGATTTAATATCTGTCTGCTCTAACCCCACGATCAGCATGGAATTCCACACAGCTGGGGGCTCTTTCTTATGCACAACTGAGTTCAGCTGTGCACTAGGAAGTCTTCTGCACAAATTTACTTGTATTTCATTAAATGCATCCAATTGAAGAAAGTTATCGTGTTCCCTGAGGCTCTGTTTACCAGACTGAAAGTTCACACAGCTTTGCACACTCTGTTTCAATCTGGGTCGAATTCCCTGAAGTGTCACCATGTGGGCCTTCGAGGTGGCCTTTCTTGTTTGCTGATGATGTTTTAAATGATGACTCTCGAACCGAAGGCTGAGTTCTTAAAATGTTCTCATTGGTGTAAAGCAGAAAAGCTCAGTCACAGTCCTTGCACTTACTGATGTGCGTACTGCTTTGAGTGTAAGTGTGTGTGTGTGTGTGCGTGTGTGCACACTAATCTTGACACACCGTCACCTATGATCATTGAAAAGCTGCTATTAATCAGCTCTCCTAAGCCTTTTCCACAGAGGTTTCTGCCAAGACAAATTTTCATTTCCTCAATCTTCCTACTTCATTCCTTGATGTTACTGTTTGTCCCCTCTAAGCCCCGTCTCTGAACCCCATCTATTCCTGTGGGGATAGCCATATAATTCAACTCATGTGTCCATTGTGCTTGGTTAGTGGTGGCCACCCTGGGGGCTCTGGAAAGATTATGTTTCTTTGCTCATTATTTGCTAGGGAGCCTGTCCATGGTGAGGGGCAGGGTGCCAGCTTCATATTTTTCTCATCTTGCCTTCCTAACTTCAACATATCACACAAATTGTAGGAATGCCAGGGCAGGGAATACACTGGTAAACCAGGGTCAGGAACATGGATGGCCCTGAGAGCCTAGGGACAGTTAGCCCACCTCAATATTGTGTAGGGACAAATGAAAGCATCCAGGCCAGTGGAGGAGCAAGGAGTACTCCTTGGTGTTAGACTGTCCCTTTGGTCCCCCAGGATGAACAGGGTAGACCCAAGCCCACAGCCACCCCCAGTTCCTCGTGGTCTCCTCAGTGATGCTGCATCCTTCAGATGTGCAGCAGGAACCTTGTGCAGAAACCCTCAGATCTTTCCGGTCATCAGTGTGGCCAAGAGGTGCTGCAGGCACCAGGATACATTCTGCCTCCCATCTGTCCGCTGTGTTCTTTTTTCCCTTGCAGAGCAGTTTGCTTTCTTGGACTTTGGCTCTATCTTTCCTGACTACAGGCCAACAGATAGGCCGCTTGTCCAGCTCTCTACTGTACAAGGTCTTGTTGTACAATCAGTCCCTTATTGTACATTAATCATGGTGGTCTACTCTTCTGAGCACACCTGACTGGTGTAGATTTTGCAACATAAATGAAGCCACCATAAGGAGACATTCTTTATAAAAGATGAAAGAGTTGTCATCACCATATTTAATCTTCAAAGCCATCCCATGAATATGATTAGCTCATTTTGCAGATGAGAAAACTATGACACAATGACACCAAAGTCATAGAAATAGGGAGTGGAAAAACTGGATCTGGAAAGACTAGGTTCTGATTTCAAATACAGTGTTCTTAATAACTAAGGCTTTTAAAAATGAGGAAAGAGAAGTAAAAAAGTCTTCAGGATGTTGTCTTAAGATCTTGCCTTGAAAACACCATAGTCAGTAAATTTTAGCTTCTTTGTTTAGGTGTGTGGGCTATGGGTGTGAACGCCTGTCAGTTTCTCATCAAACTCCAAGTGTTGTATTTATGGTGCCCTGAGTAAGGCACCTGAGGCTCGGTGGAGGACAGCTGGGACATCAGGGCCATTTGTGAGGGTAACTCTTGTAAGGATAACATGGGGAGCACTGGCAATCCAATCCTAGACTGGCAAACTGGAAAAGGTCCTCAGAAAACCTCACTAAGATCAGGGTTTGCCACTTCTCACATTAAGAAGCCTGGGTTTCTCTATTTCTTCACAGTATACTCATTCTATCCTACAGGATGTTTAAGTGCTTAGCCTTCAGAATCAACCCACTGCCTTCAGGCATAGACTACAGGGTACCCAACAGTCAATTAAACAACGAATACACATTTCCTAAAACAATTCTTTCTCTATTCAAAAAGTATATATATAAAGCTTTGAAAATTGAATCAGGAAGCAAATGGCTTTGCCTCTTCCAAAGCTGTTTTCAAACAAACAAAAACCTACAGATACCGAATAAATTTGTTCTCAGTAATTAAAAGACAATTTGAACTATGTTGGATGCCGACCCAAGGAAAGGCTGGGGAATTGTCACCCTACTGTGAAAATTCAGAAGGGAGAAAGTAGTTTATCTTGAATATTTAAAGAGCTACTGCATTGGAAGAAGGTTTAGATTATTCTTTATGGAAAAGCATGTATGATACATTTTTATGCTGAGAGCCTCAATACAAGCTTGACTTTAGTCTTGGAGTTGAACATTGTTATGATGACTGCTATTTGCAAACTATAAGAAACCCAAGCAATCAAATTGTTTTGGTTTTGCTTTTATGATCTGAACTGAATGTCAAGAGATTTTTAAAAATCATATGTTAAGGAAAAACAAACGTGAGGATTGAGGAATACCTTCTTGGTCTAGGTCTTGAGATGATGTAAATGCAAACCCATAGGACATGGAAGGTACTTTTTCTGGTATGTCCCCACGGCAGTGCCACAGATCTCAATGACATAGCAAGCAATAGCATTCCAAGGGAATTCCTTATGCATAGTGCTTTCATAAAATGTATCTTCTCTATTATATCACAATGTTTGATTACAGGTTATCTTACACATGAAGTGGACTAAAGGCCAAGCAAGAAACTGGGAATCATGACATCCAGTTAAACAGTGAGTTGTGTACTGTTACTCTCTGGGGTTGGGAGGAAGCAGAGACGTGTGCGGGACAGAAAGAGCAAGTCTACATGTGTGCCTTTTCTCTGTTCTGCTGTGGCCCTTCTGGGCTATTTCTCATTTCTTCCCAATAGGTGGGGATTTTCAGCCACAGGCCCGAAGCTGGGCCCCGATTCTCTGGGTCCGTTTGCTTGTCTGCCATCAAGAATATGGGAAAGGCCCATAAAAATGAAAACAATTAGTTTATTCATAATCTGGCCAAATCGTGTGAGGGCAGCTAATCAGCAGTGTCCCTGGAACACACAGAAGCACTCCCATTTACAGGAAGCATAGAACAAAAGCCAGGAAATAGGCACATGTAGATTTAGGGAACTTATAGGCTACTTGATGATGGTGTAAGTCTGCTGTGCTGGGAATGATCGGAAGCTCTGAGCAGCAAGCACAGAAGCAGGGGTACCACTGTGGAGGAGAATTGCTGTACCCAGGTCAGAAATGGTACTGGCCTGGATCGAAGGCGTGCAATACCAAAACTAAGGTTAGATTACCCACCAGTGAAGAAGAGCAGGGACAGAAGCCTCACTAGGAGATGTCCACATGTCTACAACCGAAAGATCCTTCTCTTCTACTCACAGCCTCTTCCTGGTATCCAGAGGCTGAAGTTTTATAGCCACTATCAACCCTTTTACAGCCCTATCCTGTTCCGCAGCATGTCCTGTTAGGATTCTTCAAAATACACAGACAACTTATTCTTGAATCTTCAAACCTTATTTTAATTTTGGTAAAATACACCTAAGGCGTACCAGCTTCTGCATTTTAAGCGTTCAGCACCTGAAGTACCTCAAGCACGTGTCATGTTCTACCTTCACGTCACCCAGCCAAAGAGGACCTTTCATCCAGTAAAACTGAAATGCTGCCCCCACTAACTTTACCACTTCCCACTGTCCTTGTCCTCTCCAGACCCCTGGTGATCAGCACTCTGCTCTGCTCCAGCAAATTTGACTGCTGCAGGTCCTCACATCAGTGGGATTTCACAGTATTCATTTTCTTCAAGTGTGAGTGCTTATTTCACCCGGCATATTGTCCTCAAGGTCCATCCATGGTGCAACATGTGTTAGAACTTTCCAACTGGGTGGAAACACTTTCATCTGGGCCAGGTATTTAGCGTAGTGGTGCTGCAAGTGCAAGGTCCTGAGTTTGAGTCCTGAGTTGGTCCTGAATCCGGTACCAAAACAAAACCCGAAATTTCTTCTTCTGAGGTTGAACAATATTTGTGCGTCCATACCTCATACTATTTGCCCATTCATTCACTGTGGAACTTGGGTTGTTCCCACCTTGTGGATGCTGTAAATAATGCTGCTATGGAATTGGGTGTAGGGTTTATACACTGATGCGGAATTTCTGGACGAAACAGACACAGAATCTAATCTCAACACAGCTGCCATTCCCACCAGAGGTCTCAACGCCTCGCGCTTCACATCCCAATTATTGTCATTGGCCTTCATACCGGTCTCCCCTGTGGATCCTACCACCGGCTCAGCCCAGTGCCTTTCTACCGATGAGCCAAAGCCACTGTTGACCCTGCTGGCTGCTCCCGGCCTCTGCTCAGCTCCTTCTCAGCTGCCCCTACACACTCCTGCTGCGGGCTCTGCCCTGGCTGTGGCTGTGTCTGCCCATCCCAGATGCACCCAGGGCTGGGCTCGCAGCTCCTCGTCTTTCTTCTCTTGCTGCCTCTGCAGTGAGCCCTTTCTCAGTGGCTCCAACTGAAGTGCAGAACTCAATCGCACTCCCTTTTCTTCTCTCTCTACAGCACTTAGCAGCATATGATATAGTACAGCTTTTAAATAGTTCCCTATATGCTGCACTAGAATCTAACAGTCAGAAAGGCAGATACTTTTGTCTTTTCTTAATTCTCCCAACTCCCAGCCCAGAGGGATGCTTGACACATGTAAGTCCTCCGTAAATGTTCACATGGATGTGTGGACGAGCACATGAAATACATCTCTGTCAGAGGTGATGCAGGTAAGTCCAGCTCTAAGGAAATGCTTCATCTTTAGAAAAATGATGTTTGGGGTTACTGAGACTGGAAAATTCATTGAGCTATTATTTATGTGTCACGGCAATTTCAATCCAAGCACTGCAGAAGAAGGGTATTTCTGGAGTAACTGCCATGCTACTCTCCCATTCTACCTTTCCAAAGCTTGGTATTAATGTACAACAGAGGGTGTGAATTTTTTAAACTCCTTAAGTTTTATGATACTGGATTATAGCCCATTTTGGGAAAAAAGAATACATACAATCTAATTTTGTTTCCATATGCCAATATGTGAATGATATTCTCAGTTTGACATGAAAGCAATGCATAATGTATGTTTTAAGGGCATAATACATTTATGAGTTTCTCTGTGAATGCAGACAGAAAAATAAATAAAATATTATGTCTTGAATTTAGTGAAACAGAATCTCCACAGCTAGAAAGCGCTTGATGTTCCAACCAGAAGTTTCTGGGTAGAACTGGCACCTGGATCTTAGACTGTTACAGTCTTTTTCCTAATCAGCCAACACAACTGAATGATATTTAGTCAAAAGTGTGTGTGATAGGGCATTAACAACAGAAATTAATTTAATAAGTAAACAGACCTAGCAAATGAATCAGAAGGTTTTCTGAACTCCTGCAACTGTCTGACATTGACCTCTGTGATCTGAAATAAAATCTCAGGGTTCCAGATTCTCTCATGGTAACTTTTCTTCTTTTTCTCTTCTATTCCCATTGCACTATAATTATTTAATATTCTGGCCTCCTATGCTACTTGATCATAAACCCTGGAGAACAAAGAATGTCTGATTTATTTATGCATTTCCAGCATAGGGTCTGCCACATAGGAGGTATATAATTTAGGCTTATAAAAAAGGTAAGTGGAACTATAATTGTTAAACACATATGCATATGAGTACATGAAAATACATACATATGCACGCATATGAGAATATGCAAGAAGTGGAAAAGCTAACTTCCCTCGGTGATATTGGAAAACTTGGAAGAAGGTGCCTCATAGTATTTAAGGAATCTTCTTCACAAAAGATGCACTCAGGGGCTGGGGATTTATCTCAGTAGTTCTGCCGCTTTCCTTGCAAGTGCAAGGTTCCGAGTTCAAAGCCCAGTACCAAACAAAACAAAACAAAATAAATAGATGTACTCAGCTGTATTTAATTTTTAAAATCAAATTAAAACTGTATAAAACCCCTTGTATTTTCAGATAATTGTGTCTCCCAGATTGCTAAATGGAAAAAAGGAGGTGGGAAGACAAAGCTAAAATCTCTTCTCTTTAACAAAAGTAAAGGAACACTTCATATGATGACATTCTATCTTAGGGAAACCTAAGCTTCCTTCAAAACCAAGAGTCAGAGTGCACCAAGGGTTGCCTCCTTATATCGCTGTGTGGGGTCCGATGTGTGGCTTTCCTTCCCAGGGCTGTGCCAAAAGGCAGGTGGAGGCCGGGCTGAAGGCCGTGGCTGAGATACCATGTGCCGCACATGGGGAGAGGCAGGTGGGTCCCCCAGCCTCCAGTCAGCCTGAGTCTTCACGGTGAACAGGGCCTGGGGCACCTCCTTACTTCTGGACAGTAAATGTCTCCAGTGATCCTGCAGGGCTTGGTACTGGTCTCATGGTCTCATCTGTTTAAATTAGGACAACTCAAGTTTTCTGTTTACAACTCCTCTTTCAAACCACAACCTGTTTCAAAGCATGGAGGTGCAGCCAGTAGCCCTTTTACCTAACCCGACACCTAACAAATGTCTGCACACTACATGGCTCTTTAATTAAACATGCGTGTGTGTGTGTGTGTGTGTGTGTGTGTGTGTGTGTGTGTGTGCATACAGTGGGTGGAGGATTCAGGTGATAGACACAATTCCTTTCTGTGTTATTTTTATAAATTGGGTACCCCAGGGTGCATCCCCAACATCTATCACTCCTCTTAGGACAACATTCCGCTGATAATGAAGGTGAGGCACCCCTTGCTTTCAGAGATTCCACTTTCCTGACTTCTTTTTCTCTGAACCATGCTGACTTCTACCTCCATATTCTCATCAACAAAAAAGTAGACCAACTGAAAAGTGCACTCCATTCTCCACAGGTTGTAGGCAGGCTTGTGCCTGGGTCCGGCCCATATTATCTACCCTGCCTTCAGTGCTGATCCCAGCTGCCCGGAACAGCAGGGTCAGCCCTGTCTGTGGTTGCCCTGGCCCATGCCGACATCAGGCAGAGTGAGAGTTGGCATCATACAGCTCAGGAGCGTGCAGTGAGTAGTGTTATTTGCCATCAGATCTTGCAGGGGTGCCCGTCCTTGAGCACTGTGCTTTTAGGGAGCTGTGAGGGTTTCAAATGTAAAATTTCATCACTCACCATGTCTAGAGATCACTTCTTGACTTGGTGCTGGGGCCTGAGTCCTTGTCGCAGAGCAGTGATTATTTCTCATGTTATAACCCACTGCAGCCTCAGTCCCATCCCAGGGGCACACAACGGGCAGCAAGCAGCCCCATCTTTATCTGAGTCCCAGCAAAACAAGACTTGCAAGTAGGTCTCATTTTCAGCTCCCTTGTGCACTGGGTATTTTCAATTGTCCAAATAAAACCTTTTATGGGCTCAAAGGAATCCACAGCATCACTCAGTTACCACACTACCAGGAACACTGCAGACTTGACGAATCCCAGCTGAAACAGGGCCGGGGTTTTACAGGTAGGGGAAAATCCACAAGATGGTCTTGTGGATTTGCCTTCAGTGGGCAGTTGTTTTGTTTTTTACTTTAACGAAAACCTTCTGTCTAGGGTACCAACAACCATCAAATTTTATTTTCTGAGAAATGTTATAGCAAGCTTTTCAATGTATTTGTGGCAAGGGACCAGCTATTTTTTCCTTTTCCCAACTTATACTTTTGAATATGTGATAGGTGCATAATTTTGCAAAATCCAATAACAATGAAGTAAACAGGAAAATAAAATAAAAACCGAAGCAAGTAAAACACAAGTCCAAAGTTATGTCATCAGATTCAGCAGACTTGAAATTACTATAAAATGTTAATAGTACAATATTTTAAAATTTCAATTTCTATATGTACTAGTCTCTGTGAATGAATGAATTTCACTGCTTAGAGAAGAACCAGTCCGTGAGCTGCACTGTGAGAAGTACTGTTGTGAATACGTGGACTTTCCTCCTCCCCTCCAGATCCCACTCCCTTGGACCCTGGGCATCCCTGAAACAAACCAGACGTTTTCTAGACTACAACGTCCTGAGGGCTACTCCCTACCTTCTCCTTTTCATCAGGAATTCCCTTCCCAGACCTAGCCTTTGGCACTAATACTGGTAGGTCTGACCTGCCACCAGTCCTTGAGCTTGGCCACACCACACATAAATGATAAAACAACAAGAAAGAATTTTTTCTGTCTTCTCAATTTCCTCTAACCTATTCTCACTTTCTTGACTCCTCGATGGCTAACTCATTCAGAAGGCGTCACTTGTCTAAATGCGTGGCTTTGGATCCCTCACCCCATGTCTGCTCACCAGCTACTTTCGAGGAGATACTCCGTGTTCCAACAGAGCCAAAGAACGTCTGCTCCTTGAGGATGAAGGTCACAGAATTTTCTAGACGTAGTCGGCCCGAGATCCAGAGCTCAACCCTGCACTTTATCCTGATGTAGTTAGCCAGTTCCAAGTCAAGGCAACATCTCTGACCTTTACAATTGTTAGATGATGAATTAATGCGTTACATTCATAACAGATCCTAATTAGTGAACTCTACATAGTTTGCCTCAAGGGTAAAAATCAAATAAACATGTCTTCCAGTAATGTCAGTGTCTAAAAGCAAACAAAATTCCAAAGAATCCAACAATAATTCACATTGATTCTTGAATCTAGAATTTGGAAAACTTCCATTTTATAGAATCAATCTAGGAAAGTTAGAAATTACTCACAAAAGCACATATGAATAAATTTAAAGAATACCAAAGTAATTTTTGCATGCCCCAAAAAACCTCAGCATATATTTATCTTTCATCTTAGATCAAACTAGTACACCTTTATAAGCTTATCATGCCTCAGGTAGACAAAGTATTATAAAGCCAAGAGGGGTTGCATGAGAGAGTCGTGCTGAGTGTCAGCATTTCATCCCAGGAGGGGAGATCCAAAGACAATCACACAAAAACATCTTAATCAAGTTTGTGCTCAGCCAAATCATACACATTTTTTCAATGCATCTGTCTGGGAATCTTGATTGCTAGTGGACCACTTAAGGGAAAAATGTGTTGTCTGATTCGTTTGAATGAAAGCAGAAATAATTTCATTCATGAATGATGTGAACACAATTTAGTTCTGTTATCTTTTCTGTTGGGAAAAGTGGTTAATTTCATAGAGCTATAAGAATTTGCTTTTTGTGCATTTGCCATGTTTTCCTGCATACTGTAAGAAAGAGATTTTGCATGTACTTTTGAACATGACTTTAACTCAAACTCACAAGCTCTATAAACACTAAAAAAGAAGGGAGAAGAAATGGGCAATAGAAAAAGTAGGCTGTGTGTGAAACCAAGGGCATCCCTAGGATAAATATTCTCCTACTCTTAAACTTGGACACCAGATTTGACCTTCTGCATTTGTGGACTTGGCTTAACGCCTGTGCATGAAGTCTGTGATGGATGTTTCATCACTGCATAATAATACATGACTATCCTTTTTTGTAAAGACCGGAGTGTGGCATCGGCACTTAGAGCTGTGAGAACAGTGGTCTGTGATTAATTGAAAAGTTCCTTTTGCAAACATCAAAGTTGTGGAAATTTTCACAGTAGAGTCACTTGAAAGTAGTTTTAATGGACCATGTAATAGCTCATTTGAGTATATTCGTTCATTTTACCATAAGAGCATAAATATTCCATTGAAATGTTGAAAATCTATTCAGGGCAAAAATACAGGCCCAGCATGTCAGCTACAACATTATTTAGTTTGTGGCCCATTTAAACTACATCGATGTGTCATTATTAATTATATCTGCCTAGAAATTTTAAATATTATCTGTGAGATAGATCTGGTCTTCAAACTTCACTTTTCAATTTATTGTCTGGTGAATGTAATCACATTTAAAAAACGTTATTCTGCCCTCCACTCTCTCGATGGAAGATTCCCTTCTGGACAAAACATTCATACATTGTACTGATTCTGACCACTAGTGCAGGAAATCAGTAAAGAGGAAAACTAAAAGTTTTGAATGTTCAAATGGTTTCTCAAGAGAGGCTGAAACCAGAATTTTACTCTCCTCTATTTTAGTTTTACAGATGAGCTGCTTAAGTGCAGCAGTAAAAATGGAAGAAGTAGGATCTGGTACTCTCCCTGCAATGCAGAGAACTGATTTTTCAGCAAGAATTTTTATGATCAGACCCTAGGTCAAAGCTGAAAGGCTCACGTGGTCCAGCAGAGGGGAAGTGAGTGGGGTCTGAGCTCAGACATGCCTAACCCTCCAGCCCCAGCACTGTCCATCACTACCATATGGCCCTGAGGCCCTCTTTTCTACTTGTAAAAATGCCACTATTTACTTCATAGGGTTACTGTGAGGGAATTAGGGAGGAAGCAGATATAAAGCACCAGCGCAGCTCACAGTATGTACATGAAATACACACTCCCTCATATTCCCCGTTTCTGTGTCTTCCTTGTAAGTACATGCACACTAAATGAAAACTGCTCCTGCTCTGCGGCCACACTGCAGAACCGAGAACAGATGATTCAGAACACAAATGAGGCCCTGGAAATGAAGCTTCTGTGCCAAATAAGTTAGTTATCAGTGACAGCCGTAGGAAATTCCCAATTCATATCTTTGGTGACTGTTTCCTTTTATCACTACCCCTTTCCCACTCATACACACAGGATTCCTATTTCATAGAAGTTGGTCTCAGGTTCCTCTCCGGCTTGCTTTCCTCCTGGCTTCCTCACTGACCTGACTCACTCATGGGCTCCGTGATTGGCCTTCGGTGATTGTGGTCTGGAGCTCATTCGGCCACCTGCACTTGCAGGAAGGTACCAGCCTCACACACCCAATGCCATCTGACATCTCCACCCAGATGAACCCAAGCTCTACATGTCCAAACGCACCTTCACTACCTCATCCTACTCAATTCCCTCTCTTCTACCTTCCTCTAAATATGGTCCGCATGTCCCAGGTAATGGCATTATAATTGTCAGGCTAGAAATTCTTGCTGACAATTTAACTGGGTTAAATAATTTTTGCCCTCTTCCTAATTCACTTACATCCACTACTTAACTCATACTTGGATTTTCATTCCCCTTTACCTTCTTACCCCATACCTGTTTTCTACTGATGCAAATCTTAGTAGTCTTCTTGGATTCCTCACCTGACCAGTTCTAGACTTGATGCCACCACCAGGAGCCAGTAAGACACTTAGATGATAGTGCTAAGCCAGGTACTTCTGAATCCTTCAGCCACTCTGAACTAAAGCAAAGCATCTCAACCAGCATCTCAATCAGTGCTCAAAGGGCCTGAACAGTGCATTCTGTAAATATGAGAGTGTTAGCTTTCCATGAGGATGACTTTGGCCTAAAGAACACCAGAGAAGTGATGGATCTGGATGAAAGAGTTTCTCATCTTTGCTCACATGGGCTGCTCTAAAGCAAGTTTCCTTAATACAGACAGTCCGGGAGTATTTTACCTACTGAGTTGCAGCCAGCATAGTAACAAGTCACTTGGTATTGTTTGCATCCTTTTTTGAACCCCGTTTCCCCCACACTTTTTCTGCCCTGGGTTTGCACCTTGCAAATGTCAGTATTTTAATCTTTCTTCAAGCTTTGTTTTCTAGGAATGCAGGACTAAGTACACTTCTAAAAAGGATCCAATACAACTCTTAATAGAAAGCTCTTTACAACAAGAGAACCCTTGGCTCATTTTCTCCTTTCTGGTTCAAGTACCAAAAGAAAAGAAAAATAAACATTTCAAGTTTAAAATATTATTGGAGGAAAACTACAGTCATTCTACAAACTCCAGCTTTAGGTTTTCTAGCAGCCAGAGTGAAGAAGAAAATATAAAGGCATCACAGGTGAATAGCAACTAGAAGTAAATTTTTCAAGGAAAAAAGTAACCTCAACTATTACTAGACCCTGAGCTCGGGATAGACTTTTTTTCTTGCTGGGGATCAACTCAAACATGTACTGTGCCCCTGAGCTGTACCCCGGCCCTAGCTTTGGACAGAATTTGTCATCATGTCAGGATGACCTTTCCACAAGGTCTTACAGCAATGTCAGGCATCATCATGTTTAAATTATATTTTTCATAAAAAGTTTAAAACAATGCACCGTACTCTCCCCCCTAGCTTTTCTGTATAGTAGAATTTAGCAAAAGCAATAGCAAAATGTTAGAACACATGCTATAGTTCTTTGATGTAAAAGAAGTTTATTGGAAAGACACATTCTAACCTTGAATCGGAGGTGCAGGGTTTGCGCAGGCTTATTTTGGATAGCGTGAATTCACTGCATACAAAAGCTTGAGTAATGGCCCTTCCCAACAGCTGAAACCAATGTTAACTAGAAAATTGTTACGATTTCAGTAGCAGAGGCAGGTTTTCAAGGAATAGCCTTAATGTCATAGAATTCTGGGACACTAATAAATAGGTACCATCCTTTGAATTGCAGGATTTATAAAATGTATATAAAACTAAAATGAAATGGAAAATTATGTATCCACTGAATGTTTTCTCCACAGCTATCTGTGAGCACCCTTGATGGTTACAATGGCTTCAATCAGTAAACCCTACAGCATGTATAATTTGAAATACTTAAAAATGGAAGCAAAGTCTCATGTCAAAGCTTACAGTGTAATTCAGAAGAAAAGCTGTGCGACAAAGGATTTTTATCACCAAGGGTAAGAAGATGCACTCTGAACTGAGCCTGCAGATACTGTTTATTGAACATGCCAGGCCCTGGTGAAGCACAAGGCCAGCCATATGCTTTGCTTTCTCTACTGGAGGATTTTCCAGATATGGCTTTGGCACAGGCAGTGGGTGTGGGGTTAGAATTAAATTGTGAGGCGCAGAGTGTAAATCAGACTACTGGATCTACATCTACCCCACTCTACATCTTTATGAGGTCTGATTAATACAGGCTGGGTGCCTGAAACTGCAGTCACCACTAGTTTCCTGCCATTGGTGTATGAGTCTTGGAAAACCTAACACATATTAGGAACAGTTCTATCTCAATGTGACTTTTCACACTTCATATTCAAAGGTATTTGAATAGGCCAGTTCAGTTATTACCAAGGGGAAAATAATCTTTGTCCTGGGGCGTTCAGGACAAAAGCTGGGAGAGACAATGTTTTCCTTTGTGATAGAGTCCCACGGGATCCACTGGCATTTATCTTCTGCATCACAGCTCTGAGAGCCTAAATGTTCACAAACCATTTTGTCCAAAGGTCTGGGGGAAAAGCATAAATAATACTCCTTGACACCGAATATATTTTATAGTGTCTGACCGATGCTCCAGATGTAAAAAATGGAAACATGATTTAAATACCTTTTAAGAAGATGCAGTTGGCTCTGACAGAGGATCAGTACTTAGTATCAGGTTTTTCTCCCTTTTATGATAGTTTTAAATCCAAGCCACCACCTTATTTTGTTTAATGAAACTTGAAACTGTGTGGTCATTTTTAATTAAGCATGCTGCATTTCTCTGCAGCTTGAAAAACCACAGCAACAAGAAGTTCCTGGTATCAGAGGGCAGATAGAGAGCCGAAGGTGAGCAAGGTTCAGGCTCATTCAGACCAACCCCACCTTATCTAGAATCACAGCTTCCTCCCTGCCTTATGCCCTGACCTGGTCTCGTAATAGTGTCTTGACCTTTTTTTTTCTTCTTCTTCTACAGAAGTGTCTGATTCTAGAAATTAAGTGCAAGAAATTTATTCTAGAGTCAATTCTTGGAAGCATCCATGAAGGCGTGGGGAAATGAGACAAGTAAAGACAAGTGGCCGATGAAGGCTATGTCAACTCTAGGAATAAAGGAAAATCTTAGCAGACTTGGTGTGCAATGTGCATGGAATCAAAGAGCCATTCCACCTGGGAGGTGAGGGCTTCCTACCCGAGTCCTCCTTGCTCTCTGGTGGAAAGATATTGAGAGGAGGCAGGGCAATTTGTTTTCCGAGGCTTCCAGCCTGCCACAAACAGAGCGAAGCAGATGTCGGTGACTGTAAGAAAGCCTCAGACAAACAAAGGCTGATGGTGATCAGGCCAGGTCCAGTCAGTGTGAGCCGAAGAACTGAGGGACGGGGACACGTGGGTACCAGGGGAGTGAGCTCCAAATGGATGTGGCACCGGACACCCCTCAATTCTGCAGTCTCTGGCTCAGGAAGTTACCGCGGGATGTAAGAAGTCAAAGAAACTAAAAGAGCACAGCTTCTCTGGCTTCCTGTGGGCAGGCGAGGGCATCGGGGCATCTCCATTCGTACAGTGTGCTAGTGGTGAGATCTGGGCTGGAATTGGGAAGGAGGAGCTTTTGGATCTGCCAGGCAGACAGACACTGGCAGTGCTGCTGCTGTGTCCAAGGAGACAGCAGGAAAAGCTCTGCCCGCACTGATAGCAAGCAAAAGAACAGCCATTAGAGAAACTTTTTCTCAGATGCAGGTAACAGACAAGGAGAGAGCAGGGCTGAGCAGGGGCAAGGGCCAGGTTACCAATGTTTAGAGAAGAGGTCTGGCCAATCGATGACTTTATTCTACTTGTCCCACTTCTAAGCTTGGCACATTTAAATCAGAGGCACTGCTACTGTGTGGATCTGGAACTCCTCCTTTCAAGGCCCATGTGTGAAGGGTTTGGTACCCAGATCACTGTTTCTGAAAGGGACAGAGCCTTTAAGAGGTACAGCCCGGTGGGCGGACATTGGTAACTGGGGTGTGCGCTGTATGGAGGTGCTGGCAGCCAGCCCCTTCCTCTTCCACTCTTTCTCCCGCATAGCTTTGCTCTACTATGCACTCCTGCTGCCACGTGCTGCTTCTCATGGGCCCCAGAGTAACGAATCACTGGCCACGGCCAGAAATTCCCCAAAACATGAGCTAAATGACCCCTTCCTCTTTCTAATTTGATTACCTCAAATATTTGTTACAGGGATGGAAAGCTGACTAACGCAGGAACTGCAAGGCGAGCAAGCACTCCTGTGCTCCCCTGCGTAAAGAAGTAACCAAAGAAATGAAAACAACAACAAAAAAAATATGAAAGAAAAGGAAAAAAGAATGCACCCATGCCCACCACTAACAGCTGAAGAGCATGTCTTTTAATTGGGGTCAGTAATATCTTTCTGAGGCTTGAAACACGGCCCATCACCAACAGCTCATGATGTCTGAAGGTTTGAGTGAATCACCCACTGACAACAGGAGAATGCACAGTGGAAACATTCAGCCCCATCACTGTCATCAGCCAGCGTTTGCAGAGCGACCTAAAATGCAAATCTAGGTTCTTTTCACTGGCTGTCTAGGGTTTCTGGAAATCTAATGGTATTAAAGCTTACTTAGGAATGCTATATAAAAATGGCCGTAAGATATGAAGATTGACCCATGTGGTAGTAATTTCACCACCTTCTACTCTGGAACAGGAAGTATCATGACAGGCACTGACTGAAAAGTGAAAAATAAAACACTAGGCACTTATAGCCACAGGGATTAAATGCTGGCGTGAACTGTGATGTCACGAGCATAGCACGCTTCTTCCCCCATCCTTCCCAGACTATGGTGGGGCTGACGACCTCAGGGCACAGCACTGAGACGTGGTGAGCTCCTTCGTGCCCAGAGCTTGGGGATCTGCTTCTTGATGCCTATCACTTCCATTCTTCTGTAAAAGAACATTTCTGTAGCTCAATCTATTAGTCAGATTTCCACCACTGCAATGAAATAACAGATAGTTGATTTATAAAGAGTGGAAGCTTATTCCGGCTCATAGTTTCAGATGTGCCAGTCTGTGATTAAATAGCAACACTGCCCTGGGGTTGGGTCAAGGTAGCACATTATGGTGGGAGCACATTGCTCACCTCAAGGCTAGGAAGAGCAAGAAAGAGGAAGGGATTTGGGTCCTGAAGGGCAAACCCACAAAGACCTGACGTCCTCCCAGTAGGGTTTACCTGCTAAAGGACCACCCTCTCCCACAGTGCCATCCTGAGGACCATGCCTTCCACCCTTGAGCCTTTGGGGCACACATAAGAGGCCAACTATGGCACTCAGGGCAATTCCTGTAAGACACAGTAATCCCACAGAATAGCCAATCAAAAGTTTTGTTCGAAGAACAGACAGGATAGTTTCAGATTTCATGTTGCTCTCCACATAAAATCTGCTACACATTACCCAACTAAGAATCCATCCCTCACTTCCATCTCTTGTTTTGCAAATTGCATTAAGTTCTTATCTGCCCACTTGGTTTCCCATTGCTCCTAGTTAAGTCATCCCAGACAAATGACCCTGACAGGTCATAATTCTGGATGATAATGCCTAATACAATCCATCTGCGAACGGGCACAAAAATGTCGAAGATCTGTTTATATTTTAGTGGTATTCTCAGGAAGGCTTTTTGCTGCTCAAGCTTTTTGAAAGTCTGTGCTGCACATTTATTTTTCAGCAGCAGCATTTGATTATATATCCCCTGCTGTGCATTCATTTCCAATGCATCTTAGACCATTTGGAAGACTACTAGTAAACTTTTGACAAATTTCTTTATATTCTAATATTGGCAATGTTCTGTTCTACAAAATTGAGGCTTACGTTGTTTTATTGTAGAAGTGGCATCCACCGTTCCTGGTCTCTCTCCTAGCCTAATGAAAGGCTATGATGTACTGCAAAGAACAGTGGGCTGGGTGGGAGGCCAGGCACTATGCTTGCATCTTTAGCTCTACCTGTCATGGTCTGAGTCACCTTGCCCTGGGCCAGAAACAGAGCTTGAGACAGGCAAGAACTTGGTACATGAAGGGAAGAATAAGGCATGAAAGAGTGAAGAGAGTTTTAAACTCGTAGTCAAGCTGGCAGGACAAGGGCCAGAAGCAGGATATAATCTCAGGAGCTGGTGCTTCCAACTGAGTTCAAAATAGGCAGTTCTGAGCAGCTGATTTTTCTGGAATGAATCAGGGGTTCCAGCATTGGAGCAGATGATTAGATGGTAGAAATGTGGTACCAAACTGGGCTGAGAATCAAATGTGCCATAGTTAGAGTCAAAGACAACAACACTGGCAGGACTTTACATTATTAAGCCGACTGTGTGGACCCCTGGATCCTGCCTTGGCTGAGTTTAGTAGAGCAGTCCGTAAATGGCAGTTGCGAGGCCTCGGTCCTGGAAGCTGCTGGGAAATGGGGTAGGGCATCGGGAAAGTATTACACTTTTTCTCTGTAGGTTTTCCTTTCTGTAAAATGAATACCTTGGACCAGGTCTTGAAGAATCCCTCAGTGTTTAAGACTTAATTATTGCAATGATTCTTTGACAACATTTATGAATTGAGCAAGGCAGGTTAAATTGTAGTTTTAAAAACTTACCCAAGGCTTGCCTAGTTAGGTCATGTCAGGTATGAGTTTAGGTATTTATTTAAAAGATGCTATAAATATTAGATCTTTCACAGTTTTAGTAAAAGTAGAAACTCTACTCCCATTTACCAGAAGCTTAGTAAGAAGAGTTCCAACTGCTTTTTTTGTTGTTTGTTTTTTAGAGTAGGAAAATTTATTGGGGACTAGGAATGGGAAATAAGAACTGCTCCTGAGCGGCAGGAGGGGTCCCAAAGGGGTTGCCCTAGTTCCAATTGTTTAAGATGCTTACATTATGCATTAGTAATACATGGCAATACAGCAAAGTTCAAGGGTGTTTGTGATCGATGAATGACCTAGTCATTGTTTTCAACAGT
Organism: Fukomys damarensis; assembly: GCF_012274545.1. Taxonomy (NCBI): domain Eukaryota; kingdom Metazoa; phylum Chordata; class Mammalia; order Rodentia; family Bathyergidae; genus Fukomys; species Fukomys damarensis. The sequence continues at coordinate 2,257,000 of NW_022900930.1, read as the reverse complement.
CGATGACTATGATTTAAAACTGAAACACATGGAATACCGGAAGTCCCCAACAACAAACAAGTTCAGCTTCAGGAGAATTGTTAGTAAGTCGGATTCACTTGCAAACCAACAGAGAGAGTCTTATACGGTACATCTGTTGGCTAAGTGTACTTCTCCTCCCAACTTGGATGGTCGTAAGGCGGGGACTTACTGTATTAAAGAAACAAAGTAGTTTATTTCAAATATTCAGGGCCAGACAATGAAGGGACTGAATATTTAAATGTAGTCTATGTTTGAAGATAATGGAAGACTCTTGTCCCAAGCACCTGCTTCGTCAAACACTTATGGGGAAAACTTCTTGTGACTGAGGTTTTACATTGCTGAGGACCTGGATGGGTCCTGCATGATCATGGAAAAGAAAGGGCACCTGCTGAAGAATGTGGCCTCTCTGAATACGGCCATTAACCGGGTGAAGGTGCAAAAACCCCTTCCCTTCTCCAGTATCTGTGCCTTATTTGCTAACTAAGAGATTTGAAGCTAGTTTAAATGTTATAATTCAAAGAAAACATACAGTGTTAACTTGTCCTTTGACAAATATTTATATCCTTCTTTTCTATATGTCAGACTCTGGTAAGAGCTGGAGACAACAGCAGATATAAAATAGCATCCAAAGCCTTAAGAAGTATGTTAGTCAGTGTTCCTTGTTGCTAGGACCTATTACCTGGTACCTGCAACTTAAAGGAGAAGTTTGCTTAAGCTCACATTTCAGCCCATGGTGAGCTGGCTCTGCAACAGGACAGCATGGCAGATGGGCCTGGTAGAGGAGTACGGCTACGTTCATGGCACCCAGGAAGCAGAGAGTGAAGGAAGGAGCCAGGGCGGGAGAAGGACCCTTCCAGCCCACATCCCCAAGGGCTCGCCTCCTCTAACCAGCTCCCACTTCCTAACAGCAAGCCAACTATACTGCTCCATAGTCCAGCCACCTTCCAAAGTTGTCTTATGAGTGTAGGAGTCTCTCAGGAGACATCTAGACATAAACCATAATAGACAGCTTCCTGCCACTATGAAAAAAAAAGACCACCTGAGAGCAAAAGTTTACCTGTGTCACAGTTTTGGAGGTTCTGGCCCACAGGTGAGTGGCCCCACTGTTTTGGCCTTGTGATGAGGCAGCACATCATGGTGGGAGCACATCTGGGCAAACTGCTCACTCTGTCTCTCAGGAAGCAAAACCAAAGCAGAGAGAGGCTCAAGGTTGGAACAAGGCTCTCTAAGGCACACCCCCAGTGATCCAAAAGTCTCCCCGCCATGCCTCCCTCCTAAAGTTTCCAAAATTTCTCAGTAACATCACTCTGGGAGGCTCCTGCTTTAGTCTAACCAGGGGACTGCTGAGCACCACGACTGTAGAATGGCAGCACGCGAGGCTCTGAGGACAGAGGAAGGTCGCTTGCCCAACAGAAAATGCCAGCTAGAGTTCAGACCGGTGCTCTGTGTGTGGTTCCACCCCAGGCACCAGAGTGATACGATGTGGCTGAAGAAGGAGGGCTCTGGAGCTCACTCTGTGCACTATGACTACTCTACACATTCCTCCTTGAATCTGACAAGCAAGGCTAACATCATTCTCCTTGCAGGGTTGGTGGGAGGATTGAAATGGGAAAAGGCATGAGAAACTAGTAGCAAATGGCAACTATGGCAGCTATGTTATTACGGTATCCAAACGACTCAAAAGAAGAGCCAAGACTCTGAGAAGACAGATTTGGACAATTTTCCCTGGTTCATCCCTATTTAATACTGTGAGAAGAAGAGCAGATCTGCAGCTTGTCGGACCTCCAGAATGCAGGGATCATTATAGACACACAGGACTGCATCAAACATTTGAGAAGCAAGCATAGAGTGTGAATGCTCTCGGTTGTTGAAAATTCATCATCTATGGGCATGAGACACATAGAGTTATCTTAAAAGCCATAGAAACCTCTGCCAAGGCACAGTAATGACTTGTCTTCCCCCATAGAAATAATAAAGTCTTCTCTTGCTCCACTCACTCAGCCACAGAGCTGAACTCTGATCCCAGCAGGAGACGCTTGTCGTGATTGGTGGCCCTTTGCTCACCATGTCCTATGAAAAATGGCCTTATGAAAAATGAGAAAAAGATGAGGAAATCATTGCTTCTATTGGTTAGAGAAATACTCGACAGACATTAAAGGCAGATTATAAAACAACAAGTTGATACATCAGGCTAGAATGTGGGGCCGAGGCCAGAGATAGATGAATAAATCTGTCAATGATCAGCATAAAGATGTTTGAGGCTTCAGGGCTAAGAGCGTCAAGGGAGAATCTACAAATGGAAAAGAGCTGGTGACTAAGGATAAAGCCCTGGTATAGGTCGATAGCTAGAATCAGGTATGGAAAACGAAGAGAGCCAAGGAGCCTTAGAAGGTGCAGCTCACAGAGGAGGAAAAGCAAGGGCATGTGGTGTCTCCAAGCCAACACAAAATAAATGTGAGTTGTAAGATGAGAACACGAACAAAATAAAAATTCCCACAGCCAATTTCTAGAAAGAGCAGCATTACAGCAAGTTTTAGGCTTCATTCTCAAAGGAGGGAATAGGAGGAAAATTCCCTAAATATATCCAATTCATTGAGTACAGGACCAGGACGAGTCTCCAGCAATACAGGAGATTGCCGACTGCCAGTCCTGGGCTCTAGACCTGTTCCACCTCTGACCCCATTTTATCTGCTAACCTGCCACCACTTGCTGACTGTTTGCAAGTCACCTTAACTTGCCCTCTCTCTGCTGGTGTAAAGCCAGGCCTCTATGATGAAAGAAAGCGCCCATCCTCAGAATTGAGAAAGGGAAACCTGCGCATTGTCCCTGTGAGGTGCTGGATAGGCAAGAACCGATTAAGACTGAACTGGGGAGATGGAGCGCAGAGACAACGTGGGATGGTCTGGGAGAGCTACCACAACTGCAGCTCTCAGGAAGAGCCAGTGCACTGGAATTTGGGTAAAGGAGGACAGAGTGAAGAGTTAGGGGATTATTCATTTGATGAAGTAAATTCCCAAACCAAAATTTAGGACAGGTAATGCTGTGAAACATCTCCCAGCAAGCTCCCTAGGAATGATTTGCTCCTTTCCAAGTTCCCCCAAAGAGCCCTGTTTATAAAACTGCTATGTCACTGTGCACCTTCGCACCTTCTCCACCCACGGAGATGCGCCTGGTCTGGCAGACACTCAGCAAATGATTACTGCACCAATAAATATTCAAACAACTAATGGGTCTACATGTTTGAAATTTGGTTTGCCCTTGAAAATGTGAGATTTGCATTCACCTTAATATTGTTGTGGAATATTTTATTCAGGAGGCTCAGGTTTCCAAAGGCATTAAGCATAGTCTGAATGTATCATTGAATTATATAACTAGCACATTTTAGAACTAGATGTATCTGTGGCCTAGTCAAACATTAGAATCTGATACCTAGATAAAAATACACAGAATATAAATACACACATATATAAAATGTGTGTACATACATACATACATGTGTGTGCAAATGTATATATGCATCCACAGAGATGATATTTATTCTTCTCTTCATGGATTAAGAAAACATACTTTTAAAACTTAATGTTTACTAGCACTTAACAATAGTATGATTCAACTTTTTGGTCATAGTTTTCCCACCACTTAAAAATTTATAATGTAATTCGTGATTTCACAATGCTCTTGATGATTTTTTACGTTTGAATTATTTCCATGGGCTTATTCAAATGTGAAGTATAATGAGAGCAGTATCTTTTCTCCTGTATGCCAGTAAACACTCTCCCCGGGTTCATCAAATGGGCACGTTAATAAGGCTGTGCAACTGAGCACTATTTCTTAGCAGACCCCTGCGAGGAAGGGCAGGGAAGGAAATAAAGATAAGTCTATGGGTGCACAGGCTGGAGTATGAAAATCTGCTTCTCGAAGCTCTGACATTATCTCTGCAGGCAGAGGGAGACCATCACTAGGGAGAAGGTGGGGAAGGTTAGGAAGGAACTCAGACAAGGTTTTAACTGTCTGTTCATAGGAAACAGAATAATGTCATATGGGGTGTACCTACTTAAGGGGCAAGGAAGGGCTTTTGTTAATTTACCACAGCCCAAGGTTTAGGTGACTTCTTCCACTGGAGCCTCAGCATCCTAATTTTAGCACAGACACAAAAGCTGCTGCACAGCTCTGGGGTAGACTGAGAAACTGTATTCAAAGGGCCTGGGGCCTCAAGGTCCTAACAACAGTGGTACTGAAAACAGACATGTGATGCTCCGAGGCAGTTATGAAATGGAATAAGACAGTACCACATAAATCAAAGGACTAAAGGTCATTAACACTGGATAATAAAATTTTTGAAATGCTTACTATAGAAAAAGCATTGTGTTAAGCATTTAATATAGCTCATTTACACTTTCATCCTAAGGAGTATGCACTATGATTATATCTTTGCTAGGTTCAGAAAGGGTAAGTAAATTATCCAAGGTCACAATGAATGCTAGGGATGGGAGGCCTCAACATCCGGATTCGGTATAAGACAATGGTGACTTTGTCATCAAGAAAGTATTTTAAGTGCAGGAAGCTGCGATCCAGGTATGAGATTTTTGAAGGGGAAGGAGGAATTGGTACACAGAGCAAGAAGGAAGTTTAAGGGTGATGGCCGGATGGTATGCACCTCCCGGGAACACTGGAGCGTGTTCAGTCAGCATTTCTTCTGAGTCCTCCGAAGGGAATTCCAAGAAGAAGCAGCTACTAGACAGAAAAAAACGCCAACATAAGTCAGTACTACTCTAAGTCCCAGACTAAGCCAGCATTTGAATGTGAACTTCTGCAGATGGGAACAGACCTCGCACTACAAACACAAACATTCACAGATGCAAATAAATAGAGGAGGTGGCTCACGTGTGTGCTCTGCTGCTGAGTGCTTACGTCCAGTGTAACAGTGCACAGCAGTACAGGGCACAATCAGAGCCCAGGGTGCCCAGGAGCAACAGGAAAAGCAGTGGTGATGCAGAGGAAACTGATAGGATCTGCAAAGCAACAACCATGGAAACAAAGGTGAAAATAATTGGGAGGATAGACTGGGATAAAAAGATGGTAGGCGTTACTCATTCTTAGAACACGAATCATTCAACCACTGGCACAAACCTAAAGAACAAGGAAAAGATCATGAAGCACGTAAAGTCTATTGTACCAAAGAAAACAACAATAATATCCAAAACATCTGATAGAAGAGACAGGGGAACTTCTCAGTGTATGGATGCAGGATCAGCATTAGTGTTAAGTTGCACTCAACGAAATGCTTATGCAAGATAAAGCTAAAAGCCTGTTTGAGGACTTGAAGAAAAAATGGGGAGAACATGATGCATATTTTACTGCCAGCCATGCATGGTTTAACAGACTCAAGATAGAGCCAACTTTCACAATGGAAAAGTGAGTGATAACACTGAGAATGCAGAGACCACAGCTGCTCAAGAATTTTCAGCAACACTTAAGAGAAATTACTGATGAAGACGCCTAATTAGCTAACAGGTTTTCAGACAGGACTGGACTGGAAGAGGACGCCAGAATGAAGCTGTCAGGACAGAGGAACAGTGACGCCAGGCTTCAGAGCAGCAAAGGACGGACTTACTCTGTTGTTTGGAGGCAATGCTTCCGGTGATAGGAAACTAAAGCCTCTCTTAGTTTGCCATCCAGAGAACCCAAGAGCCCCCCAGAGCACAGCCAAGGGTTCTGTACCTGTGGTGTGGAAGAGTAGCTCCAAAGCCTGGCTTACACGGGCCATCTTCTGGGACTAGTTTTTCCACCACTTTATCCCAGAGATACAGAAATATTATTCGGAGAAATCTATCCCGTTCAACACTCTTGCTGCTTGACAAAGCACCAGGTCACCCCAAATCCGTGGATGACTTTCATCCCGACGGCAGAGTAGTGCATCTGCCACAGTGCTTATCCAACCTGTGGACCAAGGAGGCCCTGCGACTTTCAAGAAATATTACATCACACTTTTGGTCAGGCAGTGAAGACAACTGATGACACAGGAACAACCTTGGGGCGATTTTGGAAGGGCTACAACACCTACAAGTCCATGAAAACACCAACTTCGCCTGGTGTGAGATTTCAGCTGTCACCACGAATGGGACTGGAATGGAAGAACCTTGGTCTGCAGTTTGCTCATGAAGTTCATGGACTGGAGAAGACGGTAAGGAGTCTGAAGGAGGTCTTCAACAACTTAGTGACCCACAGCCAGAAGGAGCTAGGTCTGCAAGGGGAAGACCTCACTGAACTCCTTGCTGTGTAACACAAAGAGCTCACCAATGAGGACCCAGTGGAATTAAAGGCCCAGCTAAAAGATGAAGGCAGCCAGGAGGCAGATGGAACTGGAACCAAAGAGATTCCCAGCACAGGAAATGACGAAATGACAAGCAGACCTCCTTTAATTAAAGATGTGCTGCTAGTTTTTGAGACAGAAGACACTAAGGTAGAACGATACAGTTTCAGCAGCCATTCAGAAAGCCAATCAGTGCTACAGAGTCATCTATGATGAGGGAAAAAGAGCTAGTATTCAGACAACTTTTATCAAGAGAGTAGACAGAATTGCACCCATCAAAAAACCTGTGTTATCAACATTGGGCGTGAGCAAAATTCTATCTTGCCCTCTATCTCTTCTTGCTGATGATCCTTCAGCTCCCCAACTCTCACCAACCCTTCCTCCTGCAGCTAGTCCCTTATATGCCAGGTGTTGTACTATATTTCACCACCATTTTAAGGTGACTGTAAAAATAAAACATTTATTTACAGTTGTACTGTTCTGCATCATCATTTTAGGGTAAGTGTAACAGTGAAAAGTTTATTTACATTATTTGTGCGTGTGTTTGGTTTTCTTATGCTTCACATTGTATATTTGTGTCAAAGGTGTATAAGGCTCACTTTGTTGGATTTACAAACAAATCTGACTCATTAATATTCTACCAGAATGGAACTTCTTTGCAAGTTGGGAACTTAGTGTATATAGAATCATTTCCACTTACAATTTGAATGTATAGGTATACACTTTACCGTAGAAATTTAATATAGATGATGTTTCAGTGCAAAATCATGTGTGGAGATATTATATACTCTCAAGCTTCTTTTTCCCCATACTGGTCCTATGTCTTCAACACCTACTTGGGAAGTTGCGATTCAACTTGACTCCTCCCCTTGAAATGTCCAACTTTCCAAAGTGTTTTCCTCTTGTGTAGGCCAACTGCCACCCTGTACAATTTTTTCCTTCTTCAAATACAAGTATGGAAGGTATGATTAAAAAATACAAAGAATGTTTAAATTTTAAAAATTATAGTAGAAGATACATTGCCTTAAAATACTCTTCGCAATTCACACACTTACCCCATCGTCTTTGCCACTCTGAAACTGTCCTGAGAGGCCTCTTTCGTGAGTGTTATTAGTTACCCTGTCGTGGCTGCCTGGGTGTTCTAAACTGGCTCAAATCATTTCCCTGTCGTCATCCTTTTCACTTTAGGGAAGATCCAGAGCTGCGCAGAGCCGGACCTCGTGAATGAGGTGAACGAGGCACTCAGCGATGTTTTTATTTAATAAAAACTTCCATAAAGAACGCAAAGGGTGATCAAAATATTCAGTGAAGGCTCAAAGTTTTAAAAAGTATTACAGTAAAAGATACATTGCCATTAATCCCTTTCAAAGACTCAAATATTGCACTTTACCTTGAACTCATTTATCCTATCTTTCTTTTCCTACAATAAGCCTTTAAAATTAAAACTTCCGTGTGCCTCTTGATCATCCTTTCTATACTTCATGTTATAAAGAGTCCACAGTATTTCCATCTGTTCTTCGACTGCTTCTCCTGCCTTTTACAGCTCTGTCTGTAGTTAGAAGATAATAGCCCATGTCCCTGGGAATTTATTCCCACTAGACTTAGAGTTCATGTTTTTTCATGAATCAAGCTCTCTATATTGCATACATATGTGACATGGAGATGAAGAAATCGAGGTTCATAGGTTAAATGACACACAAACTCACACAGACAAACAGTGGAAGACCCTGGATTAAAATGTAAGCCTTACGACACCTACTATTAACTTTCCACCCATTCCATATGGTATATTTGGACATTTACATCTTGTAAGTCCCCTGTACACTCGGAAGAGTAATGACAGCTCAAAATCCGAGCTCCACTTACTCTGTGTTGCCTTCAGTGCCAGCAAAGTGTTCTGCCCAAAGCAGCTAAGCAAACACACAGAATGAAGGGGCAAATGACTCTGGATTGCAGTGCTCAAAAGGGGAATCTGTCTCAGAGCATAAAGAACTGGGAGATGGTGGATGATCAACAGAGACAGGTAGTCAGAGATGGCTACAGTGACCACGTGAAAGGAAAGGGAGAGTAAGTTCTATCTGCACCCTGTGTAGCCTGCAATGATCTCTGAGCCAACCTGGGAAGGCAGCATCCCCAGCCCCACCCCGTCCGTGCTGGTGCACCCGAGTGTAGGTCTGTACACTGTAAGAGTTTGACACTGCATATAACATTTCCTTAGCACAGTACCAATCCACAACCTGTAAATGGTATTTATAGTTTTCCCCAACATAAGTAATGTGAAAGACGACAATCTGCATTGATACTTAATTAGCATTCAGTCAAAGCATGTGTTTTTCTAGGGCATCAAGCCTGGTTATGATACAGATAGCCTGATAGCAAAGAAGGGGAACAAAACATGATCCTACAATCACTTTGCTTTTCAAATACGCACGTGTACATACGTAGACCAGAAGCACACATTATTATTACTATGTGCAGCCCTGGACATTTGAACTTTAATCTCAACACTATATGATACATAGCATAGAACAGCCTTGGACAATAGATATATAATGTAAACCACAAGTGCAATTTAAAAGTTTTTAGAAGCCACAGTAAAAACAATTAAAAAAGTGAAACAGGAGAAATAAATTATCTTGCAAACATGCTCAAAATACTATCTTTTCTTTTGTTATAATTTATTTAGTGTTTTTTGGGGGGGTGCTGGAGTTTAAACCCAAGTCTGTATGCATACCAAGCATGCAGTCTACCACTAAGCTGCAAGCCTGATCCCTAAATACTATCCTTTCAACATATAATCAAGATAAAAAGCTTAATGTGAAATGCATATTTTGATGGTACACATTGAAAATTTGGTGTGTATTTTACGTTTGAGGGGTTCATTCAGACTTACCACATCCAAGTCCTTGATAGCTGTGTGTGGCTTATGGTTATGATATTAGACAGAACCTTAACAGTGGGACAATTGAAAATGGTACTTAGGATTGTGTATTTTGATGCTACTATTTTACATACTAGGCACTAAGGCTTAGAAAGATTGAGAAACTTTAAATTCCATTTGGCTCTTGATCAAGATATTTGTGGTTCCCTTTTCTGCCAGTTCCTGTATTATTCCGTATTTGAATGGAGGTGGAGGTGTGCACTGGGATAGAATTCAAATCACAGCCTTTAGGTTTTCTGAACAGAAGTGACATTTGGTATCCAAACTCATTTCACAAGTGAAGAAACTGAAAGGAAGGAATAACATTAGGCATTTAAGGATGGTTTCATGCTCTAAGCTCCAAAATGGGAAACTCAGGCTCAGGTTAGGGACCTTTCTATCAGGGGGCATCTAGACCCAAGATTAAGTTGGTACCTCTGTCTCCGAGATCATGGCAATCAATTTCAATTCCAAGTGCCTCAGGATAGAAATAACCCTCTGCCATTGACAGTGTGGCCTCTACCATGAAACATGGTGGGCAAGGGCTGATAGAACACCTGATACAGGGCAAATAAGTCCTCAAACATGAGAATGCTGGGGGCAGGAAAGTTAGTGAGACAGTGGGGCAGGCACGGGATGCATATCTGAGAAGCATGTTAAGGAAGGGTGACAAAAAGGAGCCTCGCTTTCTTTACTGCCATCTCATAAACCATCCTGAGTCACCCTACAGTGCAGCAGCAGCAAAGTTAATGGAGACATCACGGGACCGACTTAAGACAGCTGAGGTTTACCTTTCCTAAGCCTCTTCAGATTCTCTGCAGGTAACAGGAGGTCCAGATAAGTGAGTCTGCCTAGGAGCTTGTCAGAGGGTGGCCAAGTGGGACTGATGTGATCCTACAGAAATACCTACAGGACAGCTCACCCAAGAAAGAACAAAAGGCTGTCGCAGTCTCAGTGTCTCCAGCATCTGCAGGAGCTGAGGGAGTCCTGGCAAGCCAGAAGGGAGCAAGACTCTACTCTGTTTCTCCACTGAATGGTGGAGGATCTTCTCAAAGGCAGGGCCAATGAGGAAAATGCTCCGTAAGTATCAGCATTCTCTCCATGCTCAAAAACCAGCTGCGCACCAACTTACTTCAGCTACAGATATAAACACCAGTGGGAAAGAAACATCCAGGTGGTTGAGAGACATCACCTGGACATCAGTAGAGCTGAAAGACACCGAGCCCAAAGTCATCCCCTTAACCACGAGGTTACACACTCCACGGCTTTCTCCAAATGCCCAAATCCTTCCTTGAAGAGGTGGTTAAAAGGGCAGAGACACTGGAGGAGTTAAAAAAAAAAAACAAAAAACAAAGGGACAAAGAAATTATAATTAAAAATAGCTGTGGTCCCAGTACTCTGGGAGGCTGCGGCAAGTGGATTGTACAGTGGAGCTCAGCTTGGGAAGCAGTGACTTAGTGAGACCCTGTGTCAAAACAAAAAATGGAACAGCTTGGGGATGTACCTCAGTGTGGAGACCCTAGGTGCAGCTCCCAGCATTCAAAAGAAAACAAAGTAAAAAAAAAATACTGTACACAAGGGCAAAAGAGTTACAAACAAGTAACCTACAGAGAGAGCGTTATCTAAAGGGGCTGTTTAAACATCAGATACAAGTAAGACAGACAGGCTATAGGACTAAAATTAATTTCATTTTGGCCCCAAAGCAGGTAGAGGTTCATGAAAAAGATTCTCTAGGTTTAGACAAGGAGCTTCATTTTTCTGTGCATCTGAGCACAGTGCAAATGACTCTATGGCTTTTAGTTTCCCAGGTTTGTCCTCTTACAGTAGCCAAAGAGAAATAAGTGATAGTTCTGCTCAACTCTAAGACAGTCTCCACAGCTCAGGGATGTTCCCATACTGGAGAAAATCTGTTTCCACACCCTAACTTCACCTAGAAGTTGAAGAGTGAGCCAGGGCAGTATTGCTGTACATCACACAGTCATTCTGCATGCATAATTACCTCTTAACTGAGACGCCAGAAGTTCTCCGTCTCATGTAAGGAGTGGAGCAGAGAGTGTGTCCCATTTGTGGGTAAAGTATTCTTCCCTGAGAAATCACCAAGTACAGTGACCCTCGGTCCAGTTAAGTTTCTGATCACCCTGAGATCACTTCAAACAACAGCTCAGATATCAATCATCTCACGTAATTCACTTCTGTGTAAAGGCTCCCAAGGACAGGGCCATCCAGGAAGTTGTCAAAAAGCTACAGGTGCAGCATCCATTCTGCAGTCTAGCTTCCTGCAGCCTCTGTGGAGTCATTTCCCACAGCCCTTCACATTTTCAAGGTATTCATTCACGTGTTTTTACAGGGATTGCGCACTAACACCCCTGGAACCTATTCTTCGGTGGGGGAAGCTTCCCAAAGGCAAGGACAGTAATCTCCATGGGGTCCATGGAGGAAACTTCTCAGCTATGACTACAGGTGACTAAATTCCGAAACATCTGAGCAACAACAGATGGTGTTCCCGGGTTTTTCTTCCAAACTTGTATGGAATATTTCCATTTGGGAGATTGCTGTGGGTTCTAACTACCCAGAGAACTAGCAAATAAAAGTTGGCTGGGAAACTATTTTCAACGAATCATAGCCATTGGTTCCACAAGGGACCTGAACACAAGCGGGAACAGTGCCTAGGGAAAATCGAGCAACCGCTTCCTTCTAACTCACTCTGCTCCCTTTCCTTGCCCCTAACAATCTTCTGCTGACTTCTGCAGGACCCTGTGTGCTCTGTGTCACTTCTTTCTCTCATAGAACACCCCAACTCTAACACACACACACACACACACACACACACACGCACACACACACTCATTCACACACACTGCAGCCCAGCACCCATACATACTTAAGTTTCAAGATCTTTCATTTCTGATCCGAGCAATCAAAACTTCCATGCCCTGCTACTAGAGGCACAATAAATACGTATTAAAATCATTCCTACTGAGAGACTGGGTGCAATGTCCCTGGCAGAAGTTCGGGCTTGAATACACACAGTCATTTATTTATTACTTCTGTGGCCAGTTACTAAGTTTGTGGCCTCCGGACATCAATTTGCATCTCAGTGACCTCATCTTTAACTCTGGTGTCGTGGTGAAAAGGTGCCTACAGAGAGGCAAACACAGAGGGGATGATGAATAGACCACTCACCGATGTGCTCTAAACCATGATGTTTTTTGAGAGGAGGTTTTCTGAGTCAGAAAAGGAGGTGATGAGTCAAAATTGAAAAGAGGAAAGAATTTAGAGCTCTGGAACATTTTAGGAGCTCCCATCACCACCCACCAAGAAAAAGAGTCAAAGGCTCTGATCAATCTAGCTCTTAAAAATTGTGGATGTCTGATAAGTCTCCTAGACAATGTTTTTAAGTTGTGTCGTGCTGCAATACAAGCAGCCCCAGCCATCCAAACCGAGACATTTTCTAAAAGAGCCAGCAATAATTTGAATGTGCCTCTCAATATTTAACTGTAATGTAGGAGACACAAGAAAAATTCCCGGTGACTATTTGAGAGTGCACACAGGCATGTGTGCACACACATGCACGCACACACACACAGTTTGCATGCCTTTTCTTCTTGAGAACCAGGTCTTCAATAGAGAAACTGAATCCACTGAGCAGCAGGGGTTGAAGGATGGTTCATAAAAGTTTTCAGTTCAGGGCAAACCAGCATCTCTCACAAAGCAACACAGCTGCATCAAAGCCCTGCACATCTCCACATATCCATCGTCTTAGACCAGTGCTTAACGGATTCTGTCAAACACAATACAAACTACCTTACAATGTGTTTAAGCTTTGGGGGGACACAGAAGTCAGTTTTAAATGCCCTCACATTTCTCCAGCTGCATTCTATCATTCTTTCCAAGAAAATGAAGAACTTAGAGGAGCAGGATGCTTCACTGCGCCTGCTACAGCTCGGGGACCACAAGAGGGGAAAAGGAGGCAGCAGGGGCTCCAGCGACACAGCTCCAGCCCAAGAGCTCTTCATTAAACATGGAACCTCCTCGCTGGCCCGAAGCTGGTTGTGATGCATCCACAAGGAAGCTTGTGTCTGAGAGGAACAGTGGGGCATTTAGGAGGGGCTGGGGCCCTGGGATCAATTTTCTTTTCATTGAATTCATACAGCCTACGTTTCTTTTTTTTTTTCCTCATTGAGTTTATTGGTACGTTTTAGGTATACAGTACAGTATAGGAAGAAGGGGGCTAAAGGTGTAGGGAAAGTGGGAAGGGTAGGGGAAAGTAATAAGGGAAAAGAAAAAATATGAGAAAATGAAAATGAAGTGTTGGTAAAGGGGGACAGGAGGAGGGGTGAAGGGAGGGCGGGGACAAGGGAAAAAATGAGAACCAGCCTAAGCTTCTAAGTGAAAACTTTTCATCTTTTTTAACCAACACCTCCCTCCAGAGGGAGTCACGGTACCCCTTCCTGATCTGAGAGCTGCTGCATGCAAAACTAGGTATTCTTAAAAAGGAGCTGCTTCTTTAGCTGGGACTTGTATGTGTCGCTTCTTAAAAAAAAAAAAAAAAAAAAAAAATATTAACCTTAAAGGTTCAAAAAAGGAAAGGACAAA
>NW_022900930.1:2106245-2242938 GCF_012274545.1 Fukomys damarensis | reverse complement strand
AAAAAAAAAAAAAAAAAAAAAAAATCATCACCTTCAAGGTTCCAAAGAGGAAGAGTCAAGAGTCTTAAATATTAAAAAAAATACATTAATAAAAAAATCATTTGCAACTCCAGCTGGACAGAGCTCCTCAAAGGTCTTCCTGTCTAGAAATTACATTTCTAAGCCAAACTGCAAGTGTTGGAGGAGGAGTCGGAGGAAACACAACAGGAATATGACTGAAATAAACCAGCATAAAATCATTTCAGACTATTCTCACAGTAGAATAGTTTTAGTGATACAATAAAAGTCAACAGTTATCATGGGAATTGCTGCGCTCCGAATCAGAATTAACAGCGGTGCAGCTGACTCCAGTTAGAGGGGGCCCCCTTGGTAACCCGATGACTCCTCAGCTGGTGTCTGACTCAGCCGCGATCCGGATGGGCACAGTGACACAGCACAGGAGATGCACATCGACCCCTTAGGGCTGTGCCCCTTCCCTCCTCTTCCCCCGAAAGAGAGGGCATGGAACTCAACCAGAGAACTAGTGCAATCCAACTTCAGAAACACAGGACCCTGCCAGTGATTTCCTGCTAAAATAATCCATCCCCTTCAGGGTGGCAATTAATACAAGCAGGAGTTTCCAGTGTGCAGCTGAACTGCGATGCGGCTATGGACAACACTTGCATGTATCTCAGCAAGTTGGTACAAGAGATTCTACACGTTTCATCATAGAGAAAAGGATAAACACAGCAAGAGAAAGCCATGTTTACCATAACTGATATATTATACAGTGTACGCATGTAGGGGTACATCACATGCTGCCTGACTAATATGGACAAATTGTAGGTGTTTATGTATCAGTTGAAAATAAATTTAATTTATATTTTTTAAATTAATAGTTATTGTTATTACTGGGTGCACCTTTGAGGCAATAGAAGATATAGAATAGAAATAGCTACTGCGACAATCCAGACCACGATGTCATTCTGGGCACACAGCTGCTCAGGAACACCTGGTAAAGGGATCCGGTGCCTTCGAGGGGAGGAGCCCTTCCTGCACTCACCATGATATCACACACCACGCCTGGGCCCGGTGAACAAAGTCGTGTGTGCTAGGGTGCGACGATTCAGGAGGTACCAGAAAGGCTTTTGTGCCAGAATATTATTCAACCTTGACAAGGAAGAAAATTCTGTCCTTTGCCACCACACAAAGCATCTAGAAGTCATTACACAAAGGCACAGAAAGAAAACGCTGTGATCTTATTTAAAAGCAGAATGTAACACCATTAACTTCACAGGGGCAGTGACTACAATGGGAGTAGAACGGTGGTTACCAGAGGCTGGAATGAAAGGTGGATGGGGAGAGTGACCAGGCTGGTTGGCCAAAGGCTACGAAGTTTTAGCCTTTCTGTGCACAGATAAAGTAAGGGTTAAAAGCTACCTCTGCCAGGAGAGGAAATCCAGAATCCCTTCTACAGAAGTGACACCAACCAGGCACTGAGAATGCAGGGCATGCTGGGAGCCAGGCAGACAAGTGTGGTAGAACGGACACCTTGTGGATAGAAAAAGGCAGAAGAAGAACCGAGTGCAGTATTAAAGTCACACTTCCCTAGCATCTCAATTTCACATATGTCAGCCTGTGCCCACAGCTGAGTCTCCAGAGAAAGCGCTTGGTGGTTTGGAGACAAGAGGAGCAGATGCATGCACTGCTGGGAAGCCTTTCCAAAAGAGAAGCGCTACGTGTGTTAGGTAGTCTTTGAGGGGAAGAAAAAGGGCAATGAATAGAACACATCGAATACGGCATGCAACGGGAAAGCTTTTAGAGGTTCAGTGGGGATCGACATAACATGTAGCTGTAAAGCCAGTAGATCACAATGGGATAATTCCTCTTCCTCACTGTAGCTCACGCCTTCCTCAGTTTACTCTAGGTAGGCAGGGCTTGAGCTTGCCCACTGGAATCCTTCTCCCACATCTGTGGCTGGGAGCCTAGCCCTGCACCGAACTGCAGGACCTGAAAGTGGAAAGAGGCCACACCTCAGGCAGGGGCACAGAGAGGAGCTGGCCGGGTACTCTTCAGAGGAAAATCCTGCATTCTGCTTTGCTGCTCTTTCACCTGGCTTTAGTTCTTGTATAACACTGCTTTGTACAGTCTTTGACCTAGGTGTGAAAAGTGAAGAGATAAAAATTATATTTTGATGTTTCCTATGTGATTTTGAATGCTAGAGCAGATGGCTGAGAGAGTCGGAGACCAGGCTGAGGCTAATCCATCGACCGAGACATACAGCTTGGCAGCGATTCTTCAAAAATACTTCCACTTTGGGCCACGGGGGCTTTCCTAACGGCTCTACATGGAGGCAGAATGGAAAGACAAATTTCACTTTGCTTGGAGTCAGCCATGTTAAAATTGCATGTTTTTCTAAATAACTTTTTCTACGGAAATTAAATCACCAGGGTGATTCACACGCATGCATGCAGTGATGAGGACACACAGCGCCCTTGTCTGAGTTCCTGCTCTCAAGCTCACAACTCACAGGTATAAGCATGGGTGGGTGTTTCCAGTTAACAAATTAAAGTCCTTTGTCTGTGTATGCAGGTGTGTGTACTGTCACATACACTACTATAAGTGACTGCCCAGCAAAGAGATCCAGGAGAGAATACATAATGAGCAGGAGATTTGTGTAAAGGTAAAACATCAAGCTAATATTTTATTAATGTATTCTAGCTAATAGAGTAGAGCGTTCCTTTCTAGAGTTTCCATTCATGGATAAATCATACTTTACTTGTTTTACGCCCACTTCCACTTCTCAATTGCCTTTCCTCTCTCCCTATTCCCTTTCTTTGCTGTAAGTCTCTACTTCCTGGTCATTTATTTTGCTTTCCTTTCTCAGTATATGTTTGTGATACATAATAATTACATCCACCTTGGAGAACTGGTACATATATATCATGTACTCCCCTATACTCCCCCTCCCACTTTTCCCTTCCCCAACTCTCCTTTATTTCAAGTTTTAATTTATTTATATTTGGAGTTTCTCTAACAAGAGAAACCAGGCCATATTTAACCTTCTATTAAATATTAATTTCACTTAACATTATGGAATTTCTAGCTCAATCTCCAAATTGATTTCCATAGCAATTATACTAGTCTACATTCCCACCTACAATGTAGAAGGGGTCCTTTTTCCCTACAAACCCACCCAGGTGTGTTGGTTTTTTTGAGCTCTTGATAATAGGCATTCTTAATAAAAGAGAAGCTCAATTGTTTTCATTTGAATTTCTTTAATGGCTCAAGATGCTGAACAGTTTTTCCATGTACTTATTAGCTATTTGTATTTCTTCTTCTGAGAAATGTCTATTCTTTTGATTTACCTATTATATTTGAACAGGTCACATGTTTTGGGAGGGCTGATTGCTTTAGTTCTTTGTGCATTCTAGATAATAGTACTCTATCAGAAAAATAGCTTTCAAAAATTTTCCCCATTCTGTGGGTTGTCTTTTCACTCTCTTGATTGTTTCCTTTGCATGCAGAATCCTTTTAATTTAATAGAAATTTATTTGTTGATTTTTGGTATTAATTTTTGTGTTACTGGAGTTCTGTGAATGAAGCCATTGCTTGTGCCTACATCTTTAGGAGTTTTACCTAATTTATCTTCTAGCAGTTTCAATGTTTCATTTTTATATATAGGTATCTGATCCATTTTTATTTCATTTTAGTACAGAGTGAGATATATGGGTCTGGATTCAGTTTTGTGCATGTGGATAGCCAGTTTTCCCAGCACCACTTACCAAAGGAGCCATCTTTTCTCCAGCATATGTTTTTGGCTCAGCTTGTTTCTGTCTCTTCTACTTTATTCCATTGGTTTATATATCTATTTTTATGCTGGTATCAGATTGTTTTTATTACTATAGCTGTGTAGTATGAATTGAAATCTGGGGTTGTAATACATTTCCACTTGTTTTTTGTGCATGAATGATAGTTTTGGCTTTTCTGGCCATCTTCTGGTTTTGTATAAATTTTAGGATTTTTTTTTCTAGTTCTATGAAAACTGTTGTTGTTTTGCTAGGACTTACATTAAATCTACATACTATTTTTGGCAATATGGCCATTTTGACAATATTGATTCTGTCTATCCAGGAACAGCAGATGTCTTTCCATTATCTAATATCCTCTTTAATCTCTTCCATCAATATAATTAATCAATAAGTTTTAATTATAGAGGTCTTTCACCTCCTTGAGTAACTTGATTCTTGGGTATTTAAATTTTTTTGCCTTTTCTTTCAGTCTGGAATCTTGCTATATAGTTTAGGCTGGCCTTGAACTA
The DNA here is from genome assembly GCF_012274545.1 of Fukomys damarensis. Lineage (NCBI taxonomy): Eukaryota > Metazoa > Chordata > Mammalia > Rodentia > Bathyergidae > Fukomys > Fukomys damarensis. Next base: position 2,238,638 of record NW_022900930.1, on the reverse strand, counting down.
ACTATGTAGCCCAGCGTGATCTAAAATTTGTGGCCACCCTCCTATCTCAGCCTGCCGAGTGCTGGGATTACAGGTATGTACCACTTAATTGGTTTGAAACTATCATAAATGGGATTACTATCCTAGTTTCTTTCTCAGTGGTGCATTACTAGTGTACAGAAATGCTGTTGATTTTTGTGTGTTGATGTTGTATGTCTTCCACCTTTGAATTTGTCCTTTTAACTATAAGAGTCTTCTGGTGTAGTTTTTTGGGGTCTTCTATAAGAAGGATCACATCATCTCCAAATAAATGCAGTTTGACTTCTTTCTTTCCTCTTCATATCTGTTTTCTTTCCTTCTCCTGGTGGTTAAAGTTTTGAGTAGTTCATGGAAGAATAGTGATAACTGTGCTCACAGTTGTCTCATTATTGATATTGGAGGGAAGGCTTTCAGTTTTTCCCCATTTAGTATCTGGCTATGGTTTAGTTATAAACCACAAAATTATGCACACATTTGGAGATTAAGTGATACAGTCCTGAATAATCAGGAAGCTAGAGAAGAAATTTTAAAAATTTCTAGAATTATATGACAATGACAATACAACTTATCAGAACTTGTGGGACACAATGAAAGCAATTCTAAGAGGGAAGTTTAGAGCTATGAATGCCAACAAGAGAAAAACAGAAAGATTCCAAATAAATAACTCATGAAGCATCTTGAGGTCCTAGCAAACCAAGATCAATCCAAATTCAAAACTTGTAAAAGGAAGAAAATTATAATGGTCTAAACAGGAATCAATGAAATTGAGACTAAGAAAAAAATACAAGGATCAATGAATCCTTGGTTCTTTGAAAGGATAAATAAAATTGATAAACTCTGAGCTATACTTGCTAAAAAAAGGACTACCCACATCAAGGCAATCAGAAATTAAAAAAGCAAAATTGTAACAGAGATCACTGAAATCTAGAGATACAAGAAACAACTTTGAAAACATGTGTTTTAAAAAATTGGGAATCTGAAAGAAATTGATAAATTCCTAAACAGATAACTTACCAAAATTAATCCAAGAAGATTAATAATAGATCAATGACATGCAATGAGGTCGATATAGTAATAAATGCTGTAGAAGCCAATAAAAGCCCAGGACCTAATGGATTCACCATCAAATTTTAATGGAACTTCAAAGATCTCTAGTGCTAATACTCCTAAAGCTCTTCCATGAAATTGAAAGGGAAGAAATACTCCTAAAGTCATTCTATGCATTCACCTAATACCAACACCAGGCAATGATTCAACCATAAAGAAGTGTACAAGCCAATATCTTTGATGAACATCAATGCAAAACTCTTCAATAAGATACTTGCAAACAGAATGCAACAAATCACTAAACAGATCATACATTATGATCAAGTAAGCTTCACTCCAGGGATGCAAGGATGGTTCAACATATATAAATCAATAAATGTCATATACCACAGAATTAAGGATAAAAATTACACAATAGTCTCAATAGATGTGGAAAAGCTTTGACAAATTCCAACATCCATTCATGATAAAAACTCAGATGAAAATAGGAAAAGAAGGCTTTACCTCAAACTGATAAAGGCCAGGAATGATGACTAATTCTTTTTAGATCTCATGCCACTTTATTGAGGAATGATCGCCACACAAAAAGGTTACTAATTAATGCACACATCTCGATGAGTTTGGAGAAGTGTATATACTTATAAAAGTATCATGTCAATTTTTGCATAAGCCAGTGGGGTGAACCTATGGTACCCATGCCATAGCAGGATATTTATATCATTGAAAGCTCTAAAAGGTTTGCCATCACTGCCATAAACTAATCTGTCATCTCTAGAAGTCTCCCCTATCCTTTTTTTAGTAGCATTATTTTGATTGTGATAAGAAACGCTAACATAAGACTTATGTTCTTAGAAAATGTTAAAGCACAAAATACAGCACTATTAAGTGTAAGTAATACACTATACAATAGTATAGGCCTCCTTAGCCAAAGGATACAAAGTTTCTGTTATTCTTTTTTTTAGTCATAGGAAGACTTGATGGTTTGGTGAACTTTCTTCTAAAACAGAACTAGGAAGAAGACTGTCCAGGAGGCTTAGTTTACATGCAATTTGTCCTATGTAAGCATTATTTAGATAACTTCACCACTGCAGTAACTCATGTTAATAAACTAAAAGTCATGTACATTTAACAAGAACCGAGTATATAAATAGCATAAATAAATAACAGACAAAAGTTATATACATTGGCTGGTACTCCTGCCAAACTAAAAGCAGCTTTTCTCTCTATCCCACACTATCCTATTAGGACAACTTTTAGGTTACCCTGCAATAACAAATAACTATGTTCAAATGAGCTAAGCTTTGAAAAGTAAAAGAACACACTACTGTTATTAAAAATAAGTAAATATATAGGTGGCATATGACGCCAACTTTATTTGCAGATATAGAAGTCCAAGACAAGTTCCAAAGCTACACTGCTGTCACTGCCCAAACTATATCTGGAAATAGTGCAAAACACAGCAGTGCTGGAAAGCTGATCTTAGCATTCGTGGACGTGGTGCACTTGTTTCTGACAGCCATGTGCTTTGGAAGCCAGATTCATCACAACTATATGCTTAGCCAGGTGCTGCAGAATAGGAAGAAGGGTTTATTCAGTGTAGGATAGGTAACGCTATAGTGCTGGTTTCTATTCACCATTATCAAGAAATCCAGTGCTAGGCAAAAAGCCGGTGCCACAATCTAAGGAGGAAAGTGCACTACACTATATCCCAGTCCAACATAGTTATAATAGCCAAATTATGTTGCTCAAAATCAACCTCCCCAATTTTAGATGCTCTATAAGGAAAATACAGCTATTTTGTGAGCTAAAAACTCTTCAAATCATTTCCATCATCGGATTTGATACTTAGTATAAAAGTGTTGTTTGTAAAAATAAAAAAGTTACTGATTTCTGGGAGGTAATTTCTCCCATAGAAGAAATGCTTCTAACATAGCAAAGATACCAACCAGCTGTAGCATCTTCTTGGGCACATACGTATTTTGCATGAACCAATCAAGAACAGAAATTATCATGTACATTGTATCTTGTTGCAGACTGAATTTCATACCAGCCAGATAATTAAGATTCTGTGCTCCTGGCAGGTATTTTGGTATGACTGATAAGTCTCCTTCAATTTGCTTCAGAGAAGCATAGATATCTCCTACCTATTCACTACAAAGGTTTGGGTCTGCTCCATATTTTATATCCACAGCACTGTCTGCAAGAACTAGATCAGAGAAAGCTGGATGGAAACTTTCTTCTGCAGAGGCTTGGAGAGGGACTATCAAACAAAATTGGCCAGGCAAAACTTTTCTTTTTTTCAGCAGGCTTGGATTGTAGCTATCTCTGCCTCAGGCACATATGCACACACCTTTTCGAGGTGTTTTGGTAGTCTTTTAGCAGTAATTTTTTTCAGAAGCCTAGTTTTGTTCCTTTTTTCAGAGACATGTTAGCCTGCAGCTGTTGACTGTTATCAACCATAAGAGCTGTCCAAGTTGGGAGGCTTCAGCAGTGTATCCACATGTGTTTTGCACCTGCTATGCTCACCTTGGCCTTATTTTCAGCATTAATTTTCATGTTCCTGGAGGACCATGACTTCCCCTGCACCTGGCAGAGGCTCAGAAGGACGAAGCAAAATATGTGTGTGCCAAAAAGAACCAGAGGCCTCAATCTACCAGAGCACAGCCAGTCTGGAAATATAAAATGGAAAGTTACAGAAACAAATAATCCCAAAGTTATAAGTTGCTTTCCCTTCTGAGTTGTATGCTATAATCTCCTATCCTTCCTTTGGAACATGCATCCTTCCCTTGTCCAGTGTATCCATTCTGTATATGCTACCATCCCTTAGTCACTTCAGTAACCCTCTCGGTCATCATATCATCAGGTGTGGAATCATAGCTCTTGTGCTCTAATAATCCTTATTTAACTTCATAATGGCCCAAAAGTAAGGCTGGTGATTTAGATATGCCAGAGATGTGGCAAATGATTCCTTTGACCAAAAAGGTGAAAGTGTGTGACTTAATAAGGAAAGAAAAACTCGTATGCTGAATTTGCTAAGCTTTACAGTAAGAATTATCTTCTATCAATGAAATTATGATGAAGGAAATAGAAATTTGGTGCTTATTTTGCTGTTTCACTTCAAACTACAAAGTGACAGCCACAGTACATGATAAACGCTTAGTTAGTGTGGAAAAGCACTACATATATGTGATATATATAGGAAATATACAATGTATAAAGGATTTGGTACCAGCAGTGGCTTTGTGTATACACCGCAGATCTTGGAACATATGCAGGACCCATGGATTGGGGGTGGAGGGGTGGAAAAGACTGTATCCAGAATCCCGATATTTTCACTCAGCTAGGCATCCTTTTAAGAGAAATAATTCAGTTAACTCTATTTAGTAAAGGAATTTCTTTCCAAATCTCATAACAAGTATATTCTTTCTTCACAAGAAAACTCTGGCACAGTTGTGGCAGAAATCTATCTGCTGGAAGAGGCTACTAATATTTGGTCCATTTCTCCATCTGAGGAAGATTTGAGCTAAGACGCAAGGTTTGGAGGGAAAGTCTATACTGTGCTATCCGCTTTAAACAAGGAGGATTGAAGTGCGCATGTTCAGAAGGTGGAGAGGCCGTTTCCATTCTAGCAGCTCTGGAAACCTCACATACAAGCCGTATTTCAGGAAAGAGAAATGACTGTCTAGCTTCCTGAGGGAACAACGTAAGAGACACTAACAATTTCTGTAAGTCAAACAGGTATCGGTGAGCAATGTCAGAGCCTGTTGACCTCTTCTGTGTTAGAATCTGAGCGTGTAATTATCAAGGTAGAGGAACAAAGCTGTTGAAAAATTATGAAATGCCTTTGAGGCCACGCTCTATGCTGAGAACAAGATTTAGGTGTGAGTTTCATGGCAGCACGAGAATCCTGCCCATCGCTCCACACTGGCACTAACCGAAGCACATGCCTGCATGCTAGGTTAGAATGATCCCAAGCAGTCCAGAGGCTGAACTCTGCTTTCTGGTTTCATTTTGGGGGAAAAATATAGAGACCAATCCATTATTCTGACTCACTATAAATCATATAGATGGGGCTGGGGATTTAGCTAAGCAGTTTTGCTGCCTGCCTCGAAAGCGCAAGGACCTGAGTTTGATCCCTGGTACCCCCCCCCAATCATATAGATGGTTTACATTAGAACTGTTTATATTTGTAACATGGAGGAAAGGTCTTACAGACTGAGGATGACACTGCCTAAAAGTGTTACTATATTAACATTTAGCCAACCATAATCCTTTGGAAATGTCAGTGGTACTGTATCCTGGGACCAGACGTCAGGGAATACCCAACATGTCACTTACTGACTCACTAAATAAACAAATAAGAGCACATCAAGTGCCGGACACCATGCTATCAGGAGTACAGTAACGAAACAGCTGGACCAGTCACTGCCATCACAGAGTTCCCAGTTCAGTGGGAAGAGACATGGGGAAAGGGGTCGGTCCTCCACTGTGATGAGCACTGCAACAGGAAGCAAAGCACTAAGACCCAGTGGGAGACAAGGAAGGGAGCCCCGCTAGGAAGCAGCCTGGAGAGTTTCCAAAGAGATGCTCACGTAAGAGCTAAAGTTGAGAAGAGTTCTGTCTGTTGCGTGTGCATACATACATGTGTGTGCACATGCTGGCAAAGCAGGGAAGAATAAGCACAGCACTGCAGGAAGAGAACGATGCAAACAGCTAAGAGCTAAAATTGTTTCCGAAGGCTTGAGCATGAACCCAGTCTGAGAGCACTTAGAGGTGAACGTGGAAAGAAAAGTAGGAACCAGACCTCCGAAATCTTTCCAACAATATTAAGTTTAAACTTTCTCCTGAGGGCAATCCTGAACTTATGAAGGTTTTTTAACCAGGGTAGTGAAATAAAGAGATTTGTATTTTATAAAAATCTTTCAGTGGCCAAGTGGGAATTAGATTAAAGAGAGAGATCATTTAGGAGACCCTTACAGTAGAGAAATGATGAGTTTAAAGGTATAGATTGAATTGAAAAAAAAAAAGAAAAACAAAAAGCCTTGAAGGGAAAGAATTTGACTAAGTGGAATTAAAGGGGGAAAATCATTCAGTGTAAGCAAAAAACTGCTGCCCAGACATTGGTTTCTAATACCATAATCCAAAAACAGCTGTGGGGGCCAGAGATTCCTTCCAGGAGTAGCTGATTCGGGGCCTGAGGCAGGAAATTCACAACGTGAGCACTGAGCGCATTGCTGTGTCAGGAAGCATAAAAACAAAGCAAAACAAGCCCTTACTCACATCCCACCCCACGCCCCCACAGTAATGGCAGACAGAGAGGAACAGAAAAGGCAAGTAAGAGCGTTCCCCACAGCAAAACGGCAAACGACCAGAGCAACAAAATAAATAGAACAGAATTAAAGCATAAAGTAAATATATCTGAGACCTTACTACTGCAGCTAAATGACTGGACACACAGAGAATAGGAAAATCTCCTACGCAGAAGAATTCCAAAAAACATGACACCCACCCTCAACGAGAAAACGGAAAATAATTACCCAGTCCTTGAATGTGGGCAGCGTGCAGTAACTTTCTCCAGAAGAGCGCTGGGGGCCGAGGTCTTCAAAGACGATAATAACAGTGACAGGGCCTGTCAGCTCTATGTACACATGATACAACAGGATGAAAAAGCACTTCATTTCTGTGGTTCTTCTCTAAAAACCGTATTCCCAGTCTAATCAGGAGCAAGACACCAGACAAATCCCAACTGAGGGGTATACGCCAAAATATCTGAGCAGTGTGATCGAAACCATTGAGATGATCCGAAACAAGGCAAGTCTATGAAACTGTCATGGCCAAGAGGAGTCAGATTCCACATTTCAGAAAACTATGAAGAGCTGAATAAAATGCGGACTTCGGTTAGTAACGCTACTGATAGTAATAATGTCAATATTAATAATAAGAGAAGCTAACATTTTTTTCTATAAATTTAAAAAATATTCTAAATTAGAAATGAGGAAGTAAATTTGGGTAAAAGTAAAGCCATGAGTTTCTGCGATAAAAAAAAAAATACCGTATTCCCAGTCTAATCAGGAGCAAGACACCAGACAAATCCCAACTGAGGGGTATACGCCAAAATATCTGAGCAGTGTGATCGAAACCATTGAGATGATCCGAAACAAGGCAAGTCTATGAAACTGTCATGGCCAAGAGGAGTCAGATTCCACATTTCAGAAAACTATGAAGAGCTGAATAAAATGCGGACTTCGGTTAGTAACGCTACTGATAGTAATAATGTCAATATTAATAATAAGAGAAGCTAACATTTTTTTCTATAAATTTAAAAAATATTCTAAATTAGAAATGAGGAAGTAAATTTGGGTAAAAGTAAAGCCATGAGTTTCTGCGATAAGAAAAAAAAAACTGCTTAGCAATTACACAGGGTTTGAGGAAAGGACTGGAGGACTAAAGAAGCCACGACATAAGGAACACGGGGCTTCAGGAAGTTTTGTCTAATGGGTCACAAAGAAAGCAGAGTGAAACGGAACACACCGGGAAATTATGCCAGCTGAGGAGGGGCTTTCATTTGGACAAATGTGTGCAAGTGGACAGGAAAGAACCAATTCCAGGGAAACTTCGTGTCCAGCCACACTGCTATTTGGGGACTTAATAACTGGAGCACGGTGTAGGTTAGGAGACAGACCCTTGAGAAAATGCCCACATGACATTCGGCTGGCATGTCTCCAGTCACCAGGAAGATTTCCAACACTGGCTTGAGATTCAGTCTGGCAACCATAGGTGATGGGGAAACTTTTGGGTGACACAAAAATGCACTGTAATCAAATGACCTATGTGTGTCCTAAAGTCACCATCCATAAAGTGTCACATATAAAGTAATGTGCATATACAATGTATCCAGAAACAGCACAACTGACTTCAGTATGAATTGTTTCCTTGAGATGAGTTATTCACATCTCAGCAGCTCGGCACCTCCTTCTTCACCAGAATACGCAGAGCGATCGTCAGTGTAAACCAGGGTGTGTGTCCTTTAATTTCAGCTACACCCAGAGTTTCACTCATTCTGAAAACTTCTGCCTTTTACATGAAGTGTTTAAACCATTTTTTAATTATAGTACCACTAAGATATTTACAGTTAGGTCGTCCATTTCAACTAGTGTTTTCTGTTCATCTCACCTGTTTTTTTCCTTCAATTCCTTATTTAATATCATTTTCATCTAACTGAATTTTCATAGAATATCATTTTTATTTCTCTATTATCTTGTTAAGTACCTCCGTGTATTTTCTTAGTGGTTTTTCTAAGGATTGTTTCACATATTTTAACTTTTATTCTACTTTGAATATTACATCACTTTACATAAAGTGCAAGACTATTATATTCTCATTTTTATATTATTTCTTTAATTTTATCTATACCTGATTGCAGGCTTGATATTATAATTGATATTAAACAACTCAAAATAAGAAATATTTGCTTCATATATTTTTATAGTTGTCAATTTTATTTGATTCAACTAGAGGCAAAGAAGGACGTTATGCAATGACAACATGGTCAACCCATCACTAAACTGTAACCTTTAGACACACAGATGCACCTACCACCAGGACACCAAAAGTGCAGGAAACAAACCAAATAATTCCAGAGAGAAACAGACAATCCAGCCCTGATAGTTACATACTTTGATATCCCACTGCCACTAAGGATAGGAAAACTACAAAAATGATCATAAAGAAATCAAAGATCTGAACAGCATAAAGCAAGCTGATCCAAGAGACATGCAGAATGCTTTATTCAGCAAGAATATACATTTTTCTCAAGTACATATAGAATGTTTTCCAGGACAGATCATCTATTTGTCAACAAAACATATCCCAGTAAGTTGAAAAAGATGAAAATCACGGAATTCTCTAGCCATAAAGGAATAAAAATTAGAAATCAATAACAAAGAAATTTGAACATTTCACAATTATATAGAAATGAAATCACATATTCACACACGTTTTGTTTAGTTTTTGTTTGCAGTACTATGGATTGAATTCAAGGCCTTGAAGCGTGCATGCTAAGGCTCCACACTGAATTACACTCCGACTTTTTAAAAATTTTATTTTGAAACAGGGCCTCACCAATTTGCCCTGACTGGCCTTGAACTTGTGATCCTCAGCTTCCCTACCTTGAATTAAAGGTATACATTATCATATCCAACTAAATCTCACACCCAAAAACAACCAATGAGCCAAATAAGAAATAAAAGTGCAATAGAAAATCCATTGAGATGAATGAAAATGAAAACACAATGTACCGAGGGGTGTGGCAAAAACAGATTCAAAGAAAAATTTAAAACTATGAACAGAAACAAGAAAAAATATAATTTCAAATCAGTAACCACTCTTTCAAACAAACCGAAAGAAAGCAGAAGAAAGGAAAGAAAACACATTTCAATGGACTTAAGTGAGACAGAGGACAGAAAGACAATAAGGCGAAACAACAAAATTCATAAACTTTTAGCTAAATTGATAAAAAAAATAAAAGGTAACGTAGAAATCACTAAAATCAGGAATGAAAGAGAAGGCATCACACTAATGACCTATCAAATAGAAGGAATAATAAGTGAATACTGCGAACAATTTCCAATAAGCCAGATAACTTAGTTGAATAGGTAAATTAATGGAAAGAAATAACATTACCAAAAGCAATTTTTAAAATAAAATATATGAATAAACTTATAACAAGTGAAGACACTTGAATTAGTAACTCTTTTAAAGTTCCACTAAAAGAAATGTCCAAGAACAGATGGGTTATTTCATGGGTGATTTCTAAGATAGTCTAAGAATTAGGAGTAATCCTTCACAAGCCCTTCCTAAAAACAGAAGGGAAAAGGACACTTCCCAGCATGCTCTGTAAGGTCAGGTTACATAAATGAATCAAACATAATCTCTATGTTGGCTGTAGGCTGTTTCCTTCTTCATAACAGAATTAGATGTGTTAGTTCAAAGCTTACTGTTTGAAACAAACTCAGGCTTTTACATTTCTACTTGGTTTAAGTAGAGCCCAAGCACACAAATTTCTGCCAGGTAGAACTTGTTTTGAATACCTTACAAAACTGCCTCCAACACCTGCTAGCCACAGATAAAAATAAATTCATTTGATAAGTAAAACCCAAATCACTGCTGCCACCAGAGCTCCTTGGCCAGAGCCTCTTGCCATTCTACTGAGTGAGGTTATCAGTGAATCCAAGCCCCTTACTGGTCTCTCTTTTCCTCAGGAGTTCCCATGACCTCCACCTCTTTTGAAGAGTGCTCTACACACTTCACTCTCTGCACTCTCTCACACTGTGAAAGACTTCACCTTGCACACAATCCTATCAAAACACTGCCTGAACAAAGATGTGTGCCACCTGTGGTCATATCTTTTTCCTTAGTCAGCCTTGAAATTTCTGACAGTCACCACAGACCTGTGTTACCCTCAGACCGAAACAACACAAAGTCATCCCATAAAAAGGAAAACTAAGGATCAATATTGTTGAAATATAAACATATGAATTCTTAGTAAAACACTAGCAAACTAAAACCAGAAAGAGAAAAAGGATTACACCAGTTAGAGGTGGTACAAGTTAGAAGTGGTACCAGGAATGCAAGGCTGGTTCAATGTGTAAAAATCCCATGAATGAAATTCACTGTATAATTAAAATAAATGGCAAAAGTGACATTTCAGTGAATAAAGAAAAGAAATTTGAAAAACCCTCAGAGTTTCCATGCTAAAATCATTTTACAAATTAGAAATATAAATTCTTCAACTTGATAGTGAACACTTCTGAAAAACTCACAGCGAACATCATACTTAATGGTGTACAATTAAGAGGTTTCTTCTTATATCAAGAAAAAAACAAGTATATCTACCCTTGATATTTCTATTCAACACTATTCTGAAGGTTCTGGCCTAGGTCTTGGGAAAGAATATTGAATAAAAAGTATATGTGTTGATAAAATTCTCTATTTGCAGATACTATGATTACTTGATAGACAATCTTAAGGAACACACAAACATTCATAAACACACACACATATATCTATACACATGAACTCTAACAGCTAAGAAATGAGTTCTGTAAGTTTTCAATATATTCTTGTTAAAACTGTTTATATTTCTACATATTCACAGTAAAACATCTAAAGACAAAATTAAGAAAAAATTCCACTTGAAATTGTATCAAAAAATAACACCTTAGGAATAGGCTGAACAAAGTAAATATGACTTATACACTAAACCACAAAATATTATTGAAAAAAATTAAAGAAAATGTTTATGTAAAAATGAAAGTATTTAAAAATTAGAAAACTTGATAGTAAGACAGAAACCCAAAATTGATCTACAGATTTAACATAATCCAAATCAGATCCTAATTACCTCTTTTGAAGAAACTGACAACTGATACTGCAGTGCATCACTTCTTCCATTTCTATTTTAAGAGGAAATAGAAGGGATTCAGAATTGCCAAAGTGGTCTTGAGAAAGTAGAACAAAGATGAAGAAATGACTCTTGCTGATTTCAGAACTTTATAAAATGCTGAAGTAACCAAGACAGTGTGGTACTGGCATAAAGACAAACAGATCGATGAAATGGAATTTGAACCTTAAAAATAAAATGGCATATTTATGGTAAGTTGATTTTCACCAAGCAGCCCAAGAAAATTGGACTTCTCTTTCAAATCATATACAAAGCTTAATTTAAGACAGATCACATTTTGTACCTAACTGTAAGAGATAAAACTGTAAAACTCTTAGAAAAAAATTTTGGTGCCAATCTTATGATAATTAGATTAGGCAATGTTTCCCTAGATATGATACCAAAAATACAAACAACAAATAAAACACATAAATAAGAACTTTATAAAAACTTAAAATCTTCGTATTTCAAAGGATAGAAACAATTAAAAATTTGAGTCTAGCATTCAGACTACATGAAAAACTCTTATAACCCAATGATAAAAAAGATATATAAACTAGTTTTAAACTAGGCAAAAGGTGTGAATTAAGTACATCTCCAAGAAGATATATGAATGTTCAATAAGTATGTGAAAAGATGTTCAATGTCATTAGTCATTAGAAAAAAAGCAAATCAAAACCATATTGAAATGCCACTTCATACCACAGGATACTTATAATGAAGATGATAGATAATAATAAGTATTGGAAAGAATATGTAAGAAATTGGGACACAGACTGTTGATGGAACATAAAAAGCATAATCATTGAAAATAGCTCTGGATTCCTTCACCAGTCAGTGGACTTACCATTTGACCCAGCAATTCCACTCCTAGGTATACACATACCAAGAAAACTGAGGACATGTCCACACAAAAGATTTTATATCAATGTTCAAAATCAGTATTATTCATAGCAGTTATAATGTGACAATCCAAATGCTCGTAAACCGATGAGTTTAAAAAGTGTATCCATACAGTGGAGTATTCAATAATAAAAATGAATGATGCATGTGGTACAATAGAGACAAAAAGGTCAATCACGAGGCACACAAGTATAATTTCATTTATATGACAAATTCACACAGACAAAATACAGACCCAAAATGCAAATCATGTATCTGATAAGAATTGAGCAGCTGCCAGGGGACATAGTGGGGGGTGGTGGTAGGGAATAACTGTTAACAGTACATGACTTTATCAGGGTGACAAACTATACTAAATCTGATTTTGTTCACAGTTTTGATGATCTGACTTTCCATTTGGTGTTTCTGGACTTCCTTTAGTATTTCTTGTAGTATAGATCTACTGGCAGCAAACCCTTTAAATTTTATTTGAAAATGTCTTTATTACATCTTTTTTCATAAAGAATATTTTAAACGGTGGGCAGTCCCGCATAATTGGAAGAGCTTCACTCACTTTTGGATTTTCTAATTTTGATGATAAATTGGCTGTAATTGCTACTTTGTATGTAATGTGTAATATTTCTCTGACAGGTTCTCAAATTTGCTCTCTCTTGACCTTCAGCAGTTTGACTATGAATTATACAACACTCTTAGGTATGGGTTTCTTTATATTTATCATACTTAGAGTTTATGAGCTTCTCAGATATGTAAATTCATTTTTTTCACATATGACATTTTGATATTGCCCCATCTGCAACTATGTTTTAAATTTTTAAATATTTTTTCTGGAAATGATACAACTTCTTTTTTTATTAGTGCATATTTGCAATACATAATTGTGTGGAGTTGGTACATGTACAGCACATTAATTCCTTTTTTAATTCCATACCTGTCCTCTTTTCCTCCCTCTCTCCATCACTTGATTCATTTCCCATTTGAGAAAGATCTATCTCCCTACTTCCTATAATCTACCTTTTATTTTACCCTTTTTTTACTTTTTGGGTTTCTCATATAAGAGAAAACATGTAATATTTAAGCTTATGTATTGTATTTATTTTACTTAACATTATGGGCACAGCTTGGGTCCGTTTTCCTACAAATGACTCGAGTTTATCTTCCGTTATAGTACAGCAGTACTCCATTGTGTGTACATATATTTTCTTTATCCATTCATCTGGTGATAGACCTGTATGCTGTTTCCAAGATTTAGCTATTAGAAGTTGTGCTGCTATAAATATGGGTATGCATGTATCTCTGTAAATGACACCTTTAACATTTTCAGGAAGACACAGGGGGAATGGCTGTATCAAATGGAATTTCTACTTTTAGCTTTTTGAGAAACCACTGTGGAAATCAATATGGAGATACCTAAAAAAACTAGGATTAGAGGTCCCATTTGACCCAGCTATCTCTCTAATGGGTATCTTTCCAAAAGAATTAAAAGAATCATACCATAGTGATATATGCACACCATGTTTATAGTGGCACAGTTTCAATAGCTAAAATTTGGAAACAGCCCAACTGCCCATCAAAAGAAGACTGGATAAAGATTTTTAAAAATAAAATGGAATACTACTTAGCCATAAAGAATGAGAAACTAGACACATTTATAGCATATTGATTGGATGCATATTGAGGCCATACTCTCTTGTGAAATAAATAAATAGGACACACATGTGAAAATACTGAATAGTTTCTCTGGTTTGAAAAACTAAAAGTATAAATAAAGATCAAACTGCATAACATGTTGTGAAATAGAAAATGTCTAAAGGAGTAGGGGAAGTGGGAGATGTAGGGAAAGGGAAAGAAGGGAAAAGAAAAAAATATCAGAAAAATAAAAACATAGAAACAAAGTCTTTGTAAAAAGTGAAGTGTGGCCGGGGATTTAGCTCAGTGGTTCCACTGCCTGCCTTGCAAGAGCGGGGACCCGAGTTTGATCCCCGGTACCAAAAAAAAAAAAAAAAAAAAAAAAAAGTAAAGCGTGGAGGGGTGTAGAACCAAGGTACATCATGTAAAGGTACAATATCCTGATGATAAATGTAACTATTGTATACCTAAAGTGTACCAATAAACATAATGAAAAAATTTAAAAATAAAATTATGAAATTAGGTTGATAAAAATTGTATGGAAAGTAAAATAACTCTGAGATTCCATCTTACCCCAGGAGGAATGGCCATCCTCACAGGTCAATGAATAACAAATGCTGCTTAGACTGTGGGGGAAAAGGAATCCTTTTACACTTCTAGGAATGGAAAGTAGGATAACTAATGGAAATCAGCAGTGGTCCTTTCTCCCCACAACGCTGCCAGCATTTTTTTTTTTTTTTGCTTTTTCATTGCGTTTATGGGTACTTTTTAAGTATACAGTACAGTTACATTCACCATTGTGATCTTGTACCTTTACATAACAGATCTTGGCTGTTACTGGTTGATTTCATGATAGCAGCCATTCTTTCTGTGGTGGAAACTCACTGTTGTTTTCACCTGCATCTCTGAATAACCAGTAATGCAGAACATTTTTTTCATATGTTTATTTATTGCTGTTAGTTGTTTGAGAAATTTCTGTCCATTTCAGATGCTCATTTTTAATTAGGTATTTACATTTGGGGGGATCTGATTCTTTATAGTTCTTTATATATTCTATATAGTAGACATTTGTATGAGGAATAGCTGGTAATTTTTTCCCATTTTGTAGGTTGTCTCTTTGATTTATTGGGGGTTTCTCTTGCAGAGCAAAAGCAATTTAATAATATGATATTCCAGTTGTAGATTTTTTTTGTGCTAGTTCCTCTGTTACTGAGGATTTGTTCATAAAGTGTTTGCCTATGCCAATGTCTTCAAGAGTTATCTTCCAGCAAGTTTAGTGTTTCTGTTTTAATATTTAGATCTTTAATCCACTTTGACTTTAGTTTAGGGCATGCTGAAAGATAAGGGTCTAGTTTTAATCTTGGGCAGGTTGAAATACAGTTTTTTCAGCACCATTTATTAAAGAGGCTCTCTCCTCCAGTGACAATGGAATCTTTATCGAAGATGAGGTAGCTGAGTATATGTGGAGTTGTTTCTGCATCTTCTAATCTATTCCACAGATCCTTGGGTCTGTTTCTTTGCCAGTACCATGCTGTTTTCGTTACAGTAGCTTTGTAGTATAGTTTCAAGTTGGGGATTGTGATACTCCCAGTAACATCTCTGTTGCCTTGAATGACTTTTGCTATTCTAGGTCTCTTCTGGTTCCAAATAAATTTTTGTATTGTTTTCTCTAGTTCTGTGAAATATACTTTTGGGATTTTAATTGTGATTGCATTGAACCAGTACAGCAGTTTTGGAAATATGGCCATTTTCACTATGTTGGTTCTTCCTACCCAGGAGCAAGGAATATCTTTCCATTTTCTCATATCCTCTTTGATCTCTTTTTTCACAGTGCTATAATCTTCAGTGTAGAGGTCTTTTGTCTCCTTTGTTAGATTGCTTCCTAGATATTTCATTTTTTTGGATGTTATTGTGAAAGGAATTGTTTACCTAATTTTTCTCTCAGTTTGTTATCTGTGTACAAGAAGTTCTACTGATTTTTGAGTGTTGACCTTGTAACCAGCTACTGTAATGAATTGTCAGTTAATTCTAGAAGTCTATTGACAGAGTTCTTTGGGTCTTCTATGTAGAGTATCATATCATCAGCAAACAATGACAGTATAACTCTTCCTTTTCTATCTTTATTCCTTTTATTTCTTTCTCTTGTGTAATTGTTGTGGCTAATGTTTCTAGAACTCTAATGAACAAGAATGGTGAGAATAGACATCCTTGTCTTGTTCCTGGTTTTAGTATGTAGGTTTTCAGTTTTTCACCACTTAGTATAATGTTGGCTGTTGGTTTTTCATAGATAGCCACTATCAAGTTGAGATAGTGACCATCTATTCCAATTTTCTTCAGAGTTTTTATCATGAATGGGTGTTGAATTTTGTCAAATGCTTTTCTGCGTCAATTGAGATAATCATATGCTTTTAATCTTTGACTCCGTTAATATAGTGTATTTATTGACTTATGTGTGCTAAACCATCCTTCCATCCCTGGAATAAACCTGATTGGTCAGGGTGTATAATCTTCTTGATGACCCTCTGTATTCTGTTTGCCAGTATCTTATTGAGGATTTTTGCATCTATGTTCATTAAGGAGAATGGTCTGTAGTTCTCTTTTTTGGTGAGGTCTTTCCCTGGATTAGGAATCAAAGTAACATTTGCTACCAGGAATGAACTTGGAAGTATTGCTTCCCTTTCAATTTCATTGAAATGTTTAAAGAATAGTGGCAATAGTTCTTCTCTAAATGTTTTGTAGAATTCAGTAGTGAAGCCATCAGGACCTGGGCTTTTCATTGTTGAGAAATTTTAAATTACATTTTCAATTACTCTGATTATAATTGGGGGTTTTTTTAGTGTTATATTTTATTTGTTTGACTTTGGTAATTCATATGCATCTAGAAATCTGTCCATTTATTTTGTATTTTCCATTTTATTAAACTACAGCTTCTTGACGTAGGTATTGATGATCCTCTGGATTTCTGCTGGAAGTGTTGTGACTTCACCTTTTTCATTCCTAAATGCATGGATTTGAGCCTTTTCTTTCCTCTTTTTTTTTTTGATAAGGTTGGCGAAGGGTTTATCAATTTTATTTATTCTTTAAAAAAACCCAATTCTTTGATTCATCAATTTTTTGTATTGTTCTCTTAGTCTCCATTGCATTGGTTTCTCCTCTGATCTTTATAATTTCCTCCCTGGTACGAGTTTTGGGTTTGTCTTGCTCTTCTTTTTCTATAAGCTTAAGATTCAGCATTAGGTTGCTTATTTTATCTCACTCTGTTTTCATAGCATGGGCATTCACTGCTATGAATTTTCCCTCATAGAACTGCTTTCATTGGTTCCAAGAGATTTTTTTATGTTGTATTGGCATTATCATTTATTTATAAAAACTGTCTAATTTCTTCTTTAATTTCCTCTGTGACCCTTTTGTTGTTCAGGAGAGTGTTATTCAATTTCCATGTGTTTGTGAAATTCTTGCACTTTCTTATGCTATTAATCTCCAGCTTAATTGCACTATGATCAGATAATATACATGGGATATCTTCAATTCCTTTGCATTTACTTAAACATGTTTTATGAGCTAGTATGTGTTCTATTTTTGAGAATGATCCATGTGAAGCCAAAAAGAATGTATACTCTAATTTTGAGGGGTGGAACACTCTGTAGATGTCTATTACGTCCATTTGTTCAAAAGCTGGGTTCAATTCTATTATATTATTGTTGATTTTTTTGTCTAGATGATCTATTTGTGACAATGGGGTATTGAGGTCCCCCACTAAAATTGTGTTAGTGCTTTTTTGGTTTTTTCATGTTACTTTATATTTGTTTTGTATAGTTGGGGGCATTAGTATTTTGTTCATATATATTTATGGATATCATCTCTTCCTCTTGGATTGTTCCCTTTATAAGGATGTGGTGACCTTCTTTGTCTCTTTTAGTTTTGGTGGAAATTTACTTTGTCTGCAAATAAGATATCTACCCCTGGTTTTTTCTGGGTTCCTGTTCCATGGAGAACTATTTTTCATCCTTTTACTTTCAGTCTTTGAGCTTCTTTTTGAACTATATGCATTTCTTGTGTACAGCATCTTGTTGGATTTTGCTTCTTAATCCATTCTGCCAGCCTATTTTGATTGGTGAATTGAGGCAATTAAAGTTGATCGTTATAACTGATATGTATTGACTCGTGATTATCATGTTATTGTCCTGTTTTTGGATCTTTTAAATTTTCCCCCTCCCTTTAATTTCTTGCCTTGCCTGATTGATTTGCTCTGTTGGGCCTCATGGAATTGTGATCTTCATTATCTTTTTCTAGGACATTGTTTATAACTGTTTGGAATGCTGGTTTGGTATTCCTGAAGTTTCTCAGGTGTTCTTTGACATGGAAGTATCTTATTTTCCCATCAATTTTGAAAGATATTTTTGCAGGATACATAATGTAGGGTGGAGGTTGTTTTCTTTTAGGCTTGAAATACCTCACTCCAGGCTCTCCTTGACTTGGGGGTTTGTGTTGAAATGTCTGCTGTGATTTTGATAGGTTTCCTTTGCATGTGATTTATTTCTTTTCCCTGCTTGTAGTATTTTGTTCTTCTGTTGGGTTTCCAGGATCTTGGTTATTATATGGCTAAGTGTAGATTTTTTTGTGATCATAACTAGCTGGAGTTCTGTATGCGTCACTTATCTGTATGTCAAGTTCTTTTGCTCTTTTTGTAAGTTTTCTGTCATTAATTCTGTAAAGTTTTTTTAAATATCATTTGTACTTTCTCCTGCTTTTTCATGGATTCCTATCAGTCTTATATTATTCTTCTTCATGTCATCCAGGAGCTGTTGATTTATCATGCTCCCTTACTATTTTTAAGAGATCTCTCTTTTCATGTTCACTGACCACCATCCTGTCTTCTACATCTGATATTCCGTCTTCAAACTGGCTCAGTCTGCTGTGTATATTTTCAATAGAATTTTTAATTTCCTGGATAGCTGTTTGAATCTGTTTCATGGATTCTATTTCTTTCCCATGCTGGGCATTCGTGGCTTCCACCATGGTCTTGATCTCATCTATGTTTTTATCTGTTTCTGTTCTAGAGTCTCTAATCATGTCTTTCACTGTGCTATCTCTGTAGTTATCTGAGAAATTATTTCTGTTTTTCATTTGTCATCTGGTTACTTCCTGTGCTTGAATTCACTTACTTTCTCTTTTGTAATGCTGAGCAAGCACTCTCCCACTGACCTATGTTTTGGACAAGCACTCTCCTACTGACCTACATCTTTAGACCCTATGATTAGTTTTCTATTTCCTATCACATGAATATATTTTCCTTTAGATCCTTAGGCACTATTAATAGCTGCCTGAATCATCTGCATTCATTGCTTTCCCTCTCAAGTACAGATCACATTTCTGTATTTCTTCATATGCATATACAGTGACTTAGAATTAATTGCTTACCTCTTCCATGGCCCCTCAGAACTCTTTTCTATGGTTATTTCCCTGATTTTTATCTCAGTTTTAAGCCATCTTGGTACTTATTGGAGGAAAATAGCCATCAAAACTTGGAAACTCAGTGATGTTTCTTTCTCTCAATTGTTCATGTCCCTCTAGTTTATGTCCCTTTTTAATTGTTCTTCATTTTCTACAAGTGGATGATTTTTGTGTTTTTCCAGGTTACAGATGTTAGCAATAGTAGGGTTGTTCTGATAGGATAGTAGGAGAAACTAATCCCTGTGATTGGGCTTGCACCAAAGGTAAATTCCATTGCCAGAGTAACCACAGTGGAGAAAATAAGTGATAATCAGTATTAACATATATGATCAGTGATCCTATGTGGATGCCTGTGTATGTGCATGTGTGCTGCACAAGCCAATGACTTCTGAACCCACTGGTGAACTCATTGGCTGAAACTGGGAAAATAGATATGTTTGTACAACTAAGGAAGGAATATGGAACAGAAGCAATTGAAGGCAGGAATAAAGGAGTAAGTGTGACTTGACCCTTGGGAAGGAAGGGCAAATCTCAGGTATGAGGGAAGTAAGGTGAGATGCATCCAGAGTTCCTTGTGTATTGGTTTTATTTGCATTGCAAGTTGAGATACTGTTTATCGAGACCCAAGCCAAATAGCAATATATTGTGATTAAATAACCTGTCTTGAGTCTTTGCAATTGCCCCCAGATTATAGTACAGACAACAGAAAGAGAACAAATAAAATCCTTTCTAATGGGCTCAGGATAGAGTCAGTTGATTAAACCTAAGGCTTGGACAATGAAAATTATATTCTGTGAGAATAGCTATCCACATCTCAAACACATGACTTCACAATAAAATATTTCTGTGATCCACACATACCTCAATAGAAACTAGACAATAACAACCCACAAAGGCTTTTGTGGGTCATCTAGTCCCACAGCTTTATTCTGTATAAGAACACTGAGGCCCAGGTAGGTAGGCATACATAGAAATTTCACAGCTACTTAGTGGTAGAGGTAGAATTCAAACCTAGGGTTTATGATTCTACTACATGGAACCTTACTGATTCACTGAGTCTTTGGGAAACCATAGCACCCGCGTGAAGAGATTATACTGAGAAATATATGCTGTTCTTTCATATATAACTGCAAGATAAATCAAGACTCTTATTTATGTTTACAAAACAGTAAATCTTGGTAACACACTTCAACTCTTTTAACTATTCACCAGCTGGTATTTGTGAAAAACCACCATTTCACTGGTCCCTTAGCTATTTCTCTAAATTTATCATTGTTGGCCATAGTTCATAAAAATATACTTGAAATTCAAGTTATTGCATAGTCCTGTTTATAATTCAAGTCTAAGGACTCAGGTCATGTAGGCATCATATTTACCTTCCAAATAAAAGATCTGTTTTGGTAGACAGCATTTCCATTGGCAGCCCACCAGCAGCTTCCTGATTTATAAAGAAATCCTTCACTGTATTTCTGTCTATATTTATATTAAAATGGATTTACCAAGATCTTAGAAGAAATTTTCTTATTTTGCATAATAAAGATTATAAACCTTTTGGGGATTTAGAAGAATCTCTTAAATAATGCTAACATCCTCATATTCATTCACAGTTTAGAAATTTCCTAAAGACTAGGGCTAGGCCTCATTCATTACTACACCCCCATGATGACTACAGAAATCTACAGCAATATTTATAATCACTGTAATTAGCATTTGTTAAGTAACTAATGGATGAATATATGAAGACATCTTCTTTTCAACTGATTCCAGTACAACAAAGCACCTATAGGATTGGAATTCTCTACTTTCTGTTAATAGTTTTGTCCTGGGCATATAACCATGCAAAGGTTTCAGACAAAATTGAGCAAGATGCCTGCTGTTTCCCCTTTACCTTAAACTCAGGTATACAGTCTCCATTTTGGAGGAAGAATGGTCACATGTGATTGTTACTAGTAGCAGTTATAGTTTTGAAAAACAGATTGAAAAGAGTAAAATAGGATGCACTTATATTCACTTTTCTTCAATATGTTTAAATTTTGCATACACAAAACTTACCAGAGATCTTCAGGTAAGAAACATTTCACAATTGTTCACTTACTGCACAAACCACAATTCCATGAAAAGAACAGAGAATGTCTTCTTTATAGACCAGGACAAGGTCATCTTTATATTTCATCTTTATATTACATGATGGATGTTCATCACATATCAGGCAACATAACATAGTAAACAACTATGTTAATTGGTGCAGTCTCCTTTTAGTAAATCTGACCTTTGTGTTTTACATCTTAAATCTCAGTTCATAACTGATATTATAGAATCCTATTGACCAAAAAAAATTAGACCCGTTTGTGGCAGCTTTAACATAAGCTTAAAGTTCCTTTTATGGCATGGAGTAAGGGTTATAAGTTCAGAAACAAAATAGTTTCCCAGTTATTAAAGGAGAGGTTTCTCTAATTTTGCATCTTCTCACACACATCCCTTATTTGATCCAATGAATGTACAATGTCACTAACAAAGCTCACAGAGACTTATGACCTCGCAGAATGGATCCATCTTTCTAAACCTTATAAAAACACTGTGCTGAGCTCCTGCAAAATACTGCCCTAGTTCTTGAGCTTAAAGCAAACAACAGAGATCTTCATTCAACACCAAGGAAGGCCTAAGAGCACCAAGGATGAAAAATGAGTTCCTTAGCAGCTTCACATGATATTAGCAGCTTCACATGATAGTTATTGTTTCCTCAGTGCAGCCACAATTGGCAGCTAAGAGCAGTGCAGTTATTTGGGTAGGAGCAAATGTATTTTGTAGTTGCTTTTGTCCTTTCTTTGGTTGATGTCTCACAACAAAGGACAGTGGCCTCCCAGGTCAGATTTGTGGCTGCTTCCAGCGCAGTAGCCACCATTGAAAATAAAAATGTAAGCAGGTGTCCAATGCCCCATTTAAGGTGTGCACGTGTGCTGGTGTCCATGGAGAGAGTGTGCAAAGATGATTCCATCTTACCAGCCAAGCTCATCTCCGTAGGACCCTAGTCAGTGATGATGAAGAGCTAACCAACCTTTGTTAGGCAGCATTCCATTTATTAGCATCATTAATAACAATAATAGGCAAAAACCTGTCCCCGCTGAAGAAAGAACTGCCCTGTAGGATGTAAATAGATTCCTGTGAATGTTCATCAGTTAGACTTCTTGTAGGATTTGAGACTGAACAGAAATCTAAGCTAGCACTCGTATTACTCATTAAATCTATATTTTTCCTATTAGTTTTCCCAAGGCCTTGCCGAGATGTCTGTGAGAACTCGAATGTCCTGGCTCACTTTTGTTCGCCTGAGGGGGAGACGACGCTGAACTGTGCACACAGCAGTACATCTTCTGCCCTTCCCTTCTCTACTGTGGTCCCCTCCAGGCTCTCAGCTTTATGCATCGATTCATCTGCTTTCTCGGCTTTCAGAACCTCCCCGCTCCAGTTCATCACGGGCTGCTCTGCCAAGCTGTCCTCCTACAGAACAGATGAGACTGGCCATTTCCCTACTCAAAGAAATGCCAGTGGCCATGAGATAAAGTTCAGCTTGCCCGACATGAAAGGGCAGACGTCCTGTGGCTCTAATCTGTATTTCCAACCTTACCTCACTGACATCTACACCAGGCTCCCACCTGCCGTGATCGCTAATTATGCTCTATCCACCTTGCCATGATTCCAGCATCTTCTCCCAACCTTCCAGAAGTACTAGAAATCATTCTTTCTCTATTCTCCCCATTCTGAAAGCATTGTCGTTGGAAGGCTCTTAAGTTCCTTTTTTGCCATATTTTGCAATAGGTTTATTTCAATAAATGTATGAAATCTTCTCCTCCCCCACCCAGACTTTAAATCATTTTACATTAGACAGTGAGTCACAGACAATTCAGTACCTAGGTTCCTAGGTACTAGGAAGTACCTAGGTTCAAAACCTTAATTCTACAATTCTGGTTGCAAACTGAACTGAATCAAATTCAGTGGTTGGGTTTAATGTTGACTTTATGGGGAAATTTGATTCAGTTCTGTCCAGTTCAGCTTGTGACCAGAATCATGGAAAGAATTAAGTTTGTGAACCGAGGTACCACCTTATAACTGTCAGTACAGGGCCTTTCATGTAACAGAGACGGTGTGTTTGGAAGGGAACACAAGGGAGGGAAGGGGAAGGGAAGAAAGAAAGGGGAGGGAAAGGAGAAAGAAAATGAAAGAAAGATTTATTTGTGTAACGCTGTTTCCCTACCTCATTCCCACTCCAAGAGTATGACAGAAACATGAGCCATTTAAGCAGTTTAATTATGTAACCCAAAATGTGGGTTCTGAAGTTCAGACTGAGACTACACGCAACAGCTGAGGTGTCAAAACACACTGAAAATAATAATGCAAAAATAACCAGGTGTAATCTATGCTGAGAATTTTCTTCTGGCGCCTCTTCCCCTACCGTTCAATTTAGAATTGTGTTCTATAATTATCGTATCTGTTTCAAGGTCCCATCTTCTGTTGATTCCTAAATGGATAAAACACATACAGCTTTCAGATACTGAAAATAAGAGTATAAAGAAGAAACTAATACCTTTGTTGTTTTTGATTAAAGGTAATCAAAGTACATCTTTGTTGACACAATAAATTCCTGTCAAGTATTCAGCACTGAGAAATGTTTAATCATTTGAGATCCAAAATTCTGCCTGCATCATAGAAATGGGAGAGTGTTGGCTGTGCCTCTCCAGTCAGTCGGCAGGCAGGGACACAAACTAAACAGGACTTCTATGGACAATCTACGGTTTTGGATACTGTGAGTGAACAAAGAAGACTGTGATACAGGCCCTACTCTCAGGAAACATTAGAAAAAGCCAAGACTAGGTTAAATGGAATAGTGCTAATGGTACCAAATTCCAGCATTATTAATTTTTCAAAAGAAGCCTCTGAAGGCATCTACGGATGTTGGTGAGAGAAAATCACAGAGTCACTTCTCCACCAAATCCTACTGAAATTACACTGGTGTCAGTCAGCTTTCATCACTGTGGCAAATATCAGAGATGATCAAGCTGTAAGGGGAAAGTGTTGGATAGCTGGGAAGTCGCAGACCATGACCAAGGGGCCCCATGACATGTGGGAGGAGGATCACTGCAGGCAACACGGCGGAGCAGAACCATTTTACCCACGGCCGGAAGCAAAAGAGAAAGGACAAGACCTGGTCCCACAAAGCTCTCATGTCCAATGATCTCCCCAGGCCCACCTCCACCACCTCCAAAGATTCTACCTGTTCCGCACTGTGTCGCCCTAGGGACAGAGCCTCTGAAACATGGGCCTTTGGGGCTATTCAAGATCCAAACTATAGAAATATTTGAATGTCTTCTCATTTTGTTTTCTTTATTGCTATCCCCACTGCTATTCCTTCATTTAGCTCAGGTTGATACAACTTCTCACTGGAAATTTTAATGCCCTTCCAACAAATCTCTCTGCCTCCTCTCTCTCTTCCCTCTAACTAGGACTCCAAACAGCTATCTGTAGAGAACTGTTTTGAAAATACAATTATCAACATGAAGTTTTCCTACTGAAAACCCTTAGATCGCTCATTGCCTTCAGGTGAGAGGAGAGACCTTCGGTGCCAACCATAATCAAACCCTTATTTCTCCAATCTCCTCTCCTATTATTCCCAAATGCAGCGGCGATCTCCAGTCACAGCATAGGTGCCACGTCCCCAGGGCAATGCTTCCCGCTGCCTCAGTGCCTTTGCACAGTTGCTTTCCACTGTCCGAAGCCCCCAGCCCCAAGCTCAGACACTGCCCGACTGGAACACATTCCACCTGTCCTTCGAAGCTTCACTGATGCCTCCGAACCTCTAAACCTAGAACTTTCATTTCTCCAGGTCCACTGTCACCTTCAGATTTCCACTTTTCAGCAGTCAGGATCTTTTCTCACCCAATTAAACATGGCTTCTTAATCAATGACCAGAATCCCCCATTTTGAAATGAAGACTTCATTTAGATCCTTCTCAGGTCCCGTCTTTTCTATGAATAAACTGCCCCTGAATGTACCAAACGCACCCCCTTTTAACACCACTGCTGTTCTGCAAGAGCCCGCATGCTATCTCTGAACTTGTTTTCCTCCTTACCTCGATGTTTGTCAAGGAATTCCCATTCTCCTCTCACATGCCCACTGCCAACACCATTAAAGAAACCTACATCTGTTGCTTTCATCCTCCATTACCAAAAAAGCCTAGATCTTTGCGTTAACCCAACCAATGCTGGACCTTTTATCAGAAATGTCTTCTCCCTACAAACCTGTTCCTGATTTACTCCGAACAAAGGAAGCAGGTAGAAATTGCAGTCACAGGAACAACAGCAGCAGAACCCACTCTCGGACAGAAGAAAGAGCAGGAGGACTACTGTTAGGGCTCGTGTCTAGATGTCCTCCCAAAAGCCTCATGCGGTCATAGGTGTAGCTTTTTCAGGGGTGGCTGGATCTAGACTGTGTGATGTTGCTATCAACTCATGGTGTAAAGCGATGCTAGGATCAAGGGCACTAGAATTAAGGGTGTGAGTGCTACCTGCCCTGAGTAGCCTAGATATAAGGGCTGGAGAAAGCTACAACGGTCCCTTGCTTGTTGCTTTGCTACTTTCTGCTCACCATGAACTGTTTCTCCTCTGCCATGCCACCCTACCTTGGAGCCAGCCAATTATGAACGGAAATCTCTACAAACTGTGAGCTAAATAAACCTTTCCTCCTTTAACTTCGGGCGTCAGGTATATTTTTAGGAACAAGAAAAGTAACTAAGACACCTACATGAGAAGTGAACCTTTCCCCGACACACAGAAAATACATGGAGCATTTAGATCAACGAGTAAGAGGACAGGCAAGCGTATGTGCACTCCTCAAAGAAAATCCAGAGTTCTCATCAGGATCTTTAAGGGCCTGCAGAATGTGACACGTTTCCCCCTCGTCACTTCACCCTTCTTATTCACTGGAGCCACTCCAGTGTCTGTCCTCAAATGTACCAAGGCCTCTCCCCACACGGGGCTGGGGGAGCAATGCTTCGTGTCTGGGTCCTTCCAGCCCTGCAGGTCCCAGCTCCAACTGTCAACGTCTCTGAAAGGCATCACTAATCATCCTCTTCAAACAAACCTACCTTTCAGCTCATTGTTTAGCTTATTTCTTTCACTTCAGCACATATCACAGGCTTAAAATGTTTGTTTCCTGCCATTTTCTCAAAATAGGAACCTTCTCCTCTGGATCATGCAGTGCATTTAGCACTTTGTGCCTGGCACGTGGTAAGAGTTCAGGAAATGTGAGTAGAAAGAGTGGAAAAATGGGCGACTGAATGAATGTGTCAGCTGTGAAACAAAATAACACATAACCTTGACCCTCAATTTCCCTGACTGGAATTTCTGCTCCCACCATGCTGCTAACTCCAGTTAATCTGCTCTTCCAAACTTTAGGAATCCTTTGAGCACATCAGCACGGCCAGGTAAAAGAGGACGTAGTTGTTAGGAAGAAAGAGTTGTTTGAACAGCATGAGAGGATCCTCAAGGAGCTTTCTGATGGGAAAGATACACTGTGCCCTCCAATTCTGTCCCTAACATCCACCAGGCCAGGCCCAAGATTCGAGCAGAGAAACTCAGAGAAATTGAGTATGTTGGTTTGTTCTCAGGAAAATAGACAGAAAAATGTTAGTTTTTAGTTTAGTCTTTTTTTTTTTTAATGAAACTCTAGACTCCATGTGTTTATTGCATCCCACCTGTGGGTGGGGTTTTTTTGTTTTGTTTTGTTTTTGGAAAGTGGGGGGATCGAACTCAGGACCTTTTGCTTGCAAAGCAGGCACCATGCCACTGAGCTAAATCTGCAGACTTATGGGTGAGAGTGTTTTTAAAGTGCAGTCCAGAAGAGCATAGAGAACAGCCCCACACAGGTCAGCTGACCACCTGCTCTCTGACTATGCTGGTCTAAAGAATGATGCTCTGTTCCCCGATAGTCTTCTCTTTGAAAAGGTGAAGCCCATTTCCTTACTCCTGCCTTTTGAATTGTGCTGATCACAGCAACGAAGTTCTAAGAGAGCACTGAAGGGACACTGCTTGACCTTCAAGCAGCAGAAAGGCACAGCTGGCCTGGATGCTCTGTGGGAAACCATTACCATAGCGAGCACTTTTCCAGCCCTAGGAGAGGCCCCAAGGAAAAGCAGGAAAGCCTCCCACCCACAAGCCAGTCGCATGAGGAAGCCATTTTTTCCTTCTTCATTTATTCAGTTGTGCACATTTGTATGCCAGTGTGTCCTCGGTGCTTAGGTGCACAACTTTTGACAAAGGTATTCGGCTAATTAGCCACCACCGTGAAGGGGGTACAATTTCCCTCACTCCCGTTCTTCTTGCTGCTGTACTGTAGTCGGGCCCTCTCCCCCGGCCCCTGTGCCTCACAACCACTAAGGAGCTCTCAGAGGGAAGGAGCCGGCTGCTGCAGCCCTGACCCTGCGGCCCTGACAGTGACACTCTACTGCAACATTCCAAGGAACTTCACGCTATGGTCACCTGGCCAAGGCCCTTCCAAATCCCACGGTCTCTCTTCTGCTGTTTTAAACCACTGAGTTCACTTCTACCTAGAGTGCCCCTCCTCCGAGGGTCCGGGAGCAGGTCCACAGCTCCAGTGCTAGTGCACAGGTAACTCGGTGACTGAGGCAGAGGGGAGCCACTATATTTGCACCACTAAGGTGTCGCTGACTGAGATGTGAGCAAAGGCCACGCTGAAGGAACAAACAGCAGGCTGCAACTCGGTATCTTTCTTGAAAGCTCACAGCAGAAATAATTCAAAGGAAACATCTCTCACTTCCTTGTTCTGATGATTTTGAAGTAAAGCATCTTCTGCTGACTCACCAACTACTTTCATGATCTGAAGACCTAGGTAAGTTGCTGGTATCCTCTGGAAACTGACACCCATTCCTGCTGGCACAGGCAGCAGCTACGTTACCAAGGAGGCTACAAAACCTAGTGGCTTCTCCAGGAGAATGTGACTCTTCCCAGAAATTTGTCTCCTAAGCCCTGTGGAAAACCAGTACGACTACAGTGCATGACTGTATCCTGGGCTCACATAGATTAGAAATGTGAGGGAGACTCTACAAAGGTTCCTCTTATACACTGTGCAACTAATCCATTTCTGGAAAACTAGGAGGTGACTATGCCCATTCTTTTAAAAGAAATTATTTTAAAGTAATGCATTGTTGGTGAGTTTATAAACTAGTACAACCACTATGGAAATCATTACGGTGTTTTCTCAAAAAACTAAAACTAGAAAGTCCAATTGACCCAGCCATTCCCCTGCAGATGTCTTCCCAGGAGAGTTAAAAGCACCACATTACAGAGACACACACACGCACATGTTTATAGCAGCACGATTTGTAGCAGTTAGATTTTGCCCATTCTATACCTGAGCTCTAAGTAAGTTTGAAAATTGTTTTTCAAAAGAGACAATAAGTGTTCCAAACTCAAGTTTTTCTAAACAAAAGAGGTAATTATTCAATTCTAGTTAATCAGTGATGAGTCTGTGAAAATGGCCGTCATGTGTCTAATCCTAGTTTAGGAACAAACTGTCATTTCACAACTCTGAGCTTCGGAATCCACCTCTATAGAAAGAAGGGGAATAATTCAATGATACTGAATATTCTTTCCTGCACTATTCATCTTTTGATTCTTGTCAACGTCATTAAATTTTCAAATGGGTTCTTTTGCTCTGTCTTCAAAAATGAGAATTGCAACAGAAGAGAATAGTTTCTCCAGAAACAGTGAAATAACTGTGCATTTCTCCATCCTAAAGCTTTTAAAAGAATAAATTATAAAGATCTGCAAAATGCATATTTTATTTGAAGCTACCCATAATCTTATACCCTACACTACCACTGTTGCTAAATGAGAAACTGCCTTCTCTATGTGCATTGATGGCAAGAAAAATTTAAGCCCTAGAGAAAATCTTACTTTTTGACCACTGAATCTTATAATTCCACAATTCAATAATCCCTTTCATTTTTAATTAGACTATACATTCAGGAGAAGACAAGTTTTTCCTTATTAAATTAAAATTTAGAAGAAGAAGAAATAAATGTCATCTATTTTCTAAATCTAGAAACAATCAAATTGAGTAAACAGGTTATTCATATTAATAAATATTTAGGCCAATCCTTTTCTGTAATTGTTTTTTAATCTACAGGAATAATCTTTCTTTTAAAATTTGAATTATGACTTGAGTGAATAAAAAAGGCAAGAGTAACATGGTTCTATAGTTTCCAATGACTAAATAATGTGGACACCAAAATGACAATAAAAGTTGCAAATGATTTGTACTATTAGAGTAAATACAAATAACATGAAGAAAGCTATCTTCACAGATATCAAGGTCTTCAAGATATTAGATTCTTCAAAGGTATCTTTAAGAATCAAGGTCAACATTTAAAAATAAATGATATCTTCTATATACCAGTAACAAACACATGGAATAATTTTTTTTAAATATAGCTTATTCTATGGTTAATTTATAATATTTGAAGATAAAGTCCACAAATGTGGTGTAAAACATTCATACTAAAAACTACAAAATACTGATGCTAGAACTTGAATAATCATAAATATACAAAAAATGTAGCATGTTCATTGATTGGAAGACTCCATAGTTTGAAGAATTTAAATTCCTCCTGACTGACCTATAGAATGAATTCAATTGCATTCATCATTCCAACCAATTTTCTCTACACAGATTGGCAAACTGATTCTAAATTGTATCCAGAAGTGCAAAGTATTTAGAAGAGCCAAAATCTTAAGTAAGACAAAGAAAGTTAGAGAACTTACTCCACTGTATTTCAAGACATCTGTAATAATAATAATAATAATAATAATAATAATAACAATAATAATAATATGTGGTACTAGTATAAAGAGGTCAAGAGATGCATAGAACAGAATAAATTGTCCAGAACTGGACTCATCACAATGAATGCATTTTCAATAAAAGCAATCAAGACAATTTAATGAGGAAAAGTAAATATATTTTCAACAAATTTTCTGTAACATCTATGTAAATGTATTAAAACAAAATGAATTTAACTCCTAACCCCACAATATATACAAAACTTAATTTGAGATATATCATGATACTAGATCTAACACATAAAACTATGAAACTTGTGGAAGAAAACACATGAGAGTAACTTTGATCATGGCCACAGGCAAAGATTGCTTTTAAAAAGGATACAGAAAAAAAAACATTGTAAGATTAAGAAAAACAAATACTAGACTTCCATAATTTTTAAATATATGCTCATCAAAATACTTACAAAAATGAACAAGTATCACATAAGGAGAATATATTCACAATGGATACATCTAATAAAACACATCCATAACACATGGAAACCTATCTACTACTTGCCAATACAATGGAAACCTACCAAAGTTGTTTCTTTACTTTTTTTTTAACTGACAAAAGACAAGAACTGGCTCTTTGCAAAAGAAAATGCACGTTTTAAAAGTGCTCTCCATCATGATCTGACAACAAAATGAAAATAAAAGCCATCACAAAATACCTTCCTATCCCAACTGAAATAGCTAAAGTTTAAAAGGTTGCCAAAGGCCAATGCTGATAACTACAAAGAATCCTTACATGTTATTTTGGGGAATGCAAAATAATGCAGAAACTTTGGACTCTGGCAGTTTCTTATATTATCAAAAAAAACACAGCTTATGATCTAGCAATTCTACTCCTAGATATTTACTCATCACTGATTAACTAGAACTGAATAATTACCTCTTTTGTTTAGAAATACTTGAGTTTGGAACACTTATTGTCTATTTTGAAAAACAATTTTCAAACTTGCTTAGAGCTCAGGATACATGTCAACGACAATTTTAAAAAACCTTGAACAACAATGTTCATAGAAGCTGTATTCAAAATAGCACCAAAAACTGTGAAAGTTGTCAAGAGGGGAATGGATAGGCAAATTGTGAAATTCCTCTGTTTTAGTTCTCTTTACTTGGGACTGGATGCAGAGCATTCATACAGAGCTACACCGCCAGCCCCTTTCATATTGCCCAGGGTAGACTTGCACTTGAGATACTCCTGCCTCGGCATCTCTGAATGCTAGGATGACAGGCACATGCTAATGCACCAGCAAACTGTGGCATTTCTGTTAGGAGAGCACTGCTCAATAATAACAGCTACTTTGCTTTCTATGCTATAAATGGATATATTTCAAAAGCAGCATGCTGATGGAGACCACTTGGAGCAAGGCACAAATTCATAAACTGGCTTTTTAAGGTAAAAGTCTGAGTCTGCTTATTGTTGCACAATGGCTTTCCTGAAGTTGGGTGGGAAAGGGACAAATCCCCATGCGGCTGGTTACAGCAGAGGTCTCAATGATCCATGACGCTGTGACAGCTTGGAAGGCAAGACATTAGTGCAGCTAAGGGCAGCATGACTCGTCCAGAAAACTCCCTCGGAGGCAAAAGTTAACCCATGTGAAGAAACAAATTTCCCATTAATCAGCGATCTGTTCCTACTAGAATACCTTCCTCCTTTGTGTTGTTAAGTCCTTGTTCCTGTCAGTGCTCTCCAGCTCACTGCTCCCTACACAGCTCCTTGCCCCTGCAAGAAGCTGAATGTTCAATAAACAGGGGCAAGCAGAAGGTCCAGAATTTGATGCCTGGTACCAAAGAATAAACAAACAAATGAACAGTGGCAAGCTCCAGGAGATGGTGCCTTAGTAAGCCAAGAGTTTTGAGCACCCTTTATGCATTAAGATCTTGTCTTCTTTGAATCCCGCTACTGTACCCCTGGCCAAGCGATTGGCACTTTGTGTAGCTTCCAACATTATGCTGTGCAAAAGAACCTAAGGACACACAGAAAATACATTCTTCATGTTTCATTGGTAAGAAATTGTAGAGCAAGCAAAACTACTCCTTTGTTTAAAGATCTGGAAAGTAGTCTCCTGGAACAGACGGATGGGGTTGATGGGCAAAAGACACACAAAAACTCCATGATAAGAGTTAGGTGTCTTTTTTATTAGTATATGTTTGCAACACATGATTTCTTTCACTGTGGGTATTCCACACGTGTCCGTGACAGATTTTAACTCTTTTTTCTCTTGATGGACATATAGGCCACTTCCAAGATTTCGCTGTTATGAATTGTGCTGCCATACATATGGGTAAACAGGTATCACTGTAATACAATGTCTGTAACTCTTTCAGGAAGGTATCTAGGAGGGGGTACCTGGGTAAATGGAATTTCAAATTTTAATTTTGAGGAATCTCCATGTTAATTTCCATACTGCTTTACAACATTCCTATCAACAAGGTAGAAGTGTTCCTTTTCCTCCCACAGCCTCTTCAACATTTGATATTATCTGATTTCTTGAAGGTAGATGCTGTTTTTTGAGTAAGATGAAATCTCAGTGTCATTCTCATTGCATTTCTTAGTGGCCAGTGATGCTGAACGTTTCTATGTATTTATGGGTCATGAGCATTTCTTCTTCTGTGAAGTGTCTATTCATTTCAGGTGCCTACCTCTTTATTGAGTCTTTCATTTTGGGAGGTCTAACATTTTGAGTTCTTTATATATTCCAGATAGTTCTCTGCTCAGGGTGTAGTTGGCAAAACATCTTTCCCACTCTGTGGGTTGTATCTTCCCTCTACTAGTGGTTTCCTTTGCTGTGCAGAAGCTTTTCGATTTGACGTGATCTCACTTGTTGACTCTTGATATTATTTTTATGCAGCTAGGATTCTGTTCTGATAGACCTTATCTAAGTCTGTGACCTCCAGAATTTTGCCTACTATATTTTCCAGTTTGTTAAGTGTTTCTATTTTAATCCTTAGATCTTTGATTCAATTTGATTTTAGTTTAGTACATGGTGAAAAATACATGTGTATCTTTCATCTTCTGCAATTATGGAGCCAATTTCCCCAGTACAATTTGCTAAAGAGGCTATCTTTCCTCCAGTTTATGTTTCTGGCCCCTTTATCAAAGATAAGGTGGCTGAATGTGTCTGGAGATGTTTCTGTGTGCTCTGTTCTGCTCCACTGATTCACATGTCTGCTTTTGTGCCTGGGCTGTTTTTATCACTGTAGCTTTTGTTTTCGAGACAGGGTCTCACTATGTAGTTGAGACTGACCTGGAATTCACTATGTAGCCTACGCTCATCTCAAACTCACAGTGATCCTCCTGCCTCAGCCTCCTGAATGCTGGGATTACAGACGTGCGCCACCACACCCGACTCATTTCTGCAGCTTTGTAATAGAACTTGAAGTCCAGGATTGTGATGTCTCATGCTTTGCTTACCTAGGAGAGCTATTCTGGGTCTCTTCTGGTACCACTGAATTTTAGGATTGTTTTTCTCTAGTTCTGTGAGGAATGTTGTTGGGATTTTTCTTGATATTGCATTAAATCTGTATATCAGTTTTGGGAGTATGGCCATTACTACAATATTGGTTCTGCTTATCCAGGAGCAGCGGATGTGATTCCATTTTCTGATATACTCTTTCATCTAATTTTTTAGAGTTCTACAGTTTTCATCGTAGAGACTTTCACTTCCTTGACTGATTAATTCCTAAGTATTGAATTGTTCTTGGTGGTAATGTGTTTCATTTCTTTCTTGGCTCATTATCAGTATACAGGAACACCATGGTTTGTTTTTGGTTTTTTGTATTGACTGCATACCTGATACACTGCTGAATTTAATTATTAATTCTAGAAGCCTTTTGGTGATGATTTTTAGATCTTCTATATAAAGGATCGTGTCTTGTGACAGTAATGATAGTCTGATGTCTTACTTCCCTATTCATAAACTTTTCATTTCTCTCACTTTCCTGATGGCTCTAGCTAATGTTTTGAGAAGTGTATTGAACAGAGTAGTGATGATGAATGTTCTTGTCCTGCCCGTGACTTTAAAGGGAAAGCTGAAAGCGTCCAGCTTTCCCCCATTTTATATGATTGGCTGTTGTTTTGTCATAAATGGCTTTTATAAGACTGAGGTAAAGTCCTTCTATGACTATTTGCTTTGGGGTCTTTGTCATGAAAGGATGTTGGATTTTGTCAAAGGCTTTTTCTGCACCTATTGATATTATCATGAGATTTTCATCTTTGCTGCTTTTATGTGATACAGTACATTTATTGATTTGCATATGTCAAAACATCCCTATATCCCTGGGATGAAACCTACTGGGTCATGATGTACAGGGCTTTTGATGATTTGTTGCATTCTATTTGCCAATAATTTATTGAGGATTTTTGCATCTCTGTTTCTTAAAGAGACTGGCCTATAGTTTTCTTTTATGTTTGGGTCCTATCTGCTTTTGGAATCAGAGTGATACTGGTTTCCAGGAATGAGTTTGGAAGTACTCCTTCTCTTTCAAATTCAGTAGAATTTGAAAAGTATTGGTGTTGCAACTCCCCTAAAGGTCTTGTAGAATTCAGCTGTGAATGGTCAGTTATTTTAATGAGTGTGGGTATACTAGCATTTACAGCGTCTAAATCCATCAAAGCACAACACTTAAAGATCTATGTTTCACTGTATTCAAAATACTATTTTTCAAAATTAGAAGAAAAGAATCATGACTAATTTTGTGTAAAAGGTATCCAATCAGAATTATTTCAGAAATAAACAATGGGTGGACAGAGGTGTAGCTCAGGAGTGAGCCTTTGTCTGGCACGCTTGAGGCCTGATGGTCTTATGGGTGCTCAAAACACACCCCAAAGTGCCACATTAGAGATGTGGGGCTTGAAATAGTTTTCACCTTTCTGTTTATTCAGTCAGCAACTCTGAGTGCCTGCTACATGTCTGCCATTGGTTTAGGAGCTCTGAATCCTTATGTCAATGAGCAAAACAGATACCTGCTTTCAAGATGCCAAAAGCCTACAAGGGGGAGGGTAGGAAAAAAAAAACAGAAAGTCAGGAAAACCATAAAAATAAGTCAATGCTAAAATGTTTAAAAATGTGAAAGGTGGTATCAGAAAAAGGAACAGAAAGCATCACCCTCAGTGACATTACTGTTTCATTCTCCATCACCTGAGAGCAAGTTTCAAAAATCAGGGACGTGCCTGCATTCACAGCTCAGCACTTTTGACTTTATTAATCAATCTGCCACTTACTAAAAGCATTCCAGAATAGGTGCGTGCGTGTGTGTGCGTGTTTTTAAAAGATTCAGGTTACCATGTTTGCTTTATTCCTCAAGCTGATGCAGTATTCAATAGTGGAATGAATACGTATCAGGATGTCACCTGGGCTGGGTGAAAAAGTTGGATGCAAGAACACTGTGCTCAATGTTAATCGCATTCCATGTGCTACTGAGTCATAGTCATATTGAGTCATCAAGTCAAAGAGCAGCCTTTTTCTCTTCTGCATAAAAGACAAGCTGCTTAGAGTTACAGAATTCAGATACTCGAGTCGTTATGAAATGGTTGCACAGAAAAGACGCAGCACAGATAATTCAAAATAGACAAGAACCATGTGCCGCAGGAATAATTCTTCCTCAGGTCATAATACCTGGCACAAAACATAAATAAAGGCCTGTTTTTCTCCTTCAGTGCCCCTCCCTGAAGGAGCACGGAGCCAACTTGTTATCTGCCAGGAGCAGCAGAGTTGCAGGTCATTCTTCAGCTATGGAGACTTGTCATATTTTTGACAAAATGTTGAAGGAAAACATAAGAGATTCCTTAACGAAAAGAGCAACAATACTAAGGGTTCAAAATCTCCTTCAGTGAGACTATCTTACATACTACAATAGCATAGCTAGAATATACACCCCCAAATCAAGGGCTTTATATTTTTATCTTAGTTACTGTTTTTAATTACTAAAATAAATCTCTAATCATGTTCTCTCCTGGACCCTGTAACCTTGAATCCATGTGGTATAATAGAATTCTTCCATTTGATAAGGGGCTTTCTACTGCTTACCCCTTGATCGTTTTTTTTTCCCCCATTAAATTTATTGATACATTTCAGGTGTACGATATTGTTACATTCATCTTTAGGATCTTGTACCTTTACATAATGTATCCTGATTCTTATTTTTCCCCATTCCCCTGCCCTCCCTCACCCCCTCCACCCTTCTCTATTTACAAAGACTACTTCCATGTTTTCCTTTTCTCAAATTTTTTCTTTTCCCTTCTTTCCTCTCCCTACCCCTCCCACTTCCCCTAATTCTTTAGACCTTTTCTTTCCTATTTCACAATATCAATTATACATTTTGATCCATATTTACACTTTTAGTTTCTCACACCTGAGAAACTATTCAGTATTTACACGTGTGTCCTATTTATTTAGCTTAAGAGTATGGCCTATACCTGGTGTGGTGGTGCATGCCTGTAATCCCAGCACTCAGGAGGCTGAGGCATGAGGTTGCTATCAGTTCGAGACCAGCCTGAGCTACAGAGTGAGTTCCAGGTCAGTCTCAACTACATAGTGAGACCCTGTCTCAAAAAACAAAAACAACAAACAAACAAAAGAGTTCGGCCTCAATGTGCATCCAATTAGCTATAAATGTTTCTAGTTTCTTGTTCTTTCTGGTTGAGTAGTACTCCCTATTATAAAATGCACCCCCCACCCCCCCACAATCTTCTTTATCCAGTCCCCAGTTGATGGAACCTTGGGCTGTTTCCCAGTTTTAGCTATTATAAACTGTGCTGATATAAACATGGGTGTGCATATATCACTGTGCTATGACTCTCAATTCTTTTGGAACACAGAAAGATAGCTGGTCAAATGGCACCTCTAATCCTAGTTCTCTGCGGCATCTCCATATTGATTTCCACAGTGGTTGCTCCAGTCTGCACTCCCGCCAACAATGGAGAAGGGTTCCTTTCTCCCCAAATCCTGGCCAGCATTTGTTATTGGTTGATTTCATGGCTTATCCTGTTCTTTTGCCTGTGTGTACATAACTCTGCTCACATGGAATACTTTCTCACATGCTAAAATGCCCCATGCTTTTCTAATTCCACCCCCTTTTTCTTGGTCAAAACTTTTCCAATCAACACATTTGGAAGTGACCTGTCTCTCCTCCCAACTCACACACCAAAATCATTCATCCCACTTACACGGTCAGGAGACAGACCCGGTCATCTCCTGTTATAATTATCTCTCTTAGAGTTCATAGCCAGATTAGTGTAATAAGATTCATAGGTTCAAAGTGCAAAATACAACTTAAACCTAGGCTGCATTCTCATAACTGATTTGTGAATGTTGTCCTTTATAACTCACAGCTGTCGTGAGTTTCCTGATGAACCCACGAAAGCACATCTAGTGGCTCAGATAGCAAATCTGAGATTAAGCATCAACAGTAACCTTTGAAAAATTATTCTTGGGCTGGGGATTTAGCTCAATGGTTCTGCCGTCTGTCTTGCAAGCACAAAGACCCCAGTTCAATCCTCGATACAAAAAAAAAAAAAATTCTTGTTTTTAAAATTTTGTTAGTACATGTTTGCAGTAATAACAGCCACATTCATTGTGGGGAGGTGGTACATACATAGCGTATTTTCATTCTTTTTATTTATCCTTCCCTTTTTCTCCCTCTCCTTTCCCCTCAACTCTTGGTCCCCTTCCCATTTTCAAAACATCTATTTCCCTGTCATCCATTATGAAAATAGATGCACCTTGAGACCATAATGTTAGGTGAAAGAAATCAGACACAGGAGCTTAACTAGCACATGGTTTCTCTTACATGAGAAACAGGAAGAATAAATGAAGTGTAGCATTATTTTTCTGAAAAAACATCCATTTCACGTATAGTTTGCAGTTTTGTTCCACATCTTCTCTGCCAAGACGAAGCTGGTCACATATGACGTAGTCATCACAATACGTTTAAATGGCTGCTGATAACAGAATATTCCGACGAGCCCTATCAATTGGCTATGATTCCCTAACATGATCCACAGGACGAGCTGTCAGCCTACAGTTTCCAGGTCTGTGCAGCAGTCTGAGGGACACCTCCTGCAGACCCCAGTGTCGCCTGGTCCCGGCGCTCAGAGGCCCTGTCCACACAGGGGTCAGGCAGGTGCTAAATGCGCGGTGCCAAACAGAAGCACCACTGTTCTGTTTTGGCTGAACTCTTAGACACAGAAGTTTAAAATGAGATGACACTAGTTGGCCTCTCCAGCATGTTCTCTCATGCGGCTCCTCTGCAAAAGTACTCACAAGGGAAGACATTTAAGGACGGAGGAAAGGGGAAAACGTCTATTTTATGGGTGGCGCCACTGACCAAAAACAGTCCAAAATATGCAAATAAACACTTTGCAAAGAAGGAAATTACAAAACTCAGGCTAAAGCTAGTGGCTGCTTACTTTCTTTTTTTCCCATTGCTTTTGAGGGAATCTCATATTTTCCTTAATAATCAAAGCAGCAGAAGGATCACCGGAACCTGTGAACACGCGCCGCCTTCCCGGAGGACAGGCGCTCTTACCTCTCAGTTCCCCCATATCCAGGCTTGTCCCCAGCTGTTCCAGCAGAGCAACTCGAGCCGCATTCTTTTTGTGCTTCTTGCCTTCATAATGCTGCTGCGCCATCAGCGGGTTGTTGAACCAGGCCGTACAGAGCCCGCAGTACCGGTCCGAGTCTCTTCTTTGATAAGCAGAATCAACCACAGGAGCGGTGTCCACGCGGGCGGGCTTAAGTGAGCTCAGGGGTGTGGCTGGAAAAGACAACAACCAGAGGACCATGGGCCATAGTAGTCCTGTTTTTGTTTTGTTTTATTCTAAGAGACGCTGGGGATTGCACTCGGGACCTTTGCCCTGAGCTACATCCCCTGACAGACTTATTTACTGACTTATTTATTTCTTCTTTTTTTGAGACAGGATCTCACTAGAACTCTAAATTGCTTGAATTTGTAATCCTATTCACTCAGTCTCCCGGAGTGCTAGGGTAATGGGCATGCACTCCCAAGCCTGGCTGTGTTAGTCCATTTCCAAAGATTAAGGGCATTTTCCTCGGTACCCCAAGATTAAACAAAATCATGTTTATGCTAGAGTTCAAAAATCCAAGCAAGTTTTCTGAGAGCAGGACAATTATCTTTGCTAACCTTCATTTTTGAGTTAGGACACAAATAAAAATTTCTAAGCTACCGATACCTTAATCTGATACTTTGATAGACTAAAGGAAAAATAGGGTCTTAAAAATGAACTCTCCAAAGTTAGGGAGTGATCTATTAATCAAAATGCAGCCACTACTTGAAGTAAATATTGAACAATCGTGACTTGAAATATTCTGAATGAATGAGATGAATACTGTGTGCTATAAATGGACATAACAAATAAAGGATTCTCTTAAGTGATAGAAACAGATCTTTCAATGATGTGAATGGCACCAACATGGGAAACTACTAATTTTGTTAGTCATTTCTATTTATTGGGATAAGATATTTTTTAACCTCTACCTGCTAAAACTAACTTTGAAATTACAACATTGTTTCCAAAAAGGCCAGAGAACCACTATAAAGCAGATGCCACTTATCTAAGCTAAAAAGGTACATACATCAGTATTTTGAGATTACACAATTCCAGGTATTAACACGTTCCACTGTGATTTTACAGTTATTTCCAGCTTAGGGAAAAAAACTCAAAATTTAACTTGAAGGAGTTTACTAATTAAAAGAAGAAATAATTCTGTGTGCATCAATGTGAAAATTGATTCTATCTTTGATGACTGGCTGAGGGTATGGGTCCTACTTCCCAGAAGACTGATTTCTGAGAGGTCACTGGCTTCAGAGAGGTTACAGGAAAGGCAAAACTCTGAACTATTTAATTTCCAAGGCCAAGATTCCTTCCAGGTCCCCAAGCACTCTTTTCAAACTAAATAAATAGAGATTATTTTCCCTAGATGGTCACCATTGTAATTTATACAGGATTTCACTTAATATTAGAAAAAATATTCTGATCCAAGTATTTTGGAGGAGAAAACAATATTTACATTCTTCTGTGGTTCCTTCACCCTATGCACCTTAGCAGTCTCCTTATCTCCTGATGAGGCCTCAAGCTCCCAAAACCATGAACAGAATTATTATTGAAAAAAAAGTGGTGATATGACACATCCACGAAAGGCTAGGGAACCAATCATCCACTCTGGATGTCACATAACATCACTGACATAGAAATACACACTTGCCAAATGACAATGTACTCAAGAAATGCCTGTACCATGACAACTACCTCAGTAACTCCAGTGAGTTTATCACATCAGGATTTGAGGTAGCTTAGATTAAGCTTAGACAGGAGCTACTAACTCAGATAAACAATATGTCTCTTAAAAGTACCATGAAAGGATTCAGTCATCTATAATCATGTGGGAATAAAGCTCAAATATGGGCCAAATGCCACAGTCGCCAGCCATGTTACCATTCTCTATGACTTAGAACTGCTAACAGAAACTATAAATGTGCAGTTGACCTGGATTTGAAAGGATCTCTGCCCATTTTCCTTAAGCAATTGGGTCTTGCTTCCAAAGTTTCTGGCATCCTTATCAATTTTTGAGGATGCATAGCTATCCATTATTTTTGATGGAAATAGAAAATATATATACTCCTAAGTGAAATAAATAAGTCACCCATGTGTAAATACCGAATAGTTTCTCTGGTGTGAAAAACTATAATAGTACATAAGAAAGATCCTAATGACATCATTGACAATGTGAAATAGGAAGAAAAGGGCTAAAGGTGTAGGGAAAGTGGGAAGGGTAGGGGAAAGGTAATAAGGGAAAAGAAAAAACATATGAGAAAATGAAAAAATGGAAATAAAGTGTTTGTAAATGGGGAGGGGAGGAGGGGGTGAAGGGAGGGCAGGGACAAGGGGAAAACATGAGAACCAAGACCTGTCATGTAGAGGTACAAGATCCCAACGTAACTGTACTGTATACCTAAAATGTACCAATAAACTCAATGAGGAAAAAACAGAAAATATATCAAGTGTTTACAATCTGAATGAATGCTGACTCAAAGAGTAATTTATTTTTTTCCTAAAGTGACCGTAGAAAACATTTAAGTCCGTTTTATCAATTGATACCTGATACTGCATCCTGGCAAGTGATGCACAACAGAATTTTTATCAAATAATAAGAGACTCTTATCTTGCACATAGGAATGATACATCTACATTACAGCTTCTACTCCTAAACAAGTCTACTACCTGGGATGGAAAGCCTGAAAGTTTAATTTTTGTTTCACTTTCCTACCATCTTCCCCAATCTCCACCCATTTCACATTCCCTTAATGCCTATAAAAGCAGTCAAAGGCAGTAGCTTGGAAATTGCCTGAAATCGGTCAGAAATCTGTGCTGGCACAGGCATCACTGTCACAGAGCTGTGTGATCCACAGGCAGCTAATGTCTCTAGTTTCCACAGGGTTAAAATTCAGGGCCCTCAACTCTGTTTTTGTAAATGGGGAGGGGGAAGGGGGTGAAGGGAGGGCAGGGACAAGGGGAAAAAATGAGAACCAAGACCTGTCATGTGAAGGTACAGGATCCCAGTAATTAATGTAACCATGCTGTATACCTAGATTGTACCAATAAACTCAATAAAAAAAAGTTAGAAAAAAAAAAGAACTAACATTCCCTGCAGCTAAGGGTTCATTAGGTGGAGATGGAGCAGATCATAGGTGCTGTCTCCCTATTACAGCTTTGACTGGATGCCAAATACGAAAATGATGTGGGAGGAAAGCAGTTTCCAGGTTTTAATGACAAATCTGTGTGTGTACATGGATCATAACATTCATAATTTTTGGCAAAAATGTATATTCTAATAACATGAATACAAAATGAGATAAAGACTATCTTTTGATTTAAAAGCATCTCTTAACCAAACATTAAGTGATATATAAATTTTATTTTACTTTTATACTTTATGCTTTCACTCTAATTGCCAAAAAAATTTAAATGGATATTGACTTCATTAATTTTGTAAAGCTTAAAACTCAGAGTTAATTAATCAAAACCAGTGTTTTTACCATCGAATTTAGCCAACTAGGCAGTGGTTAGGGATGAGAACCAAATGCCACTGTGTTTTAAAAGCCCCCACTCCCTACTGTGATCCATCTTCCCAGGACACAGTAAATTTTAAGAATACTGATCTAAATATTCTCAGATCTCCTTTGAAAATTACTATAAAACTTTCTTAGATGTCCTCATAAAAGATAGTCACATATTACATCAACAGGAAGAGTTAGTTTTTCTATAAGCAATTGAAAAACATTACATTTTTATCCACGAGACAGAGAGATAAAAATTACTCCTATTTGAACATTGGTCAACTCTTTCATTTTGCTAAAACATGAAAAAATACAAAATAGTAGCTAATACTC
The DNA here is from genome assembly GCF_012274545.1 of Fukomys damarensis. Taxonomy (NCBI): domain Eukaryota; kingdom Metazoa; phylum Chordata; class Mammalia; order Rodentia; family Bathyergidae; genus Fukomys; species Fukomys damarensis. Next base: position 2,195,837 of record NW_022900930.1, on the reverse strand, counting down.
GAGTTATTACCAGCACCACATACGAACAACTTGAGTTATGACTTATAACCAAAGTTTTGAGTTACAATCCGAATGCTGGACACTTGTGTGGTTGTAAACAAAGGCTCGTGATGTCAAAAAAGCCTATGCAAGCATACTTATGCATCAGTATGAGCCCAGATGTGATGTTTTTAGATGTGATTTCAGTCAGAGCTTTATATAATTGCTACAATTACTGCTATCAAAATGGCCCCAAAAGCTAAAAAAGAAGCAAAGGAATGAAGGGAAGGTAAAGAAAGCAATCACACTTGAAAAGAAAAAGGAAATTGAGAAGGCACGTGAGAGTCACATTCGTGTGACAGATCTTGTTAGTATGTACAGCATGTCAAAATCCATCATTTCCACAATCTTGGAGAGAAAAGATTTGCATAAGGAAGCTAGTATTGCTAAAGGTGTTACTCAATTAGTAAGTGATCACCAATGTTAGATGAGGTAGAAAGGCTATTGTTAGTGTGGATAAATGAAAGGCAGATGGCAGGCTATAGCCTTTCACAGTTTATAACTTGTGAAAAGTTAGGGCTATAAATGCAGAATTCCTAAAGGATAATTCCTCAATGAGTTATAACGGTAAAACATTTTTTGCCAGTAGGGGATGTCTCACAGTTTTAAAGTGAGAACTGAGTTTCATAGCATAACTAAGCATGACGAAGCAGGCAGTGTTCACAAGAGGGCTGCTGAAAATTTCATACACCATTTTGAAATGATGATACAGAGAAAGGCTCTTACTCTCAGCAAGTTTTCAGTTGAGATGAAATTGGTATTTTCTCGAAGAAAATGCTCAGGAGAACACACGCTACCCAAGAAGAGAAGAAAATGCCAGGCCACAAGCCTATAAAAGATGGGCTAAACTTACTGCTATGTGCCAATGTGAGTGGTGACCTCAAGATAAAGCTTGGTTTATCACTCTGAGTCCCCCAGAGTGCTCAGCAAACATAAGCCATGAAGAATAGGCTAGGGCTCATGTGGAGATCTAATGCACAGCCTGGTAACAAGAGCATTTTTCTTCAGTGAATCAGAGAGCTTTCCATCCTGCTGTTAAGAAATATCTAGAAGAGAAAAGTTTATGGCTCAAGCTTCTCCTTATTAAGGACAATGCTCCTACTCTTCCATTAGATTTGGAAGAATTAACTGGAGAATTTCCCTGGCTCACAGTTGGGTTCCCCCACCTGATGTGGGGGACCACTCCATTAATTATGCCCAGAGCAAGCTGTAAGTAGTGCAGGCTGTAAGAGTTAACCCCGAAATTGGCTTGTTGATAGAAGTGAGTCTAGTTGAAGCCTATATGCCCAGGTCAGAGTGACTTGCACCCAAATTCCATTCCCAAAGTTAAAACCTTCTTTATTAAAAAGACAAGGTTAATTATTAATGACAACCTATATTTTGTCGTTTCTGTTCCTCACTGAAGAATGCCCTTCTTGTCTCTTCTTTACAAGCTCTGCCTGCATTAGCAATGTATCCATAGCAACTCCACATTACCTCGCTCTAACTAGGACATCACCAATAAATACGGATGGCTGTGGGTGCTCAGGGCCTTTGCTTGCTCGTGCCTTTGACTGCTCAATCTCTGGACATCCTAGCTCCATTATCTGTGTCTTTGTCTTTGTCTCCATGTCATTCTTCTCATCTTGCACAGGAGCACTGAATGGGAGACTGGAACTTACTTCAGGGAGCTCCCATAACGTAATACATACCACTTGTCTACTGCACCTACAGACTAGCATATTATAGCTGACTTTCAGAAGCTATACACCAAGGGCCTAGACAGTGGTGATGTTGAGGAACTGGTGGAGGAACATGCAGAGGAGTGGTCTACAGAGGAACTTCAGCAACTTCTGGCTAAGCAACAGAGAATGGCAGCTGAGGAGCTTTCTGAAGAGGAGGGGAGTAGCAACACTCAGTGCAGCAAAGTTATCCTGAAATAAAAGAAGTCCTGAAAAATGGACAGAGGTACAGACATTTGTAGAGGAGACCCACCCAGACAGAGAAAAAGCCAATTGTTGCATTCACTTGCTTAATGATAATGTCATGTCATACTACAGAGTGGTGTTAAAGACAGAAACAGACAGCCTTAGGTCAGTTTTTAGTTCTGAAAAGATTGAGACTTAGTGTGCCAGAAACAGGTCCAAGTGGGCTACAGACTCCCCCAAGGAGAGAAAGGACACCAGAGAACCAGATTCCTGATGTTCTTATGGAAGGGGACTCTCCTTCCAAACAATAACCACATTTCATTTCCTTCTCCCTTCCTGCAAGCCAAAGGTGTCAACTTGAATGGCAAGTACACTATGAAATTGTTGTTTCTGGTAAACTAGGCACATTTTATAACTTTTTGTGAATACACTAGGAAAATTATTAGTGTTGCTGGTAATTTCTCATATTATACAACCCTTTTTATGACAAGGTTAGTTCAGGGGTGCTTTCAAAGGTTTGGAATGCATTATAGTATTTTTGTTATTTTCTCATAGGAAAAGTAGTCTTGACTTACAACCCACTTGAATGACAACAACTCCTCACAAATGAACTGAGTTCATAAGTCAGGGGTCCATCTTATTACCAATTAATATTGGTGAAGTTAGCAATTTTGCTTGTTTTTCCCAGAAAAAACTCAAACACCCATGGAGCTTCTGTACCTTGGCATCAGCATAACTTTCCCAGCATGGTTTGGGGCACTGTAACATCTTCTTCCCACATCTACACTCCCATCCTACATGCAGGAAGCTACTCGAACTCATCTACTCACTGAGTCCTTGACAGCCTAAACAAGAACAAGTTATTCTTTTGAGCTTATAAAGCATTTAATGACTGCGTGATTCATATGGCATGTCTTCACAGCACCCTGTAATCTTAGTTGTACCAATCTGTATTTGTTTGTGAAGCTATTTGTAGTCTGCATACGTAACCACTCGGTGTAAACATGAAGAAAATTGTTAATAATTCCAATCATAGAGTGCTGTCACAGAGCCACATAAGCATAACTATATGACGTATGCCTTATTACATATCCAAAATCCTTCAGCCTAGATATTTGAAACAAAAAATCATAGATCTGGAACTGATTATGAGCCACTAATAATCAGTTGCTACATGACAGTTTGACAAAACTGAAACAAATCAGCCTTCAAAATTTAATTTCTAGTAATCACTTGATCTTGGAATAAATCTCAGTATCCTTTTCTGTGTGCTGAACAAAGTTTTTCAGGAGCAGGTTCTCAACAGCTCTTTATAGACTATTGGGCAGGGTGTCCTGAGTAATAGCTGGAAAGAATATGTGTCTCTGTTCTATATTTTTTCTGGCAAAATAACCATGGTTGATCAAAGGACAAAAATGTTTGCAGAGCTGGGTGTGTTGGTACACACCTAATATCCCAGTACTCAGCAGGCAAGAGGATTACCATGTGTTCAAAGCCAGCCTGGGATACAGAGCTAGACCCAGTCTCCAAAAAAGAAAACAAACAAACAAAGTTTACACATATTTTATGCACTTCTGCTCCCAGGACTTCAGAGAATACAGAAAATTGATTTTTCACCTGATCTTAAGAGGGGCCCATCAACTGGAGACTGAATAAAAAAGTTTTTTTTTATAAAATGGAGTACTACTCGGCCATAAAGAATGAGAAACTACAGATATTTACAGCTAAGTGGATGCACATTGAGGCCATACTTAAGTAAAATTAATAAGTCACACTTCTGTAAATACTGAATAGTTTCCTGGTGCGAAAAACTAAAAGTGTACATAAAGATCAAAATGTATAATTGATATTGTGTAGTAGGGGGAAAAAAGGTCTAAAAGAATAGAGGAAGTGGGAGGGGTAGGGTAAAGGTAAAAAGGGAAAAGAAAAAATTGTGAAAAGGAAAAACATGGAAACAATGTCTTTGTAAACAGGGAAAGGTGTAGGGGGTGAAGGGAGGGCTGGGGAATGGGGGAAAAAAAGAACCGAGATAATTCACGTTAGGTACAAGATCCCAATGATGAATGTCATCATACTGCCAACCTAAAGTGTACCAATGAACTTAACGAAGATTTTTAGAAAGTTTACAAAGTCCCCTGAAGCTGTCCTTGTGAGAATGCCGCCTCAGTCTGCGGTGTCACATTGGCTCTGCCTGGGGCCTGTAAGCATGCAGACAGATGCGTTTGCATGGAATAAACAGACGGGCACTCCTCACATTATAAGTGAGTAAAGTAAGATAGCTGCAAAGAATTTTCTGGTTTCTTCTAAACTGCGACATTTAGGACACGGGAAGAAGGTCTGTGTCCTATTAATCATAAATACAGGCAAACAAGTGATAATATTGCAGTCGAGTGACAGCTACATTACAAAGTGCCACATACTAAAGTGGAGAAACATACATACCACAAGCTCCTTCCTTCTTTTGGATTCAACGAGACATAATGAAAGTCACTCTTCTCTCAAACTTCTGCCTGTTTTCTGGGGTAACCAGAATGTCCAGAACTTCCAGAAAGTGAAAAGCAGTAGCAGTGAACCTATCGTATGCGTGGTAAACCCATGGCATGCATGCTGCAGTGTTTCTTACCACTGACAACTTTAAAAGGTAAGGTCCACTGTCAGCAGTATGAAGTGCGCACATCACTCTGCAAACACCATCTTCACACAGAAAGCTGTTGCTGTGGTTTACCTATCCTGGATCCCAACCCTGCCCCTGGCTTCTGGTGTGATACCCACCATCTCAGGCTGCCTGGGACTGAGCGGGTAAGTGGGGAAATGTCCTAGGCCGACCAGAATGAGACTTGTTTACCAGATCAGAGTGTGGTTGTCCTGAGCTGGAGAATGAGGAACTGCAGTCAGCAATGGGATTCTGATCTGTGAGCCCCCTGCCAAGGCCACAGGGCCACAGTTCACAGTGACAACCCCTGGGCTGGCACCCTCCCCTGTCCACTTCTCTACTTCTTTCACTCATGCCTAGTGATCTGTAGGCTTTAGGAGAACAAAATGTAGCTTTTATGCCAAGGGATTAATGAGCTCTTGACGTGGAGAAATAGAGCCAGGAGTTTACTTGATGTAAAGGATGTGTTTTTTTCACCTAAGGCATTCTTATCCATAATAACTAATTTTCTCTAGTTGTATAATATCATACAGTTTATTCTATTATGTCTGTTTCATGTGTTTTCTTATTTTAGTTGCCAAAAATATTCTGCTTTGCCACTGGGGCAGCTGGAAGCTTAGGGGATGAATCATTCAGCACAAGGTCCCTGACTAATAAGCAGGAAATGGCAAAGCCCTGCTCTTCTGATGCAAAGACCAGCACCATGTTTCATGTCAACTCCAATGATTCCAAGGGAGCAACAGGCCAAAGAAACAAACAGATTCAATGCAGAGCCCAATCATATTTCCAAGGTCTCAGTATTAGTTCTTAGTGGGAACTGTTCAGCAATGTGCATGTTTTTTTCTAAAAAGAAAACTCTGCTTTCCAGTCCCTATGATGAACTTCCCTTCCTTTTTTCTCATTTTTCTATCTTAAATCAAATTCATGGCAGTAGTAATTCCTCAACAAGTACGACTGTGTTTTGCAAACGCACCCGGCCCACTCCAGGCCTGGCTGTGGGGCAGCTGCAGGGGCAGAGCCATGGCTCCCACACCAGACAGTCCTTCCCTGTGGGTCAGTGCCTGAGCTGGGCATGCAGGGCAGAGCCAGGTTACCCATCCACACTTCTCCTGAAGGAACCAGATGCTTGGAAGACAAGGGGCAGACACACGAAGGAGAGCACCAGGAACTCTCACGAACTGTCAACTTAAGGACTCTTATGTTTTAGTAAGAGTCTTTTAATAGCTAAATTTCACTTCTTTGATTGTTTTGACAAATTTATCTTATGGGGTTAAAAACAGCTTAGACTCATTGCAGGTGATGGCTTAAATAAACTGTGGGATTCCATCTCCCGAAATGTCAGGCAACAATGGAAAAAGATGAAACATGTTTTAGGAAAAATATTTAATGATCTGGGGAAATGTTCAGGGTAGAATACAAACTAAAAGATGTGGTTTACATATAGAGTATAAACCAAATTACTTATAAAATTATGTGTGTATACCCACACATATACACATAAAATAACATATAAGGATTTAGAAGGCTATTAATAAAAATCTCAGCAATGGCTGTTTCTGTTGTGGAGTATGAATAATATTTTTATACTCATGTATATATAATACTTGATGCAGAGGCAAAACATTTTTATTTCTTCAATTTCTACAGAGGCCACATTTCATGCTAAGTTGTTTTAGTGCAAAGTCAAGGTAATCCTGCTTAGAGGACTTGTGGTTCCACAATGAGGTGTTAAATTAAATCTCAGAAGATTTTATTTGCAGTGATTTATTTATTAATTTATTGTTGATTTTGCCAGAAATGGGATGGAGAAAAGCTGGCTTAGGGAGAATGCGATGCTAACTAACCTACCAATTCCCTTACTTTTTCTAGAGACCCAGAAAAAAGCAGCTTTCCAAGATTTTAAAGATTCAGAAATGACTATTTACATTAAATAGAATACTTTTTCCCCTTCTCATACCATAGGCTTGAAAGCGAATTCTGCTATCCAAGACAAAGAGAAAGAAAAACACCACATGCAGTTTCTCCTAATACCACGAGGAAAGAACATTATAACACATCCAACGCCACTCTGAATTTCCTGAGAATCAACAAAGATGAGGATGACTTAACCAAACCGTTCCTCCAACTCAATTACGTACCAACATTCCTTTGTCTAATCACCTTATTAATAAGGACTGCTGCTGGCTCACCGACCCTGCCTTTGGACATCATCAGTCTTCATTAAGACAGTATTCATAGATCATTGATTTTCATTAATATACAATAATTCCCTGCAGTTTCACTCACTGATTAGCTTCTACATATCTGAAGTATTATGCTTGTTTGCTGCAGAATTCTAACCTTTCAAAATGAGCCATTACATGGAACTTTATGATTTTCTAAAGTTAGGAGGCTGCATTCTTCCATGCGTGGAAAAGAACAGGCTAGAAGGTGAATTCTACCAGGACAAGGATCGTGCCCTATTTTGTTCACAGATCTAGCTCAGTTGGCAAGAAGTGAGGCTGGCACAGTAGGTGTGTGATCTACGTAAGAGAAGCAGTGATGGCTTTAGCATAGGACATTTTGTCTGTTTGATGTAATGATTAACCCTGAAATCAGTGATCACATCCTCTTTGTCCAGACTGATCTTAAAAACAGCTGCTTTTGTATATACAAGGTTCTCAACGACACTGGATCTTCAAATCCTGTTCAGTTCCAGGGCTTCTCCCTCTGTATTCAACACCAAAATCTTTCAGTTTGGCTACAATTCCCAATTGTTGGGCAGAGGCAGATTGGGACAATGCAGTGAACTCTGAGAAATCCACGGTGTGTTTTAGAATTCTGAAGATAAGCAGCATCTGCTGGATGCCGCAAGAATGTCGTTCAAGGTAGTTGACAGCTTCCTGAACCAGGAAAGTCTTCAGATATTTTATCAATCCATCTAACCAATCACTGAGGACCAGGAAATCAATGTCCAATCTAATTTCAGGCAAAGAAAGAAAAGTCTTTGCTACTCACAAGCCAGGACTTCGCAGTGTGGCTACATAAAAATAAAATGAAAATATTGTTTTCTTTCTTATGATATGTGTTATTTATTTTCAGATGACTACTGGGTGATTTGGATACATTCATTAAATTGTTTGAATCTATAGGCACAATGAAAAGAATACAGAGATACCTGGCTGCTGTGCAATTTCAGAGACCCCCTAGAGTCAGGACACCGTCTTCCTGGCAGTTGCCTCTTATCTATGGGAGATGCCTTTCAAGACCCATGAATTGTTTCAAGACCCATGTGAATTGTTTAAACTTCAGATATTATTGCACCTGACATATATTGTGTCTCTTCCTGTTCACTCTTACCATACATTTTAGCCACTTCCACACACAGCTTTTTATGTTCTACTAAGTTGAGAGCTTTGACTTTCTCACATGGAAGAAACACTGCGGCTTCTCTTTGGCATATCAGAATTATGAACACTGTTATTCTTATACAAGCACTGTGGTACTGTGATAGTCAGTCTGATAACTGAGTAACTAACAGGTAGGTAGCATATACGGTCTGGATACACTAGGCCAAGGGATGATTTCTATCTTGAGTGGACAGAGGCAAGCAATGTGAAATTTCATCTCTCAGAAGAGTATACAATTTTAAATTTATGAATTGTTTATTCCTGAATTTCCATTTAATGTTTTCTGACCATAGCTGACCATGTTTAACTATCCCCAAATAGAAGTGAAATAATATGAGTAGGAACTCCTGTACAAATTTTGCATGCTTGCTTTGACAAAAAATAACAACTTCCCAAATGGGAACCATAAGAAATGCAGATAGATTGTCTTCCTAAACCTTAGATCCCATACTTAACATAGGTTTTTTAAAAGGCAGAATCCAAGATGGGCAGTGGGTGTTCCTGATAGGAACTGTGTGACTCACTACCACCCTTGACACCTGCTCACATGAAGTAGCACCCTTAGGGTACATGATGAGGCATCCCCTGGGTCACAGGCACTATGGGAGGAACAGGAGGGCAGGCAAGCTGGCACCTGACACTGACTCTAGCTTTGGTTCTTTTTATTCTGCCAGCATTCCCACTTCACCTAATCTATACCCTGTGCTCAAGATTGGGGGAATGATTTACTTATCCAACAGCATCAGCTATTCAAGTAGAGAGCCAGCTTCCAGGATCATTTCTTACAGCTCATGAATATTTATAGAGAACTCAAAGATGAGAAAAGTGATCACTGCCAGCAGCACAGCAGAGAAAGTTCAGAGAAAGAAGGAGAGGGGCAGCCTTTTGGTTTTGGCTGGAAAAAAGCTGAAGCATTGGACCTCCTTGAGGGAAGTTAGTGCAGGCCTTGATCTCTGACCAAAAGGTGCCCATCTTCACCTGTTCTCCCTCACCTCACTGGCATCCCTACCCCAAAAGGTGCCTCTGAGGGTCTTTATTTAATGTCATTTTGAGTTTCCAATTTATACTGCAAGCAATACTGGTCTTAATAACCATGATTTGCAAAGTTATGAAAATCCTCTTTATTTTATATTTAAAACTATAGATACTAGCTATTCATACATTTAGCCTGTACAGTTTCTACTTGCACTCTTTCTAAAACATAAAATGCATTATCCTAATTGTCATTTGGATGCCAATAAACATGAAGGTTGGATGCTATTGTGAGTCAGCTCTATGAAACCTCCAGGCAACTCTGGAAATCCCTGCAGTTAGACAGCGAGACAGATGGAGCTGCACAGCTCTAACCTGGCAGGCCCCTCCCATCACCTGGAGTAAGAGAATCCAGAGATTTCAGTGCTAAGGCAAGAAAGCTCCTAGTCCCTAAGAATGTGAAGCCCAGGGCCTTGTATACCACTACTTCTCAAATTGAGCAAGAAAGTTGGCGAGCAGAGAATGATTGCAAATAAGAAAGCAGGTATTAGGCTGGATAAGACTCAGCAGATAATTGTTAGAAATCACTAGGTTAGTTTAGTCCCTGGGGGAACAGAAGCCTACACAGGAGCTGAATTATTCAGCTATATCACCCATAATCATTAATTTGACTATAGACTGCCCCAAAATTATACACTTCGCTGTTGCCACGCAGACACAGCCAAAGGAGAGCACATGAGAGAGACTATGAATGATTTATTTTGAAAAACTTTCAAAACAAGTATGCCATTACAGTCAGGGTGTACCTGCTTAAAGCCTGCTACCTCCAAAACTACCATAAGCCAACTCCCACATAACCTGGATGATACTGAGCCTGCTCATCACAGGTCCCCCCAACTCCTGGATGAAAAGCCACATTTTACAAGAACCCCAGGGCTTCCCATACAGTTAAATTTGGAAAAGTGTGGATTAGGACTTAATGGTTTCCAACCCTGGCTGAGGCTCAGATACTTCAGAAAGGTCTAATTACTACAGGTAGCCTCATTTTAGACTAATTAACTCAGAACCACTTGGGGGGCAAACAGTGGTAGGATGAAAAGTTTTGCTGGTACTTCTTGGGTGACCCCAACAAGACTGGGAATTGCTGTGCTGGGGGGCCAGTGCCAGAGAGGGGCTCACTTTCACCACCCCTCACCAGCCTCTGTGCTGTGACATTTCGTTCACAGTGTGTTCTAGCACTGTGCTCTGTATCAAGCTCGATGCCACCTCTCTTCTCATGGGTCGAAACCCAGAATGCACACCTTTGGATCTAATTTCACTGAACTATTTTATTAAGACGTGTGACTGTGAAATCTATGTTTTATTAAAAAATTATGAGGCCTACAGGTACACATAAAATAACATGGATTTTGCAATAAAATCAAACGAGATTCAAATCACAACTCTAGGTAAGGTTACTTTAGCTATACTGAGAATGTTTCTTAAAATAAAAGAGGGACACTGGTTCAACCTCATATTCTTACGATGACAAATTAAAGGTGGCTATGTGGTGAAAGTCTGTAGAGGTCTTGGCCACAGCTTATACTCACATTGGAGACCAAATGTCCCAACTCTTTTACGTTCTTTGCATGGTCCCGCACTGCCACCATCCTAAAGCACAGGCTGGAGGGAAAAGGTCAGGGATGTGGTGGGCATGAGGTGAGGTATCATCATGGACGAGTGAGCCAGAAAAGCTCAGGTGCTGGAGAGGAAGTGAACACCTAGCTCACAATGAGCAAGCTGTCACTGTAGTAATCCAAGACTCTCTCAGTGCCATGTAAGGCAAGATATCTTCTAGAATAACAGTAAATGTATAGTCAGCCCTTAGAAGAGAAGAAGCTTACTGGTACCTAAGATCAAAGCATGCTAACTACTAAATGGGTAACTGAGAGAGGCTTGTAGAATTCATTAGTACCCAATGGAAGAGGGGAAGACACTGAAACTGCCTAGGGTGAAACAGAATCTTACTGGAAACTAGTAAGACCAGACGGCAGTGAGACGAGACAGGGACCTCAGGCCAGGAGGCGGGAGGCTTTGGGGCCCTGATTCATGATCCATTACCCACAGGTCCTCTCCCTACCTTTCCCCTCTCCTGACAATGTGTGGAACAGGCTCCCCGTGTCCTCTTCCTTTACCATCGCCTCGTGAGCTGTGACGGCAGGGACACCATGACGTCTCCATGAGCAAGAAGAGCTGCTGCCCCACATCTTACAGTCGGACAGGCCTCAAAACCATGAGGGAGGAGCCTGAGACCCAGTGAAAGTTACGGCCCCTAGCCCACCCCCCTGGTTCCATGAAAGCCAGTCCTGTTCTTCAGTGACCTTCTCAGCCTGATCTTCTCAGGGCTCTCCTCCTTCAGCTCCTCAGGCTAAAGCACCTCCACTCTTTTTTCTCCCTCCACCTCATTTGAAGCCTTTCCTGTTTTTTGACACCATTTTGTTTTAATTTCCATTATCACCACAGAAAGTTCCCCCACACAGCCTTTATCACCACCTCGAGATTCTGTGAATTTCTGAATTTATTGTGAACTCATTCTCTGTTACAATCTCTGGATGTAATATAAATGTTTTTTGAAAGCAAAAAAAAATTATTTTTAGTGATACTGGGTACTAAACCTGGGCCTTAACACTGAGGTACACTCCCAGCCATTTTTTATTTTTATTTTAATATAGTGTCTCGCTAAATTACTAAATTGGCCAGCTCAGGCTCGAACTTGCAATCCACCCTTCCTCAGCCTCCCTGATTACCAGTATTACATGTGTGTGCCACCAAGCCTGACTAAAAGGAAAATTCTTCAATATTAAACATCAAGATTCATCAAATGTTTGGACATGTTTCTCTTTGACAAGAAAAGAAAAAAAAATCCTCCTGCTTGCATGAAGAAGGATGGAGTGCAATGTTCCTTCACACAGCATTACGGTCCTGCCAGCCTCACCCATCAGTGTTGGCATTTCAGTGTTACTAACTGCAGTGATAAGTCCATGCAGTCAGATTTCATCTGCTCTACCGACTTGAGAAGCAAAATAAAGATGCTTATGATTAGCAGTTTGTACTAATCAGGATCTACTCAGAGGAAGAATGGATGAGGAAGGGGTTTACCCCAGTCTTCAAACTGTCAGTTTAGTGATTCCGTCAGGTGGCAACAAAGCAGCAATCATTCCTTCAAGTACCTGGGACTCCCTGAGCCCTAGGACCTCTCTGTCTTTTCTGTTTTAAAGACTGAACTCAGAATTCACAGATCTTGTCTGCAGCTCCTACTACTAACAATAACAATTGCTGCTTTCAAAAGGGATCACAAAGGCTTATGTCCCTTCATCTCTCCTTTGTAATAATTCATAGTACCTCAAGGTGGCCAAAATATTATTGAAAACCTCAGGTAAATTAGCAGTGAAAGCCATCAACTCCAGTGTGCTCAAGAGAAGACTGAAAATCTCTTAGCAGGAAATCTTACATCAGAGAAATAGCTTCTTTGAAGGCTGACTTGATAATAATATTAATAATAATAATAATAATAATAAGTTTTATCTTTTCATTTTCCTAAATAAACTTGTTCATCACATGACAATTTGCATAGCAGAGCAACTTACTGAGAAATTAACTATCGAATTTCTTAGAGACTCACGTCATAGAAATGCAAGTTGTTTTTCCATCACTTCCAAAACCCCTGATCCTGGAGGTAAGGTCTTCCCTTCCCACAGGATAAAACGAAGGGGTGCATGAATCTGGGTCATGGGTAGGGAAAGAGATATCGATGTCACACACAGCTGTCTGAAGTCAGGAAAGTGGATGATTTCTCAGGACCAGGAGAAAAGGGTCACATGTATAGCTAGAGAGCAAGACAGCTTCAAAACATCCTGTTAAGGTGATGGCACCACCGAATGGAGGAAGAGTCCACAGGGCTTTGTGCATGGGCTCTCGCCATTCCAAACAAAGAAATGGACAAGACGCACAGAAAAGGCAGCAAAACTTGTACATTTGTTGAAAGAAGGAAAGAAGTATGCTCTGCAGAGTGAGAACCAGCTGCTGAACAGGCTCACAGCTTCCCCCAAAGATAAGGAGAAGAGGTCTTTTGTATCCAAGATTCCCAGGTTATCTCTCTTTCACGCAAAGAAGGCATTGGGAAAGTTGTTCTGTCAAACACAGACAGGTGGTAGGAGCTACAGACAAGATCACCTGGACAAGAGCGCATGGAAAAGCATACACTGTCCCATCCCAAACTCATTTCCTAGTACATGTAAAATGAAGGATCAGAAATAACGTCTTTTGACTGGCTGTGCCCACCAAGGAAGGACTGAAGAGAGCATCTTCTGACTGGTCCCGTGTATAGCACCGGATTCAAATACATATTGAAAGTAAGTTTTTGTTTGGTCCAAAAGAGCACTTTTCTGACAGATTCTGTGCACCATGATGATTGCATCACTGTACTGGTCCCTTCCCCCGGGAGTGTTCCTCACCCAGCTGCCCTGTTTTATTCCTGAGACCTGGTCTCTGAAAACTTTCAGGGAAGTTGAGGGACAAGGATCTATCTTTGGCAGCTACTTCTTGATGGTCATGGGCAAGGACCCTGCCTATGTCAGGCCTTAAGTCTTATATTTTTTTCTAAGCATAAGGGGATTTTTCCCATTCTTTGGAGAATCACTGCCCACGCACATACAGGAGAGATGAGAAATTTTCATGAGAGGAGCCGCTGGCATTGTTGGAAGACAAGCAGTCGTTCAGAGAGCTTAGCCAGGAGGAGTCAATACTAGCTTGCCCGGATGAAGAATATAAAGGAGGATTAGGAGGACCTACACAGGTATGAGAGGTCTTGTAAGGGTTCTGATCCAGCCCTTGAAAGATCTGAGAAGATAAACCAGCAAGTTATCCTGACTGAGGATATTACTGTGGTGCTGGTTATCATGGTACTGGCGGGGCCCACGGGTCCAGGTTCTTGAACAACATGGACGAACAACTGGACCAGTGACACAGATACAAAAGAACAAGCAAGCAAAGTTACTTAGGTAAAAATAAGCTCAAAGAGGAGCAGGTTGGCACCAGAAAGGGAGCTGGCATGAGTCACAAGGGTTTAGGTGGAGGCGATTTTCATTTCTGGCCGAGATTCCAAGTCCCTTTCAGAGAGCTGTCCTGAGGTGTGTCTGACAGCTCATGCAGGGCCCTGTACTCTGTGTCTGCTGTGTGTGTCTCTTTCCATAATGTACTGTGTTGTGATTGTATCCATGAGATGCAACCCATAGGCATGAATAGATAATGAGCTGTTTTGTGGCCAGAGGTTACTTTTAGACACTTTGAGGTGTTTCTGTGCCTGTGCCTGAGTTGAAGATTTCCCCGAGAACTAATGCATGGGCTACTTCTAAGATTGTGACTATTGTTTGGGAGTTAGTGGAGGGTCCCTAGGCAGGGCCAGGACTCATAACAACTGACACATAGGTGGTACATAGCCAATGATCGAATGGAAGGCATGACCTGCCCCATGCTAACTACTATCCTACCGGGATTTCCCCAGAAACATCCTTCATGAAACATTATCTCCTCCTTCATGGCCTGGCTTGCACAGAGAAGATGACACCATCAGTGGAAGTCACTGGCCTTCAAGGACCATAAGTCAGGTGAGACTCACTTCTGAGGAAGCCCAGGTCTTGACTGTCAGTCTATGCAGGCCTAGAACACAACAGCATACTGAATAACACATCTTCTAGGTGGCCAGGGCCCAGGTAGAGACTTCCTCAATGATACCCATACACCCCCAGGCCATTGGGTAGCTCTAAAAAGAAAGAAGGAACTCCTTGAATGATTGAGTCTAGTCCTGAATTGATTTTTTAAATTGATTTTTAAATATAAGGAGATGTATTAATTGTGCTCAAGTACCATGCAGTAATCCATGCCTATTATAGCTGATTATTAACCAAAAAGTGTTAACTGAGAAAATTTTGAGGGTTATGTTTAAAATTCATAGACATTTCAAAGGTTGAGAATACAGTTTGGAACTGATCTCTTGTTTCATTAGTTATTAAATATGCAAGAATATAGTAGTCTTGATTTAATCATTGTCCCAAGCCCCCTATGACTCCTGTACAAAATATTTACTACCAATTATTTCAGATATAATGCTCCCTTTCTGAGTATCTTCTCAATTTTACAGGCAAAACAATTTCAGGATTCTGATCTCTACTAGATGGTTTAAGAGTTATTGCCAGAGAACTGTTCACGCTCAGCTTCTCCTGAATAGTAATGCATTATTTGTATGAATTCTAAGTCGTGGCTATATCTTCTGTTGACAGTTTTAGATTAAGCACAGAAAATTGATTATTTTATTGTTCTGCTATATTCCTTTACCAAAAGTGTGGTTCCAGAACATTTTCTGGAAAGTGGGTGTAACCGCATCATAAAAATTGCTGAAATCATCTATTGTCTTATTCAGCTATTTGATCACCCAAAAAAGAAAAGTGAATTTATAGCACTTAAGAGGATTTGTGAATATTCTTAATAATAAAACCAGTTACCCAAACTTATAATTGTAAAGACAGTATATCAGAAACAGGAGTTCTACAGTTCGGGTTTGTAATCCATCTAATCACTGATGTCTTGTTTCATTAGTTATTAAATCTACAAGAACATAGTAGTCTTGATTCAATCATTGTCCCAAGCCCCCCATGACTCCCGTACAAAAATCAGGGCCCAAAGAATCCAGCTATCTCATCTTGTTCATTCACTGAGCCCCATCCACTGTCGTCAGCGGACTGTTCAACGTGCTTTCTCCCATCCGAATGATGCCTCGGAAGGATTACTGCAAGGAAAGAGCAATGTCTTGCCATGAACTACCTGCTGCATCTTGGGCACACGATGTCACCCCTCTGAGCATCAGCTCCCTTAATGGAAAAATGAGGTGGGTGAAATAATGACCAGTAAGCTGCTTTAAAACTCTAGGAAGCCACTTCTTGTATTTATAAGCATAGAAAAGCCAAACAAATAATAAAAAAATGCGCTGATATAGCAATGTAGTCTGTCTCCAAACTTGCCAGTGTTCCTGATTTAAAAGAAATGCTCTGCTGTGAAGATCTGCCTGTTCGAAAAGCTATTGTTTGCATTTATTAAAATATGCATCTAGACAGATTATGCCAGGCAAGCCAAATAACATGATTCAGATGACTGAACCACTGTGGTATATGAAATCTTATATATAAATATGAGGTGCTGATTAAACCTGCTTACAAACATTATCCAGATTTGAATTTATGTAACTTACAAACAGATCTAGAATACCTTGATCTCTATGTATTCATCAGAAAACTCACAGAAGCAATGCTGTGTCTAGTATGGAAATTTATGAAACAGTTCTAACTCTCTGTCTCCATTTCCACAGAAAATGAAGAAGGAGAGAAGAGAACGAACAGGATTTCAATAGAGGGATAATACCGAAGCACAGCAAACACAGGGCACGAGACTGCCGCTGTCTGAACTGTTCTCCCATTGCTCACTGTCCCTGCACATGAGAAATGCTGAGTTGGAAGGTTACAAACCGCTGCCTGTGTTACTTTGTTGCTACCAATCATCTACGCTGAGAGCCTTGGAATTTTAACTGCTCTGTTTAGTGAGTGAAAACAATCCATAAATCATTTTTTGAAGCACTATTTATCACTAAAGATCATATCAAGTTCCTAGAATCTACAGTCACGAGTCCCAGGTCCGTCTTCCAATCGTGTATCTTACTATGTGCTCCAGGCCAGGAACTTACCCCATACGGTCTCCTTTCGTCGTCAAGAGAGTGGATAGAATAATATTGGACTTTGTGCTTTTCATGATGATGAAATGAAACAGAGAGCCCATGTTTCTGATATAATAGCTTTACAATTATCGGTTTGCTTAACTGATTTTATTATTAAGCTAGATTCAGCCCACTCTACTATATATACTTTTATCACATTTGTATCTTTAAAATGTTACGTGCTTTCGTTTCATGATGGAGAGGGAGGAACAGGATTTTTTGTCTTACTTTTCATTAGTATATAATGTTTTGCATTAGTACAGCACACGCAGCTTGCAATCACCTTGGGGAGTCGCCAACATGAGATGGAATTAATAATATTAATAAATTAATAACATCAACAAGAACAAAAACTGGGGAAAGGGTCTAGAGGAGGAGGGGGAAAGGCAGGAGGGAAGATAATTTAAAAACAGGAACCAAGCTGTGTTAGGAAGAAATGTCTGAAAGTTCACTGTTATAAATGTGATGGCTGTAAAGGAAATTTTGCTGCATATAAAGAGTCGTTTCTCATTATTCACAATGGTTTGTTCTCTTAACAATGAAATCAAAGCCCACAGACTGCATTTCAAGCCAGAAAGCAGCCTGGCTTTCACATGGGCTTTCTCCATAGGGCACACATTCCTGCACTCGCACCACCTTGGGACCGATGGTAAGTGGCAAAGTCACAACAAAGTCACAAACACTGCTCAAAGCACCGCACTAAGCAGCCAAGAGGACACCTGTTCCCTGGATGAGAGCCCAAGCATTCAGGCAGAGGGTGGCCTTTTTCCGCATCAGCTGGGGCCGGGAGCATGGGACGGGCCTGAGCTTTTCACAGCTCTGTCTGTGCGGAGATGACTGCAGGGTGGCCATAGGTGTGGCTCAACCCGAGCTACTGTGTCTGCTCTCCCAGCCTCACAGCTCATCTCTGCCCCGACCCCGACCCCACTGCCTCTGCACTGGCTGTGACTTCTGACGTCAGGTGGTCCACACCCTGAACACCCAGGCCAGGCCCAGCCTCCAGTGGATTCTCCTCACACATGTCCAGAGCCTCTGGATGAAGCAAAGCCTCACATCCTGGTTCTTGAGGGCTGGGTCTCCATCTCTCCTCCCTCCAACTTAACCCCTGATCATCTCTGGCTCCCCGACTCCTGCTAGCTCAGTGCCTGCTCCCGTCTCTACCATTGCCCCAGAACAATGACTCCTGTGGAAAATTCCCGTGCGGTTAAATCTTTGATTCACTTTGTCCCCAGGTTTCTGCGAACCCGCACCCTGGCCCAGGCATTTACACTTGGACTTGTCACCAAGTAAGAACTGATACCAGGCCCGAGTTTTCTGCCAGTCTGTGCTGAAGAAGAACATGGCAGTCGAGCTTGTGAATGACAACGTGGCATCATAGGTGTGGAGTGTGGGTCCCACGTGAAGAGGGTTTACGGACCAACTGGTAAAGCAAACCAAGCCGGGGGAGTCATCCTGACGACAGCAAGCGCAAGTGCAGAATCACACATGAAACAATTCAGAACACAGCTAATGTAAGTCGCACCGTCTTCCACGCATGGAGCTCTGACAATGGGGCAGATACGGTGCTGCACACTTTGTGTGTGTTACTCGGCACACATCATCATCGTGACAACTTTCTGATATAAGTGATACTATCCTCATTGTACTGATTGGGAAACAGAGGCTCAGAGAAGTTAAGTCCTCAACTGACAGAGTGAGACCCAGGTGTGCTATGCCTGACTCAACGCCCTCGCCGTGTTCCCGAAGATTTCCAGTAGCTGTTGGGGCAGAAGAGACTAGCTGAGACCAGCTCAGGACCTTGGCATTTTAGGTCCACAGCAGGCAGAGAGAAAGCTGATCTGGATATCAAGCACCTGCAGGGAAGGCACAGCAGGGTAGGGTTCAGCAGGTGTCCTGGCCCCTGGAGAATGAATGAGTGTTGAAAAAAAAGTTTGGAGATGGGGAAGATTAAAATTGTGCAAGTTCCTGCAAGCTAGGAAGACTAGTGCATATATATGTTATCACAGGAAGCAGAGTCCAGAGGCATCGCCGGCTGCGATGATAAGCCACACTCAAGGACTAAGGCTCAGATGCAAACGTGTCCCTGCGTCCGGTTCTGTCAGTGGCCCCTGACATTTTCATCCTGCTGAAGGGCTCCCAAGGCAAAGTGCATGAACTCACTTCAGGTGAGTACCAGCATGGCCCAGTGTTCCCCTGTCCAGTGTATCATTTTGTACTGCCTTCCCTGCAGCTGCAAATGACAGCAAAGTTAGTGGCTTCCAGTAACACCATGTGTTGCTTTCCACGCTGTGAGTGAGTGTGACCAAAAGGGACTGTGTTCCTTCGGAAACCCTTGAAGAAGACCCTTACCTGTTTAGTTTCATATTCTGTGACTTGTGATCCCTTCTCAACTTCAAAGCCACCAATGGTTGGCTGAGTCCTTTCCCCGCATCACTCTGATGCTGGTCCTTCTGCCTTCCTCTTTCACTTTAAAAGATCTCTGTAACTACACAGGACTGACCTGGATAATCTAGGATAATCTCCCCAATGCAAAGTTGGTAAACTAGCCATCACACTTTCACTGGCAGCCTGTAATATATCCTCAAGTTTAGGACATTAATACCTGGACATCTTGGTGGACCATTACTGTGCCTTCTAGTCTACTGTCTTGAGAGTGGCCAACATGCAGCTCTGTAACATGCATCCCGTGGGCCATCTAGGCAGCACTTGGGAATGAAGTGCTACACAAGTGAAGGTCAGTGTAACGGGCAGGCATCTCGCACACAGGAGTGAGGAGGAAGGAGGAACTTACACAACACATGGCCTCCCAGGTGTCTCAGAGCCCCTCCTATTCACCTGTTGGATGTACCCACTGTACCTCCAGACACAGATCCCCTTGACAGCCCTCTTGCTAATCTGAAGCAAGTAGGGCGAGAGTCACTCCAGGCTGACCTTGCGGGATGGCATTGAACTTCTCGCCTTTTCACCACTTTGCACTTCTATTCCAATAACAGGGCTCCTGTACCTCTAGCCCCTTCTCCTGACATCCTGGTCCTTAATTTTATGTAGACTTCTTATCAGGAAAACTACTTTCTGTTGCCTCTACTTGCTAGTCCAGAGTCCTACGCCATACTTGCTGGCTGCATTGCTCTCCTCCTGTGAGGTTTCCTTGCTGCCAGTGCCTTCTGCCTTCTTGTTGCTGTAGCTCTGCCCATTCACAGGCTCCCAGCCACTCTTCCCCATGCCCACAGGTATGGTACCCCCTCCTGGGCACTCCCGTGGCAGGCTCTATCTCTGCTCACAGGACTCACCCTGGAAAGGTCTATTTCCTGAGAAATGTCCCTTTGTTTACCAGCCAAGTTAGCAGGCGGGCACCCACAGTAACGGAAAACCAGAGGCTCTAACAAGGGACAGTCAGGCCACTCCCTCACACCAATGATCTGAAAGCCAGTGCGAGACACTGCAGAGCACTGAAAGGGGATGACAGACAAGAAAACCAAGTGGAGAGCAGAAGGGAGCTGCCAAAGAGTATACAGCAGGGAGGGCAGAGCCGGGCTGACGGCCTCTCTCCTGGCTCCCACAGCGGCCACGCTGCGTCAGGGAGTTCAGTTTGCAGGGGGCAGCTGGCTGAGAATCTCAGCATTGGAGGGACTACGGCTGCCATCTAGGCTAAGCACTGACTGATGCAGGGACCCCAGCTGGAAGAGCCCAGCTGAGCCTGAGCCACCATTCTGTCCCTGTGAACAGCTCCCACAGACGTCCTGCTAGAAGCTCCTCCTCTGAAGGTCCACAAAGCCCTCAGCTTAAGCTCGTGTCTCCCGGAAACTTACCTACTCTCTGGTTATAATGGTTGCATCCAAGCGTAATATACGTGTACATGCACATGCGCATACACGCGCGCACACACGCGCGCGCACACACACACACACACTCACACATGCACGGCCTATCTTTTTCCTATGACTACTTTCCAAAGGTTTGCCCTCAAGTGATCTATTTTCTGTGCTGAACAACCCAGCTGCCTTTAGTTCCAATGAGACAATTTTCCTGTGTTCCATCGCTACAATTCGGGTCTTAGGTGACATCTAAAAGTCCACGTGCTACTGGCTGGGTCACCAGCCTGTGATGGTACTGAGAAGTGGTGTAGCCTTTGAGAAGCAAGGCCTAGTTGGAGGTTTTCAGGGTCCTCATCTTCACTGAGGATGCGCCCTCGAGGAGCAAAGTGGGACTTCAGCTCTTTCTCTACTTTCTCTCTTTAATGTCCTGACCATAAGAGCAGCAGTTTCACTGCAGCATGCACACCCTGCCCTTTTACAGGAGGAATAAACTGATGCACAAACTCAGTCATGGACTGGAAGCTGCAAAGCTGTGAGGCAAACTAAAACTTTTTCTAGAAGTTGATTATGGCAGGTACCGGTTATAGTGAAATAAATCCGACCAACACATCCTGTTCTGGGCTTTGTCCTCTGAGTCGCCTCTAGGTCCTCCTCACAGTGCGGCTTCTCTGGTTTCTGCTCCCAGAAGTGACTATACCTTCAACCTTATCCCCCAATAGAGCAGGATCCCCACCTTGAGGTCTGCCAGCCCTGTGAGCATACGCTGAGTTGAAGGATCCAGAGAAACATGAACCAGGACAGATCTTTTGAACCATGCTGACCAGAACGAACCGGAACTGGCTTGTGTTCCAGTGGATCTGCCGAGAATTTCCAAAGTTCTAATCAACACACACCTAGGGAACTAGAACAAGAGCCGGGGCTTTAGAATACTCGGCTGGTACAGCATCAAAGTGCAGCCGGATGCTGGGAAAGGTCATGGCTCAGAGGCCCCACTCACTCGCCTCACGAGGCAGAGAAGCTCGGAGCTCCTGTCATTCCCACACAGAAATCACTAAAAGAGCCTGCTGCTCACGGAGGCCAGACGAGGCAGCATTCGCGTTGGAGTAGAGCCGCTGAGCAGTATCCCTGACCCAGGAGCTGCTTCTCTCCGGCATCGCTATTCAGTTCTGTGGGTTTTCTATATATTCCTTTTCTTCCTTTTATTTTTATATAGATGCACTTGGCAGCTGACCTGATCGATTAGGCCAAGCACTTCCTGCGTGTGCCAGTGCAGCCTCAGCCTGGAAGGGGAAAGGCCTGCAGGAGCTGCTGCTGGACCTGCTGCAGACAGCAAGGAAACAGTGGTGAGCCCATGGCTTGGGTATTCTTTTCTAGTCCCTCTTGGTCTTTGCTCTATTCTTACAATAGGCAAACTGAGGCTAGCCCTCAACCTGTTCCCTAAGTCTAGGAAGCAGCTTCCTATTTCTCTTCCTTAGTTTCCAACGCAGTACCCTTCTCTTAAATGATGGTGTCTTGCTATACCTGGAACAGCCTTCCCTTTCTCCAAATCCCAGGAATGCCTCCAAAGCTCCGCCCCACTGGCCAGACTTTCCTGCTTGATCATCTGTGTGTTCTCTGTACCCACACACTCCGCTGCTGGGTTTTCTGTCTTCTCATCACCTTTCAAACATTGATTCCTCCCGGTGCCTCTCTCTCTGTTCACCCTCATACAAAGTGACTCCTGATGACCCCAGCCAGTGCACCGCTTGCTGTGCTCTCTGCCAGCCTCTGCATGGACCCCAATCCAAGCTTGGGGACCATCTGAGCTTCCCAAACTCCAGTTCTGTCTGGAGTGACTGCTTTCCAAACCCTGCTCTGCTCAAAGCCACTTCAGAGGGAAATGGATTAAGAACAGCTGGGGGAGGGAAATGGGAACTGGGTCAGAAAGGGGTGTTCCGGCACAACTAGAGCATGATTTCCCCAACTAGAGCTCTTGGTGCAGCTTGCTCCCCGACCCCATTCCCTTGTCTAACCAGCATCCCAGTGTCTGCACCAGTAGGGACTGGCCAAGGCTAAGCCATAGAGTAAAGGTTGCTTTAAAAGGGTTTTTGCTTTTTCCTTGGAATATACTGATAACAACTTATAAATTACCCATGAGCTTTATGTACCAACTCTGAGGATATCTGAATTCAGGAAAACAATCCGGTGTTTGGCTATCTGAGGATACATTTAAATTCCCAAAGAACTGTCCTGGTCAGGTGGTGATGCGTTTTACAGAAATGATACCTCTCCTGTTGGGGAATCAATGTAATAAACAAAGACAGAGCCTCTCCTCTTTCATTACTACCTCCAGAATTAAACTTACTAGCAGTGCTCTGCTTAGCAAGAGAGAACAAAAGGGTTGGTTATTCACTCATGGAATACAGGTAAAAATTTTCCAGTGACCATTTCTTTGAGGTGTCTATTTTAAGGATTTGATGAAGAGTAAGTTACAAGGTAAATCTCCACCCTTCCAGAGAGCAAGAATCAGGAGTTTCAGCCCAGCAGCTACTTGTCAAATGCCAAGCCACAGTGGTGTGCTCTCAAACAAGCTGAGCTTGTCCTCAGAATTCACGTTTCACAGCCCCACTCTCTGCCCAAATGCCGCCACCACCTTGACAAAAACAATGTTCTTTAGTTAGGTGAAGTAGAAAAATACAGTGAAAAGGTTCCTTGATATTCTAGGTAAACAAAGACACTTTCTGAAGAAAAACACTGGTGAAGATGAAAGCCAGGCATTGCCTTAGACACTCTCCAATTTCCAAAATACCACTTAAAAATAATTACACCCACGATTTATGCATGATTCATTAGATAGCAAGAGAAAATGCACTGCCAAATTTTAATTGCATTCAAAGAGTAGACACCATGAAAAATACCCCCAACCTCTTTGGACTAGAACCCCTCTAAGTAACATCTTCTCCACAACGTAAATCTTGTCTGAAAGTCTATCCTTATTAATTTATAGAAATATTGTACTTCAATGATTGGATATCCCTCGGAAGAAACTTTTTAGTTTAAGCAAATAGAAGATCAAGTAACCTGGTACCCGTTTTTACTTGTGAAAAAGAATGTGCTTGAATCACAAGATTCCCTACAAAGATGACAGAAATGCCATAAAAATCGTGTGTTGTCTGTGAACCAAAGTGGTTTTCCTCTCTGCACCCTTCCTCTCAAAGTAGGAACAAGATGATATCTTCATTACACAGTTCTGGTAGAGAATCTACCAGTTATGCACTGAACACCATCCCTTATCCATGCTGATTACAGCCCGAATCGGGGGGGACATAATAGATACACGATCTTTCCTAACTTAGAAGAGATGTGATAGACAGCATCGTGCAGAATGTAAACAGCTCTTCAGTACGTGAGAGCCGCTGCACCGCTAATCTGAAGAACTGGGTACAAGGAGCACCGAAATGGTACTCGAAGGTCTGCGGCAGCAAGGTGTGCTGGTACCGCGTCCATCCTCTGGATTTGGAATGACACCTGCCATGTACACCCTGCTGCTGGCGGCTGTCCTTCAAGAAGGAGAGTGGGCTGTGTGACAGGCACAGTGTTTGGTGTTCAGTGTCTCCCCGGGATTGCTGTCACACACATACCTGTGGTCTTTAACGGCGTTTTCTCTCCTAGCAACAGTTTTAACCTTTTGGCGTGGATTTTGCCTTGATAATGCGAGTCAGCCACCACTGCTGAGGTGAAAGACATGTTACAGAGTGTGCAGCACTTGTTCTTATCCACCATGTCAGCATCACTTCCCTGTTGCAGGAGAGAGAGAGGAAACAGTGTCAGAGAGACGTCCCACTCCCCACTTCCTCTTCCGGTTCCATTGTTCTGTAAGGGACTTTTACCACACGCTGGCTTGTGGAACGGTCTCACCATTGTTCTGCAATCTCTTCTTCACAATAATCATCACCAAAACTTATTTAGGGCCTGATTTCCACATACTTTGTGTGTGTGTGTGGTTGTGTGGCTACTAACATCAGATAGTAGGATTACGAGAAAAGTATGCAGTTACCCAAAGAAAAATAGAGCCCACAATTAGGTGAGAGCACATTGTGTCTGGCACTGTGAGGAAAAGCAGCCTGTAATTGTACCCATTATACTCATTAAAGTAAGTAAAATATCACCGTTCATATGGACTGAATTATTTAGCAGAAATTACCATTTGGCATTCAGCTTTGCCTTTACCCAATTTTAGCCTCACCAGGATACATGGCTGTGATGTTCTAAATTTTTTCTTTAGATTTATTTAAAGATGTGAACATTTTTCATAATTAGCTCTAGTATATATTATAAAGCAATGATGACCATGCTGGCTGAGTTTTCTAGAGAGTGTGTGTAATTTTTCCTTTTCTTCAGGAGAGGTGATTCTTTCAATGTGGCACACAACGCTAATAAGATCCAGTTTGGTTTTTATTCTTTTGTAAGACTTAATGAAAATAAATCGTGATTCAGAAAAAAAAAATAAATCTTTTGTCAGACTATGTGGCCTGGCTATTGTGACATACAGGTCATCAATTACCTATACTTATGCAAGAGAAGATTAATCCATTGCCTCCTCTCCTGCCTAGCTGAAAATTGAGGGTGAAGCCAACTCTCAGATAAGGAGTTAATCTATTCCTTAATGGAACTGCAACAGCAAAGCATGTCGTTGTTAAAGAGCAGGCCTGGAGGAGTAAAGGCCCCACAATAGCCCCTTCGCTGACTCCCAGAAGGCCTAGAGAATGCAATTTAAAATTGGATGGGGAGGAGAAGGAGAGTGGAGACAGGATGGAGAAGGAGAATCGTACACACTTTCTGCATAATAATAAGATGATCAGACTGCTGGAGAAAGTATAGGCTTGCAACTCTGTGGTAGCTAGAAAGGGAACTGCTTCTTCCTTAGGGCATCTCTCGGTAATATCCTTGAGAATCAGCTTCTGGGGTGTGTTTCCCAGGAGGCAGGCCCATAGCGGGGTGGTGGGGGCAGATACCGACTGGAAATGTTGAGGGTGAGGTGGGGCAACAGGTCAGTGAGAGTCAGTGGATCTTTGGAGAGTGAGGGGCTTAGGGAATGTGGCAGGCACAGAGCCTGTATCTATTCTGGATACCCTTGCTGAGGATATAAAGCCAACATGCTTGCAGTTTTGCCCTCTGTTAAAAATAGAAGTTATAGGGCCAGGGATTTAGCTGAGTGGTTCCGCTGCCTGCCTAGCAAGCAGAAGGACTGGAGTTCGATCCCCGGTAACAGTTACACCTTTGTGTGGTACACTGTGGAGACATCCAAGGGGTGAAGGAGAGGGTTGGCTCCTGGTCTCTCCTAGGGAACGGTGCAGGAACCCTTGGAGGGCATCAGCCTGGGAAGATCACAAAAAGGCAAACGACAGAGTTGCTGAAAGGTTCCAGTCCCTTAAATGAGGAGTAACCCAGAAAGAATGAAATACCAAATGTGGTACTTTCCCACTATCTGTTAGGGGTGATTATTAACCCTACATCTTTAAATAAAACAAGGAAGAGTGTCAAGGCCACAGTGGTGGCTTGAACTATCCTATTTTTCACCTACATATGCATAACATAGTATAAAGTATGTACTTTTAAAAATTAAACACAATAAGATCTTAAACCAGACTTTAACTCACAATTCACCTCTTTAAAACCCGGGTGTCTCCTTTGCCCCTTCCAGTGAAAGTCCCAGACATGCTCAGTCTTTCTCCCGTCTAACGAAAGGCAGCAAACCAATGCAGTGGCTGGTATCACTATGCGAAGAACACTGACAACTGGTTTCCAAGGCAAACAACTGCTCTCGGATTGCGTAATGAACAAAGGGTTGATGTCTTTCGTTCTTCCGCATACTTTAACACTTTGAGGTCCTCTATGTATGTCAGACGCTGTGTCATAAAATACTACTCATCTTTCTACTCCTCATCACGAAGGCTGGCACCAGGAGGAAAGGGCGGATAGGATGTAAAGTAAGGACTTAAGATAATCAGTGAAATGCCCTCTTATTGGACTCCTCCAACTACAATATAAAGAGACGAATAGTGCAAGTGGAGCCTGTGTACATGGATTTTCCTCAGGCCCAGCATGTATGCCTCTCACTTCTTACCTAACCCAGTCCAGTCTCATTATGTAGTTATGGCTCAGTGAGTTACCACTTCTTGGAGATGAACCTCCTTTTGACTTCTATTGTCTTACAGAAGTAAGATTCAGCCTGTGAGTCAGTCCTCTGGTGTCCTGCACATCTCTCTTTTATAGAACATTATTATTATTACATTTGCTTGTTTGCATATTTTCCCCTCATGAGACTGTTAACCTTCTCTAAGGTCAAGAAAAATCATCTCATGGATAGCAAGAACCCAGCAACCAGCACAATGCTTTCTACACAGGGTCCTTCCAGTGCTTACTAAATGACTGGAGTAGGGGGTTGGATTGTGAGGTTAATAATTTATGTGACAGAAAAATCAAGAGAAAACAGGGATATTAAGGAGCACTTTTTTACACTGACAAGAAGATATTCAGGAAAAAAGGCAGAGAAGTCAACAAATTCTAACTTGAAGGTTGGTGTTAGAGAATGCGGGTCCAATATTTGTGTCAGTTTTGTGATGGTGATTTTAATATATATTTCTGGATGTCTGCTCTCCTGGGCAACCTCATTCACTTCTCAGAAGAATCAAAGACTAACAGAACTGACTATTGAGCAATAAAACAATGAGAAACAGTTACGCCATCATTGTAGAAGGACCAAGAAAAACAGAATCCTGACAGTAGATGTAAACTTGACGTCCAGAGAAGTGAGGCAGCCCTTAAGCTGGATAATGTACTCTTTGTGAAAGATTTTATGAAGGAGCCGAAGAAATCACATGATGGAACGGGAAAGCCTACTGATTCTGATTATTCTAACAACTCTCCTGGAGATATGACTGCCGAGAGAATCTCAGTACTAACCACATACTAACCTGTAAAGTAGGAGAATTTAATTATGTGTTCTCAGCTATCTGAATCCCAAATTAATGAATCCTCAAGACTCCAAATCACACGATCTTCCTTAGGAGTCTGTCACAGCACCAAGAGCGAGGTTGCTCTCTGGCTCAGGGTGGAGCTCCATACATTCTGATGAACTGACCTCAAATAATACATTTACATTTCTGGCTTAAAGAATAATCAACAGCCTCAAGGTATCATGGAAATGAAGAGGGGAACTCTAGGATAATCTTAAAGTAAGGATTTCAAACTACAGGCAGGATTTTTAAATGTAAACTCCCCACTACTAAAAGCAAGAATAAACACATGTATAGTAAGTATCCTGAGGCTGCTGAGTCAAAGGTATCTTGCAAAGTCCATACATTTTTCCACCAACTTCAGTTGGAGCAGAAAGCCCTGGGTGAGTGTGGCTGGTTAGAAATCCAGACCTGAAGAGTCCTTCTTTTTTTTATATAAGGTTATTTTCATAATGTATATGATTGTCATGATTATCTTTAACTTTAGGTGAATGTAGAGCCTGACTCAGATTGCCACTTCCAGGACAGCAGTGAAGAGTTCTGCGAAGCTCCTCCTCCGTGAAGCAAACGTAAACGCTAAAAAATATTTTTAATACCATCGACAATTCTTTAAAGCTTCCAGAAATTATCTTAAGAACAAGCAAAACATTAAGAAATATTTATACCTGAATGTTTATTACATTTCAAGGAGAAAGTATGAAGCCCTTTGGCCACAATCCTACTTACCAACCTCCAATAAAGGAGGCTCTGTTCTGATCGGGGGTGGTCAGAAAAGTAGGGCTCCCTCTCTGTTATGGTTTGGGTCCAGATGTCCCCCTAAAGCCGCATGTGGTGGTCACAGGCTTGACTAGAGTCTATGAAGCTGGATTAATTCATGATGCAGTGCTAGGCTCAAGGGCACTAGGACTAAGGGTGTGAGTGCTGCCTGCCCTAAGTAGCCTGGATAGGATAAAAGGGGCAGGGAGACGCTGTTAGCTCTCTTGTTACCTTTGCTTCCTTATGTACACCATGTTGTTTCTCCTCTGCAATGCCTGTTTGCCAGACCTGCCTCGGAGCTGCTAATTATGGACTGAAACCTGTATAAACTTTAAGCCAAAATAAACCCCTTCCCCTCTAACTTTGAGTGCTGGGTATTTTGTCTCAGCAATGGGAGAAAAGTAACTAACACACCCTTCTATCAACACTCAGAGGATACAAGGAAGGGCAACCCACAACCACCTGCTCCTCTGAACTCCAAGTTGAAGAAGCTAAATTTTTAGCAAGGTGGTTCGGAAATGTAGCCCTCATCGTAACCCACTCATCCATCGGACAGAAGCACTATACCAGGCACAGCAGGCCATGAGTAAGGGCGCTGAATGCCCGGCCCCCAGCTCATCTGTAAAGTAGGAGAGTTGAGCAGACCAGAGGCCACTGTCCCTGTCCACCTAGTAAGCAAGGGTGTCACGGAGAACGAAGCTGAGCACTATGCGAGACCTGAGCTCTGCTGCAGTGGTTCCAAGTCTTTCCACAACAAGAGAATGGGTTGTTCGTCAGCTAAGGACCTGGCTTTATCTGGAGCAGAGCATGGGCAACTTTAGGTCTAAAGGTACTGTCAAAATCAGTGGGGATTTGGGTCAAGCAAGTAAGAAAAAAACTGATAACCCAGCAGAGCAACAAGGTGAACAGTGAAACTGCTGGTTTACCAGAGATAACTGGGGGAGAAAACTAAGAACTTCCCTAAAGCCAGAACACAACATAAACACTTGCCTACGAAAAGGCCTGGATTTCATCCAGATCAGTCTGTAGACTTATTTTTCAAGGCATTGACAAAAACAATAGCATAAGTATCAAAATGTTTGCAAAACCTAACCTGACAGTGGCTCCCACAGAGGAAGGCAGCGGGAAAGAGAAGAGCAGAGAGATACAAGCAGCCTGCAAAACCCACTTTCGCCAGAGGGACAACGTATTACTAAATCTGTGCCTATAGTTGCAGCAGTAGTCTGTGCACACTTAGCAAGAGATGTCACCAAATCAGACTGGCACAGACATGGGACACATAAACAAACACTGAGCATTTTTTCCCCTTACCCCTGCCCTCCCTTCACCTAAAATGCACCAATAAACTCAATTAAAGCTGAAAAAAACAAAAACAAACACTGAGCAAACCCAAAACCCAGATGATGGGCAATTGGTATCCAGCAAAGTTGCCATATTTTTCCTAAAATATGAGTATATGTGCTGCCGAAGTGAGCACATTTTGCTTAAATATTAAATTTTCCACAACCACAAAAGATACAAATTACAAAATAAAACAGAATCGGGTAAGTGTAATCCACAACAAGAAAATAAGGTGTGTGTATATGAAGGGTTCCAGATGTTTGGTGTAAACACTGAAGGCTACACGACAACTTGAAAAGCTTCCAACAATTAAAGAAAACCTTGCTTTAGAAATTAGGGAGTGCAAATTACAATGAATTTTCAAATAGAGACTGTCATTAAAGAAACATAAATTATAAAAAAGAACCAAATAGAAAATTTGAATTTAAAAATTATAACAACTGACATAAATAATTCATTAACCTGGCTCAGTAACAAATTTGAACTGGCTGAAGAAAGCATCAGTGGAACTAAAAGTAGATCAAAAGAAACAATGCTTTTCAAAAAATAAAAAAAATAAAGGAAAGAGTGAGGGAACTGAACAACCCCAGAGAAGGCTGAACATCGTCAAGTGCACGAACACAGGCAAACATCACAGCCCCAGAAGTCTTAGACGGGGGATACTGGAAAAATAATGACTGAAAACCTTCCCATACCGGAAATGCAGTCATCTACAGATCAAGGAAGATAAGCAAACTTTAAATGGCGTGGAAGCAAAACTACACCAAATACATGATAATAAAAATGGTGAAAACCAAAAGCTTTGGCAAACTTTTGAAAGTAGCAAGTAACCCTCAAGTGGAATATACTTTAAAACAAAATCACTACCTGTGATAGAGATTTACGGTATTTTCAGTGCCACACCATTAGGCAGACAGAATTGCAGGGAGGAGCGCCCGATTCTGTGGACATCTGTGCCCCACGGTCCCCTCTTACAGGTGGCTTTATTTTCCACCACTGTAGTTTGCCACAGGCAATTGTGGTCTTAAAACTTTATGCAAATGTTTCAGATGTAAAGAAATTATAAAGCGCCAGAGCATGATGAAGGCACACGACACAAAATGTCCTTTTGTTGGGTGCACCCACACTTTCTATTCACCTAACCCATTAGTCACTCGGTAGCCACCTCCGTTACCAGATGGGCTGCCCTGGCACCGCAGTGCTTGTAGGAAAGTAGTCCTTATTCGTCTCAACCTTGACCCCCACAGACATACGTACTGAGTACGGTGTCTGCGAACAGAAACTCACAGAACTGATAAGAATGAATCAAGCAGCTGACAAATTCTAGGAGCAGAAGCTTGAAAGAACCCAATAAGGTATTTTACCTAGGAGAAGTGGGGGCAGTATTTGCTGATCCAGGGTTGGTAGTGACCATATAGAACGAAACGTGTAAGACATAAGGATCAAAGGTATATTGCATTGGAGAGCAATCAAAGTACACGTAGCATAAATTTTCATTAAAACAATGTAATTCATAGGAGGCCAAATATGGAAACAACGTTGCTTCACACTGTCTACCCAGAGAAAACAAGTAAATATGTTATGCACATCCAGTGGCAAATTATGAGCAATAAAAAAAATGAAGTCCTAATACATATTGCGACACAGACGAACACTGAAAACATGCTAAAGGAAGGAAGAAATAATAGAAGGCTATGTTTTGAATCCATCATTTAAATAACATTCTACAATGGGAAAATCTGCAAAGATGGAAAACAACTTGTCCATCTCCTAGAAAGTTGAGGAGCAGAAAGAGAGTCAAGGACAATGAGATGGGTCTGCTAACAGGTGCAGAGCTTCTCAAATTACTGTGCACCTGATGGCTGCACAATTCTATGAATATACTTAAAACCTATGAATCTTACACTTTAAATAGGTAAACTGTTTGACATATGAGTTTTATCCCAACAGATCTGTTATAGAAAAAAATCAAGAGATTCATTGAAAAGCCCAAAGAAATGCTGACATTTGAACATAATTTTTCTTTTCTTTTCCGGGCACCTTCTGTTTAGAGACTGGTTACCTAGTCAGAAAGTAGAGTGCCTTTTTATAGAGTTACTGTGTTCATGTCAGCTCCCTTGTAGTACATGGGATTTCTATGAGCACTGGCTAGGCATTCTTGGATTTTGATCGTTGTGTATATTTTGGCTAAAGATATCCTGTGGCTAGGATGGAACTTGCAGCTGCTACTGAGCTATACTTAAAGGCAGCCACCATGTGATAGTCTCTGCTAAAGGCAGGAATAACTGTACCTCTCAGCCCATACCCTCCAGGAAGATGAAATGTCCAATGAATGCTGTTACTTCCCATGCTGTACACATGGTGCTCTGCTTATCATCTGGCATTGAACTTTGGAGATAGCCAGTAAGCAAAAAAGAATATCACTTCTTGTCTCCTACATTGCTGGCACCAAAAGACTTCCCCTGGGATCCTCAGCAACTCTATCTTCACTGTTCTCTCTTCCATGCCATGGAGGTCGTGTTGTTCTATCTGTAAACTTCATCCACATCTTCTTTGCTGACCGCTCCCAGTCCTTAACATGAGTCTTTTAATTGCATTAGTAACTTTAAAATGAGAGACAGTCTCTTTAAAAACATTCTAAAGTCAACAACTTTACAAAAACATTAGAAATTATCCTTCCAGTGCCTTCCTGAGGTATAGATACATAAAAGAGACTCAACAAAAATGAAATAATAGTTTATAAATGAAGTGAAATAATAAATAAATAAAACGGAAGTGGCTGTTCACTAACCAATCCTAACTTAGTCACTCAAGCCTGTTTTCCATATAAGATAATTTTTTCCTTGCTCTTTTACCAACATTATGGCTCAGGAAAGCACCAATCGGCATAAAATTCACGTCTGATACGGAAATGGATGTGGTGACTCTGGCATGCTGGTTAGCCTGTGAGTTTGCCAACATGTAGAGCCCACATCTTGCTTCCTGGGAAGGTGAGCGTTGTTCAGACGTCCCGCAAAGACACCGCATGCCTGCATCTGCACAGCCTCCACTGGGCCTGCCAGGAAGCCTGTGTTACCACCGCTAACTTCAGAGATACACAGACTGTTACTTGGACAGAAACCACCCACTCGGTAGATGAAACCTTCAATTTCCAAGTGTTTGGGAAAATGGCCACTTTGACAATGAAGCAAAGAGAGAGGGGAGATCGCTGCTCAGGAAGTGCGTAAGTTCTCTGTGTGCGTTTGGTGTTTGGAAGGCATTAGTTTGTGTTTTCAGTCACTGATGAAATATTTAAACAGATGGTCACAGTAGTTACAAGACCCCAAAAGGGAGAACTTAGCCAGTGTTCCTGAGAGAGGACAAATACATCCACCAGATAAGCCCCACTAAGCCAGAGAATTAGCTAGCAAAAAGGCACCAGATGAACAGATACAGCGGAGAGTGCAGAGACGGTAAGAGGCAGTGGGAAATAACAAAGTCGAACGTCTCAAAGTGCCGAAAACTTCTAAAACTACCAAGTGAAAAATGTGTTTCTTACTTGAGACATAACTTTAGGCCCGGCTACCGGTGAGGTACCAGCGGACCTGGAATGCACTGAGACAGATGTTGTTTCCCTTCAGCACCAGTAGTGCGCTTCCTTCCCACGCTAACATTACACAGAGGCTGGCCAGGTGGTTCAGCGGCACGCACCTGCCTTGCGTTCCTGAGGCCTGGGGCTCCATCCCCAGCACAGTCAGTCAGTCAGTCTGTCAGTCAGTCAGTTCCTGACATTTGCGATGTGCTGCTTGTCTCTCACTACTGAAATATCCAGTTTTGAACGTGCAGCCTGCAGAGTGGCTGTGCTACAGAAATGCAACGCAAGCTACCAACAGGCCATATTTAAAATTTCTTATATGTCCATATTTTACAAAACAGTGTGAAGTTAGTCTTAAACACATTTGATCTCTACCAATATGTCCATGGACTCGTTTTAGCATGGTCTCAATATAAAAATTATTCATTAGGCAGTTTGTACTATTTTGCCTATAAGACCTTCCAATCACAAATGTATACTTCATACTTACACCCCAACTAAATTTGGACATCTGCTGAACTGAGTCCATGTGGCTCATGGTAAAGTACTGGATAGCACATGTCTGGTCACAGGATAAGTATCAAATATCAGTTGAATTGAGAAAGAAAGCACATCACTAGAAGTGTAGCTCACTGGTGCGGCACTCGTCTAGTGTGTGCAAGATCCTGAGCTCCAGCACTGACAAAAAGCAAGCTAGCAAACGCAAGATGAATAAACAAATGAAAAAGTCTGTGCATAAAAATGAAGAAAGCTTCATTTTTCTAGGTCAGGATAAAAAAATATAAATTGTTGGGAGCCATTCTACATAATTATGGGGAAAGATTATCTCACAATTACATTATGATCAGGCCTAGTCATCTGGCCTATGGGCCGGCTATGACGTGCCAAAACATAACTCCATTTTTGCCTCCTGTCACAGCTGAGACCTCTGTGGTCTCTTGATACCATAACACTCGAGGGCAAGATTACATCTGCTGAAGACATCCTGGTTCCTTGAGAACCAAGTAGTAAGAGAAAGGTTTCACCTGGGGAGGGGCAAATTCCTTATCATCCTACCTACTGTTGTAAGACGCCTTTGCTCACCCTACCGTCCTAATAGCTGAATCTCCTCATCAGTGTCTGATCCTCATAGTCCTAGGATGACTGCCACCCTCTGAGACATCTGTTACTCCCTACGAACCCAGTAAATAGTGGCAAGCTTGGAGGGCCTTTGTCTTTGGTGCCAAAGGCAGCATTAATCAGGCCCAGAAACGGCTTCCTCTCCAAGTCTCATTGCCTGACTTTATTCTTTAATTCACCTTGTGCTGTTGTGGCTCACAGGAGTCCAGGGCCTACTGCAAGGGTCTGGTAAGCTATCCTTCCCCCGTTCACTACAATAAATAAAATTTCCAATGTGTCAAACTTTTAGAAAGTGCTGCCGCTGATTTTTGAATCTGTGTCTGGCTGGATCCAAGGTGGTGCTATTTCCATTACACGTCCCTGGCATCTTAGGTCAGCCTTCTCTTCAAATATTTTCAATTTTTGCTACCTAAAAATAAATACCTTATGACATTTAAAGTCTGCTAAGATGTAACTTCCAACATATTTTCCTAGGCTTTTCCCCACCATTGCTTGTCATGCAGAATATGCCCCAAGTAAACTTATTTCTTCAAGGTTAAGAGCATAAAGGAGCCTGCCAAGAAAATGCTCCAGATCCAAGCTCTACCTTTCTCTGCACTCAGCTTCTAGCTGTGTGTCCTTGTTAGATATGACACATAGTGAAGGTCATATCCTGAAGGTCTTCTTTTCAGACCAGGGTGGAGAGCAGAAGTTTCTCCACTAGACTAAGCTCCTTCCTTAAGCAGCTCTCTGCTGCGGCACGGGGCCTGGTGTGCAGTGGCTCACTGATGTGCTGAATGATGAGGATATGAATGAAAAACCCAGCAGATGAGCAAACACTCCCTTGTTATTCAACCACAAAAGCACGACTCTATGTGTTTTTCATCAGGTAGTTTATGCTACTCAGAAATCCCCCAGCCTCTCTGCAAGCTAGTGCCACACAAGAGCTGTCTCTCCTGTGCTTCGTCACAGAGAGGGACATCATGACTCCCTCTCTCCCACAGCACTTCACCAAGGCCTGCCCTGAACATGTAGCACCTTTATGACTACTAGCTTATCACCTGAAATTGGATGTTAATGCTTAGGACGGAAAATAAAAACATCCCCAGCCTCCCCATATCCCACAGGGTATTTTGTGTAATATAGTTTGAAAAAAAATAGAACATTAAAGAGAACCAGATGTGGATTCAAAAGATTCAGGTTTACATTTGGCTTTAAATGTGTTAGATGTTACTTATAATTATTGAAGCCAAAATTCTTCTGTTATAAAGAGAATAAGATCCACCTGTCAGCCTATTCATAAGATAAAAGGACAAAAGAGTGCAATAAATGGAGCCATTTGTAACTGGAAATACTACTCAAAGACACACACGTATGTGTACACACACACACACAAGCGAATGGCCTACAGCACAGAAGCACACTATGTTACTTGATTTGCTTCATGGACTTTTTTTTTATACCTGACATTTTCTCAATTATTTACTGGTGTACATGTTCAGTGTTTGTATTTTTTCACTTGACTATACACTCCTTGAGGTGGAAATCCACAGGTCCAGTTTCTACAATAGAATACCCCATAGGTCTTTCAGTAGCTATCTGTTCATTGATGAAGACCATACACATACAAAATAAGTGAGGATTCTGGGAGATGTTCACACCCGTGACACAGTTTTTTTAATTTTTAAATTCTCTGGAAAAATTAGACTAGGAAGCCAAACAAGAGCCCAATAATATTTACAACAAACTAGATAACCAGATATATGTTCCCATTCATTTAAAAATACAAAGGAACCAAAGTAACAACACCCACAGTTGTGCGTGGGGCCTGGGTCCAGTGAGCAAGAGGCTCTGCTCACGGGACAGAACACAAGAGCCCTGGGAAGTGACCAGAGCTCAAGACGGCACGGCACACCAACACGGGACACAGGGGGGCTGCAAGGGCTCGTCTCACCCGCTACTCTGTGGGGAGGAGGCCTAGGCAGCTCTGAAAGGCCCAGCAGAACTTCAGCCAATAAATCACTCAATGTTAAAGCACTACACACATATACAACAAAGATTTTAAAGAGCTCTGTTAAATTAGAAAAGCAATAGTAAGCCACACCTTGTCTTAAATATTTAAGAAGTAAGACATGAGCAGAAAAGAAAAATAACAAAATCAAATTCTATACAACATCACTCTTCGTGAAAGGGAGAATACAGACACAAAAACACGCCAGGAACACAAGCTTCTGAAAATGTCCAAATGTGCAAACATCGTTTTAAGCAAACTGAGATGCCTTAATTAAATGGTATAAGGCATTAAAGAACAACATGAATAGGAATTAACGTTCACAAGGTAGGTGGAAGAACTATAAAAATAAGTAGAAGTAAAAGAATACCTGAAGAGGTGAAGATTAGATCCAACATGAAATGAATAAACACAATAAATACTTTTCTAAGAGAAACAAGTTAAAATTACAGAGAACATTTGCAAATATTAAGAAATAAGTAGATGCAAAGAAACTAAATAGCTAGTCACAAGCTGACAGAATACAAAGATGGTTTAATATATGAGCATCTGATTGTGAGGAACAAAACATATCAACAAATAAAAGTTGGAAACATTCCAAAAATTAAAACAAAACACAATGTATACTGAAAGAACATATTTTATACCTCTCCGTGTCAATCCAGAACAACTAAACTAACTGTATCCTAGTAAAATTCCTGAACTTTACAGAAAAAAATTAAAAATTGCTTGAACTTTCTTATAATTTATAAAAAAATCAAATTATATTATCATTAGGAATTTCAACTACAATGCTTTATCCCCAAAACAAAGAAACATATTTTTGATTTTCAAAATCATAAGCAAAGAAAGTGTGTTCTATTTTTTTCTATATTCAGCAAAACTGACATTTAACTATAAAGGTTCCTGATAAGCAGGATTTGGGGCCTTGTTATAAGCTTCTCTGATGTATCTATTAGAATATAAAATAGAGCCAAATAACTAAAATGATAAGGCAGACACCAACGTAAGAACCCACAGGAGCAAGATGTGCATGCGTGTGTGTGTGTGTGTGCGCACGCGCGTGTACATGTGCTTACAAGTGCTAATTCATAGGGAGAAATACACATGCAATGGCTATATGCTCAAATAATGTGGATCTAGTAAAAGCATTCATTAATAGGGAGAGAGTTGGAAGACTATGTACTGCAAAAAAAGATGCTACTTCTCAGTTGATTATATTAGCGTTCTAGTATTAACACCATTATTCACAGGATATATGCATCACACTGCAGAGGGTAAATAAGTAACCAAGACTCTCAATGCGAATAAATGAATAAAACAATGCAGTGCAGAATGGTAAAGTAAAAAAATCTTAGGACCACGGTTTGCATTGGACGTGTCAGTATGAACTCATGAACGTGAACGTACACATTTCTTAGTTCTAATTGCTGAAATGTTCTAAAACCAATTACAAACTCAACACAACATCTGCACGCTCAGAAACTCTAGCAAACTTGAAACACCACTCCAGTGAAAGGAAATACAGTGTCTCCAAGGGAAATGGCTGACGCCGAGCCACACACAGGGGCCCTAGAATATCTCCCACATTAAATAGTAAGAAAGCTATGGGCCAAAGTTTCGCTCAGGGGCACTTTCCCTGATTCCCAAGTGCGAGGTCCTGAGGACCTGAGTCTGATCCCCAGAACCAAACAACAACAACAAGAAAGACAGCTGCGAATGTGGTCTTGACACAGGGATGCTGGAGCAAACCGGAAGAGGCTTCCGCTGGAAGAGATGAGGCAACTGGGTCTTCAAAGGGACGGTAACTGTGATGGATCAAAATTCATCAAGTATGCGTACACTGATGAATTCAGAAGCATCTTTTCTAAAGACCTATTTGGTCATCTTTGTAGAACAATAAGGAGCCAATTCCTTAACTGGAAAATCGATAAAAGGGAAAGGACGGAACAATATTTCTGCCTTTCCTAGAAGTGTAGCACAGAATACCGAGTAATAAATGAGGAAAATTGCTTGTTCTAAAATTATTCCAAATAATCAATGAAAAAGGGATAGAATTAAAAAACTTTGCACCCTCCAGTGAATTAATGAATCTAGGCATTGAGCACCAACAGCTGCTAACAGGACAAAAAGAAAGGCAATCAGATATTACGCGCTCCTGATGAAAAAACACCATTTACATTTTTGCCAAATGCATCAGCCCAAAATCAGATCAGGCCTCTGGATTCTGTCAATTGTCAGAGAACAGAAAAGAACTGGAGAGTGATGAATGGGTTCCCCAAGGCACAATCAGGAATACCTACCCTTTAGAAAATTCCACAGGTCAAACAACCCCCAGATCCCTTTCCAGGTAAACTGTGGAAAAGAGAGAGTTAAAAAAGAAATCTATGAACTAAAATATGCATCAAAAGGGCATAAAGTTTCTAAAAATTGAACAAGACCCGACTACAGTAATTAAATTGTGCAGAAAATCCAAATCTGGGCAAGTGGCCCTGGAGAAGTCGAGATAGCTCCCTCCAGTGACACGGTAAGGGTCACACGAGGAGCTCCTGAGATGCCGGGAAAGACTCGTTTGTTTCACTGCACAGTGGCTACCAGAATGCTTACCTTAGAACTCATTAAGTGACACATTTTGTAAAACATTTTTTCTGTATTTTATTTTCTAATAATTTTTTTAAAAGATAAATTCCAGTTTACAATGGACTGGATAGCAGCACTGAGTGTCACCCTAAATATGATTCTAAAATATTAATGAAGACAGAAAAAGAGGCAATGCACACTTGAAATTCATTTGATAGACCACCTGATACCACAACGTAAAGTGAATTTCTACCTGATCTATGGCACAAGGGAGTCAATGGAGGCAAATTATAAAACTAGAATAAGAATAGGGATTCCCTCATAGTCTAGTACTGAGAACTGTGTGTGGGAGGTACTTGTGATGGTGGCTGGCCAAGGCAAGAATGTTACTTAAGAATAAACTACTGTATTTATTACCTGTGTGCCTACCCAGGTTGCTTCTCATAAAAAAGAGAGCCCTGAAACAAATATAAGACACTGTGCACATCCTCAGTACCCTTCCTGAGACACTCACTGCTGATTGCCTTCCTACATCTATGTACTCTATGAGGTCCTTTCTTACGTATTATCTCAGCAGGGAAAGCAGTGCATTGTAGACTGGTGGATATAGCTTCCCATACTGCAGCAAAAACAAAACAAAAAAAAAACCTGCTAAGGGACAGAGGTAGGGAAAATACCAGTCTCTCAGCATCCTGGGAATCATAATTTTCATATAAGGCACTGTATTCTACTGTGGGAAATTCATTCAGCAAGTGTAGGAAAAGATGTCACCCAAAGCAACAGAAGAACTTTCAGAAACTGGGACTTGGCCCAGGAGCTGTGCACATTAAGCCCTAGCTAATAATGGCTCTGGGAAAGGAATTAGCTTATGAGCCAATTGTACACCAACAAAGTCATTTCCTCCCAATGTATTTACAAAGTTGTTGCAAATTTAATTACTAGAGGCTGAAAAAGATGATTCTGAATGTCTTCTTCAAGAAAACAACAGACAACCAATAACTAAGATAAATTTGAAAATTAAAAATGAGAAGGTCTTGCACTTTCAAATAAGAAGCATATTATAAAACAAGTAATTTTTAAAGTGGATTTCTGCTGCAGAAAGGCACAGGCAAATCAAACAAGAGCAGAAACAATTAAAGAATGCATGTAAATCAGTATGTGATGAAACGAAGTCCAGCTCAGTGTGGAAATGAACATTACTCAGTAAATGGGAGCAGAAGACCAAATAAAAATTATAGGAAAATAATAAGAAAATAACTAGAAGAGCACAGAAATAGTCATACAATCTTATGGTAACTTAAGTTTTGTAAACGCTACACTAAAAATAACTCAAAACAGGAAAGGGATGCATATTCTGTTCTCTAAACATTAAAGTATTCTATATGTCAAGAAATGCTTTGAAGATAATTAAAAGCAAACAAAAAGAATATTTACCATATATATTTTAAATGCTTACCTATATGAAGAGCATTTGTAAAGCACTCAAAGAAAGTTGATTAACCTCCTTCCCAAATTATAGAAAAATATAAAGCTAAAAATATACAAAATACAAACATTCAATAAATGTGAAAAAATAAGCTTCTCAGTAATCTACAAAAATGTTTAAGGATTACCATTTTTCATTTATAAAATTGGTAATACATTTGAAAAATAATAATACTGTACTGTCAAAGATGAGGAGAAATGGTTCTTCTAAATCAATGCTTTAAAAAACATAAAGTGTTTGTAGATGGGGAGGGTGGGAGGGTGTGAAGGGAGGGCAGGGACAAGGGGAAAAAATGAGAACCAAGACCTGTCATGTAGAGGTACAAGATCCCAACAATGAATGTAACTGTGCTGTATCCCTAAAATGTACCAATAAACTCAAAGCTGGGAAAAAAAAAAACATATAGCCTTTCTGGAGGATAAAACCCTTAAATACATTTTTCTTGACTCAGAAATTTCACTTTTGGAAATCTAACCTAAGAAAATGATCAAAGATCTGAGCAAACACTTAAGCAGTTATTTGCTGTGCTGCTTATAACAGCAAAATAAGCAAAAATTTATACATTGAACTTATTAGGGGATATTAGAACCAACTTGGTATATCAGTTACACAACTAATGCAATTTGATGTCTAATAAACCATGGTAGGGTTCTATACTGACATAATGGAGAAGAATGCTGCTAAATGGAAACACAGCTATTAAAATCATGAAACAAAAAAGTATTAACAGACGTGGAATGCGGACTGTGCTTCATGATTACTGGGAAGAGCTGCATTTGAAATTTTCAAGCAGATATTTCTGGAGTGTCGTTTCTGCTCTAGCACCGTCCTGGAGACAATGCAGACAGCAACCCAGGTGACAATCCTGTGGTGCAGTTTATGTTCAAGTTGGGGAAGCTGGCAATGTTTAAAACAACTTAGTCATGATACTAAGGAGGAAGAAACAATGAAATGGTTATACAAAGCTCAAGGGAAGAACTTTCTGAAAGTGTCCAGGAAGGCTGAACTGTGGCAGAGATATCTGAGTAAGAGCCCGAAAGAAGTGAAGAACTGGGAACAGCATTCCCCCAGGGGGAACAGCAAGTTGAGAGGGTGTTCAGTGTGTCAGAGATGAGCAGAGGGGAGAGGTAACAAGGTCAAGGAGGTGATAGAGAGGGACAGGGTGAGGGCAGGATCTCGGCACTCACTGTGAAGGGGGCAGAGCACCTCACAGGCAGGATCCACACAACATCAGTTAGAACAGCATTTGCATTTATAGGTGCATCATTTTACTTACTTGTATATACATTAGAGAGCAGAGAAAACAAAGTGAAAAACTGAAAGACACAACCCCAAGTATTAAAAAGTGAGATGTGTGCATATGTGCTTATGCAAAAATATTCTTTTCTTTGTCTTTTATAAATTGTCTATACATTCTATATTAACTATTGGTTAATTTTTTAATTTAAAAAAAAGAACCAAAAATTTGAAATATGATGTTTGTGAAAAATGGACAGATGATTCCTCTTGCACCATCTTGCAATGCTGACAGGGAAAACGGAAGCAATCGGGGCTTTTTAAATGAGGTTCTCTTGCAGTTCACTGGAAAGAAACTCAGCAATGCATGAGGTAGATCTACAAGGTCACTCTGGGGAGTAGAGCCCCAGGCTGACCCGTCAGGTGTCCTAGAACCCTTATGGGGTCCTTTATGTGATCCTCACACTTCCAAACATGCTACACCTTAGAAACACCCAGACCCTACAGGTCATGAAGAAAACCCACCAAAGCATTAGGATGGGTGCATTCTGCTCAAGCCTATAAACATCTGTGGTTTTCTGTTTTTATCACTTGCTGGCCACTTTTAGCCCCCACCCCCACCCCCAGCTTCCTTTATCAATACAGCTTGGGGGCAAAGATAAAACGAATCAGATCTAAGGGAAAATAATTACATTTGCCAGAAGATTTTAATGAA
Organism: Fukomys damarensis; assembly: GCF_012274545.1. Lineage (NCBI taxonomy): Eukaryota > Metazoa > Chordata > Mammalia > Rodentia > Bathyergidae > Fukomys > Fukomys damarensis. The sequence goes on along the minus strand of NW_022900930.1, from coordinate 2,153,466 downwards.
AAAAATTCAACTAGGTTCATCACACATCCTCAGGAAAGGAATCCTATAGTCTCAGAATATGTTCTCAGATCTGCAGCACCAGGGGCCCTTGAGTACTTGCTGGAGATATGAACACCCAGCGCCCAAGCTCTGGATGCACAGCCTTGGGACTGCTAAGGGAGGATCATGTGGCCAGGTGAGTCTGCCAATGCCAAAGAATATCCTAGATCAGTGATGGCGAACCTTTTAGAGATCAAGTGCCCAAACTACAACCTAGAACCCACTCGATTATCAAAACTTGCCAACACTGCCATCAAACCTCAATACTGACATTTTAGCTTAGGAAAAAAAAAATGACTGTGGAGGACGCTTGCCTGCTGGGGTGATTTGGCTCAAGAGTGGACAGAGAAGGCTCTGTGTGCCAGCTGCAGGACACGTGCCAGAGGCTTGCCACCACTGTCCTAGATGCAGGCCAGGGCTACCCCCTCTGTCTCTGTTCTTATGGTAAGTTAGTTGGTCTAGAGGTCAAGGTCTTACCTTCTCTCAAGGGGATTCATTAGCACTTTGTGCTCTAGAGAGGCTTCTGAAAGTGAGCCGCCTCCAGAATCAACATCTGTCCAGGCTCATACACTGGAGTTGGGCCATTAGCGGGGTCCCCAGGGCAGCCAGGGACCACATACAGCTCTTTCCCACCTCACCTGCTCACCTCCCAGAACACCTGCCATCGTGGCACTGTTTCCCAGGTAAGGGAATTTCTCTGGATATTGAATACTGTACTTTTTGCATATGAAAAGTTCTCTGTACTTTGTTTTTACAAGAAGAATAGCTCAAACGTGTTGTGTCTCTTTTGTAATCCCGTAATTTTATCTTTGATTGCTCAGTAATACTGTCTGTCCCCACTAGGATGGAATGATCCTTCTGCTATTAAACCTTGAACACACAAGGCCTCAAGTCCCAGTTTGAAGGTTTCAGATGGAAGGTGTTTTGAGATTTCCATGTACCATCTAATTTGTACTTGGTCTCTGCTATAGATGGCACAGAAAGGTCAAAGCAAATCACATCTGCAGTAGCCTTTCTGTATACATTCAACTAAGAAATAACTTCTAATATGAGATACACAAAATAAGGCATTCAGTCATAGTGTGCTTTTCTTCAAAAACTTCCCTATAGTTAAAACTGCAGAGACTCTCAACAGGAATTTATACTACCACAGCAAGGTGACTGTGAACTGTTTTAGAATAATTTTAGATTTGCACAGAATCACATATACATTTCACTCAGCTTCTCCTAACATCAACATCCTGCAGGGATGGGAGCCTTCCTCAGAAGCAATCCATCGGCAGAGGCCAGTCTCCATGAGCAGTGCCCCCAGCCTGCTTGGGAGGTCAGGCTGGCCTCACCCAGATCTGACACCTCCTCAGTAACCCTGAAGCTAGAGAAAAGAATCTATTTTGTCCCCCAGTGAACTGGACAAGTTAACCAAGCCCTACCGATCCTTGGTCCTGAAAATAAAAGTTAGCCAGTCTATTCCAGTGGAAACAATGCCCTTAGGATACCTGAGCTGACAAATGGCTAAGGAAACTGAAATTAGTTTTATAGACCACATTTTCTTTATTTACCGACACACATTTAGGTCGATTTCTGGTTTGTATTTCTGGTTTATATACTGTGAATATAGCTACAATAAACATAGGAGTAGAGGTGTCAGAGGAGAAGAATTTCGATTAACTCACCTTAGATAAATGATGAGCTTAAGGTGATGGATATACTAATTACCTTGGGTTTACTATTACTCAATATATACATGAATGTATACATATATTACATGTGTCACTCAATTTCTAGAAGATGTTTACAATTCTAAAAAATCCCGTTAACTCAAAGGCAGAGAAGTAGGAGGAAGGTTTGGGAAAAGGCGGAGCAGAAACAGAAATAAGCCAGGCATCTCGGTGCAGGATCCTCTTGACAACGGCTCCCATCCCTTCTTCTCGCTCACTTCATCTGCACAAGAGCGAGAGGAACAGTAAGAACCAAAAAGCTTTAGCAAACCGTGAAGCTGCAAATAGCCCATCCACTCCGGTCTTCTCAGGTCTGCTACGGGGAGATGTTTCCCAGGAAGACGAGAAACAGGCTTCCTCGGTGGAAACAGTTGTGCCTCACACTCTTGTGAACTCAAATTCTAATTTCTGATGATGTGTGACCTCTAAATCTCTGGGACACATGAACTTCCTAAGGTTCAGCTGTGACACTGACCCAGAATCCCTACGAAAAGAATCGAGTCTGGCTATCGGGGCTGGAAATCAGCCCGGGGGCTCCCCTTAAAAAGTATTATATTGGTGGCCCGCCTCGCAAGCGCAAGGACATGAGTTCGATCCCCGGTACAAAAAAAAAGCATTATATTAACGTGTTGCTTCCCTTTCTATTTTTTAATTAAGAAGTTGTTATAAGCCCCAGTGAGACTTTAAATGGAAACCGTGGCAAACATACAGCTGCCCAAGAGTGGCAGGTGGTGAGTCCAGGGAAGGTCCTCTGGGTGTTCTCCACACTTACTCTCCCAGGAGGGAGGCAGAGGACATGGACTCCTGCACTCCATAGAGCTGCGCACCTCTGAGGCTGATGTGCCCTCCACAGTAGGACCGGCCATGCAGCTCAGGAACCTTCTGCTTTCCAGGAGCTCCCTAGTTCTCCCTAGTTCCAAGGCAATAATGAATGCCTGCCTCCTAACGATACTAACCCTCCTTGGGGTAAGTTAGCCTCTGAAATCTGTTTCAAAACACCAGTCTCAAATCATTTAATGATCCAGAGAAAAGCAATTTTCTTCAGGTGATTGCTGTCATCATTAATCATATTAATCAGCTTTGAATATGAAGGGAATAGAATTAGCAGACAATTCGGGATGTGCCTGCAACTTATAAGATCCACTCTTACTTTTTCTGGAAAGCTTCACTGTGGCTTCAGGGACACATGAGGATTAGTCGGAGGCCAGAAGAACTTCCGTCTGCCTGCCCCTCCCTGCTGTCATTGTCTGCCTGGTCACAGGCCGCAGACAGAGTTTCAGAGTCACCAAGGAGACTCTTGAAGAAGCCCCTACTTCCTAGGAGCACAGTCTGAGCACAGGGGAGGACTCGAAAGTTCTCCTCAGCAAGCATGTGTGGAAAGGTATTTAACGTGGAAAGTGGCACTGAATGGAGAGGTTTCTGGCATCATAGAGTTTTGCCTTACAGCTAAATCACGTGACAATGTTTTAGCTCTATTATCTACCAGCGCCTCCGTGGGGAATCTGTACTTCTAATCAGAAAAGTAAACGATCAGATTGCAAATATCTTAAGGCCACTTCCCCACCCCTTGCTTTGTTATGCTTGGAATGATTTTTTTTTTCCCCGTAGACTCTGCATTTTTTCATAAGGAGTCCTAAATGTGTCCTTAATTAAATGGCCATCAAGTATGACAAAATCACACTCAAGTTACTCTCAAAAAATTTAATAATCCTTCTCTTTTTTCCATGATGCACAAAAATAAAACTAATGCAGTCCCCAAGGGAAAAAGCCAAACTCATAGCACCAATAAACAGTCCCCTCCTCCATGCCTATGGGGATCTGTGTGCAGAGGACTGGAAAATGGAACTGGACTCTAGGGGGAGGCTGCACAGACCTCTCCTTCTGTGAGCACCCATAGCTGCCACTCTCTCTCTCTCATTTGCGCTCATCCACTAATACTCATGGTCCTCAACACAGAAACCCTCAACCTAAGAACAACCCATGTGTAAGAAGAGGTTTTTTTCAAAGGTTGTGAGGTCCCCACCCCCTGGAACAGAGCCATTTCTTCTCTGGAGTGCCCCTGGAGACCCCTCTTCACTTGGGGAGAAGATAAGAGATTTAAACTCGTGTTCCTTGAGGCAATAACAGAAGTGGAACTTAGTTTTAAATGTGAGAAACTAACTGATTCAGGGAGCATTGGCTGTGAATACTAAGGACCTAGAACCCTCCTCAGCCAGGACAGAGAGGGAGGGAAGAGTGAGTACCTATATTTGGGTCCCAAAATACACCCTTCACATAGAAGCAATGTAAAGATTGGGTAGGTACTACTGAAAATGTTCTGTAACTTTTCTACCTCAGGTATATCATGCACTAATGAGGATTAGTGGATCAGGAGGAAGTCTGACCAGATTTTATTATTTCCATGGGGAAGGAAGAGTTGCATAACTCAGGCAATAGATTTATCAGAGAATCATGAAACACAATACACTTGAACTCTGGCAACAAATGAGAAGGGATAGAGATAGATTTCTGCCCTTTGTCTTCAAGAAATATGCACAGCAGGCATGACAGAGACTGTGCTCCAAGTGGAGAGACAAAGCCAGCAAAAGACTTGAGAACATCATGTATCACATGCCCTCAACCTCACCTCCAAGTCCAGAAGAACACAGCTGCCTCCCAAGTTCTCCCCAGAGGTCTCTGCTCTTTGCACCTTCCTAAGTTTTCTCTAGTGACTATGATTATCTGGTGCTAACCTGTCTTCTGGGTTGCTGTTCTTTCTGCCCTCTGGTTCCTCTATTCAAAACGCATTGCAAAATGTTCTCTCTGATTTAAATCTCTCCTCTGAGCAGACCCACCTTCAGAGGAGATCCATGTGCAGGCAGGTAGGTTGACTGTACTGTAGGACTGCACTTGGTAATAAAATCCAAATGAGATAGGCAGGCAGGGATGATAAAAACATTCGTGATGCCCAATATAGCATCCATGGTGGATGCAAGCCTCACAGGAAGGCCAGAGGAAAAATTATTCTCTATGATTTTACTAAGATTTGGAGCTTATTGGCTTGCACATGGGTGGGATGCTCTGACAGCTTTCCTAAGAGAGTTTGATTTTGTTCCATCCTGTTTTGTAGATGAGTATATCACAGGGCAATGTTTCAAGATGACATCTTGCTTTTTTATTTGTCTGACTTAAAGTCGCAAATATTTATTGATCACCTACTATATGCCAGGCTCAGGAGAGACAAAGATGAATGAGATGCAGGCTCTGATTGTCAATCTCGTGGTTAAATGGAGAACAGCACACGGGTGAACCAGTCCACAGCAGCACTGTGATAGTTCTCTGAGCAACAAGGGCAACAACAGAGGACAGAGACTCTCACTGAGAGATGGGTAAGTCTGCAAAGGAAGAAATATTTAAAACAAATCTTCAAGGATGAAAGGCACCTGACAGATGTGAAATGTGGAGACAGGAGGAAAGAAAGAATCTGGCAAAGGAAGATGTGTGGAGCTCACATCTGAGGGAGGAGAGAAGCAAACAGCCAGGGACCAGGCTTCAAAGAGGCTCAAGATCCTCTAGGATGAGGCTTGCACTTTCCTTCTCTACGCTCACCTCCAAAATATTTCTAGTAACAAAAGAATCCGAAGTCAAAATTATGTTTTTTGTTTAATTTCTCTGCATTTCCCATCGATCGCCCTGAATTAACGACTCCTTTTCCACCACTGGGCGACTCGCCCGCACGGCTGTGCTGTGAATTGCCTGCCTAGTTAGGAGCCAAACTGCAGGGGACGGGGGCACAATCAGGGGAGTCATTTAAGAATTACCGGGCATTGCGGCTGTGCTTCCTGAGACACCTGCAAGTGTGTTTATCCCCCTAAGTCACCTGGAATTGGATTAAGAGCGTAGGTTTTTTCAATTAAAGTGGCAATCGGGGGCTGTGTGGAGCAGCGGGATGGGAGAGCTAAGGGGCTTCGTGTCTCAGCAGACACTGTGTTCCCGCATTTCCCAGAAAGGCACAGAGGGATCAGTTAGAACTAAAGCTAGTGCAGCGTCTCTCTGAGGTGTCTGCTCAAGGCGCGGGGTTTCCGGTGTTGGGCAGGGTCCCCTGGGTGCTGGCTGGCCGCGCCCCGCGGGGTGCGGGTGAGCAAAATGCAGCGCTCGCTTCCCAGCGAAATGGGCATCGGAGCAGCGGCTGGCAAGGAAAATGCTCAGTGGCAGAGGCACACACTTGGCTGAGCCTGAACAGCTGTAGCTCAGAAACCAAGCGATCCACCGGGAGGGCCTTACCCTGGGGCTTACATACTCACATACTCGGAGGAGCTACTTAACATCACAGTTTCACTGTAGCCTACTTTTCAGAGAGAGAGAGAGAAAGTGTCGCATCTAAAGAAACATGGCAAATGAGACGGAAAAGGACCCAGTAAAATTTAAACACTCCACCGAATATGTGCCGAGCATTCTTGTGCAATCCTGTGATCGTCCTAAGGCAGGACTGTCCGATCCCCATGCTGCTGTTCCTAGTTTACTCCTTCTTTTATTGAACAGATATTCAGTGATTCTTTCCTAGATCATTCTTTTCCCTGATTTCTTTCAATCCGAGTTGTCTTTGACAGAGTTCCGTGTTCATTCTTATATGGAGGAATGCGCTGGCTCAGTGGAACAGAATGGCACTTTCACGACAGAAGGGCCTTTCCTATTTCCCCAATTAAAACAACATTCTCTTCTCGTCCAGGCCTTCCCGATCCGCCTTCCTTTCTGAGAACTCTGAAGGCAAATCACGTGGCCTTTTATTTGGTCAATGATGCTCCGGGTTAAAAGAGATGTACCAGAGTACACCTGGCCCAGACGTGTCTCTCTCTTCTAGTCAATGGCATCATTTGTACTCAAATGGTTTTTTAAAATGTAGAAAGCCATCAATTAGTAACTAAGTGAAGTGCCAACTACAAAAATCTCTTGTCGGTAAAGTTTCTGGCCCCTAACACTTGGCTTTTCTACTACCTTACTACAAAACAAACCCTTTCAGCAGAGGACAGGGGGATCGAAGACGGGGGGAACCAGGTGAGCAGACGCGGAGTTAGCTGCCTTGCAACCCATGAGGACTCACTGCACTGTTGCATTTGGGGGAGAGAGCAGCAAACTGTGGCTCACAGCCTGAATCCAGCCCGCTGTCCGCTGCTCGGAGTCACGGTTTAATTGGAGCACAGCTCTGATCAGCTGCTTGGTGCCCTTCGCCGAGGCTCTTGCAGGGTCACAGCAGAGCTGAGGGGAGAGCGTGGGCAAGACCTGCCACCACCGGTGCAGTGCCCAGCAGTGAGATTTCACACTGGCCAGACAGAAGCACAATCAGTGGTAATGCCAGCCGAGGTTATCAGAGAGCGGGAAGAAGATATTTTGGAATGATACCTTCAATTGCAAGTAAAACATCAAATCAACTGCTTCAGGAATCAGCTGAGTAGCTGGAAAGGTCATTCTGACCAGTTAGTTTTGTTGGTGGCTTCACTGTTTAACAAGTGTCTGGGTTCTTTGCTTTCTCAGGCCTCACAGCCTTAGCTGTCTGGTTTATGTCTCCTTGGGGTTCTAGGAGAGCAGTTAGGCATTTGATGCAGTCTCAGCCACAGGCACTAACAGGACAATCATATCTCCTTCACTTAATTTTAAGACCATAAAACCACTCCTGGGCTACTCAAACCCGGTAGTTCCCACTGCATCTCTCCAGGCAGAACAGCACCAAGACACCCTGCAGTCCCAATTAGGCCAAGGCCTGGCGAGAAGACAGGGCCACTGCTGGCTGCAAGCCTGAGGCGTCTGTTTACCACCAGCAGGACAGTTCACAATACCTGTCTGGCGATTAGCAAGTTACCCCCATAAAGCATCTATGTGTGTACATATGATATATAACAGAACACTTTTTACTTCAAAAATAAGACAGTTTGGTGGATAATCACTATGAACTTGGGTACATTGTTGTATTTCTCTCAACCTTGAGAGATTAAGATGAGACAAAAATCCCATCAAAGTCTGAGATGGAAAAATCACTATTAATTTAAAGCTTGACTAAGAGGAATGCTAGATATTTAAATATATATTTCATTTATATATTTTTTTTGTAAGCTGCATTTTTGCACAGAGAAGGGGCCAGCCTTAAGAAAACTAAGGTAAATACCAAAGGAGAAAAGAAGCAGTCATGTAATTGGTTGTAAGAAAGAACTAAAGACAGGTGCGGGGGATGTGCAGAAACACAGACCGCACACTGTGGAAGGGTCGCTCACGAATTCTAAGATTGCTACCATTTAAAACAAGAAGGGAAACATTACGATATAAAACTGACAAAGTCCATGCGATAAAATCACAAAAATGGGTTAGAAATACAGTCTGGCTTGATAGTAACAATTAAGATAAATTTCATTCATTTCTCCTAAGGTGTACACTGCAATAAATATTCTTACTTTCAACATTTTCTAATCTGCTATCCTAGTTACAGCAATGCTTACCACTGAAACAAACCAAATATGTCAGTGTCTTAATACAACAGAAACGCATTTCCTGGTCATGACATGCACTGGCGGTATCTGTAGTCTTTCCATCACATGGGCCCAGCCCTAGGGACTCAAAGCCCATGGGAGCCAGCAAAAACAGGGTTTCTCAGCCTCAGAACTGTACGCAGTTGAAAGAAGACTCTCATGAGGGTAGGTGCTGCCATAGGTATTACAGAATGTTCAGAAACAGGGTGGGCCTCTATCAACTAAAGGCCGGCAACGTGAAAGCCAACAATATCTCCAAATATTGCCAAATGCCTACTGGGGGACAGAATTGCTCCTGGTGGAGAATCAGCAGGTTAATGATGGTGAAAGAGAGTCAAGAAGGCAAGAAGAAAAGAATGCCCTTTTCCTTGAAGTATATTTTACACGCGTGTGCACACACGCACACACACACACACACACACACACACATGCGCGCATGCTCCAGAGCTTCAGTGCGAGCTCAGGGAGTCCCAACAGTCATTTCACCTCTGTAATCACCACTCAAAAAGATGCCAACCATGTCTGTGACCCAGACAACAGCACAGTACCTCTTTCTGGTCACGCCATCATTCCCTCCCAGGAAAAACTGTTCTGATTTCTTTCTATTCCCATGAGGTATTTTGTTCATTCCTAGACTTCAAAGAAACGTAATTAAACAGCATGCACTCATATACAACTTATTTTTCTCCACAGTGTTTGAGACCCATTCACGACCTTACCCCGATCAGTCTTTCTTTCCAAATAACTGCAGGACGGTACCCCATTGTCAGTTCAGTGACTGAGCATGCTCCCAACACTGGAGAACTAGTACAGTGACCCATCTAACTGTCAGGAGAGCTAAGAAGTGGCGTCCTTAACTGGGCAGACACTGGCCAGTGACGATTCTGCATTCCGGGGTGGGACACAAGTCTTCGGAGGGCAGTAATGTATCTTGGTTGTATCCCGCACCCAAACGGGAGCCCTCTGTACGGTATGGCACCAGACATTTAGTCTAGAAGTAAAAGCTTCTGTAAGTATTTGTGTTTAGTCTAGAAGTAAAAGCTTCTGTAAGTATTTGTGTTTTATAGCAATAAGTTCAAAAACTACCATCCATTTAAATACTTACTGAGAACCATGTTAAGAGACAAAACAAGCACATTGTATTTCACTGCCCACATATTCTAAATACTAAATAATCGACAATATACAAAGCAACAAAGTTTTTTAGCTAATAAACATGAGTATTTTAACTTGTCTTTTTTGAAAATTCAATACTTGAAAAATAAATTACTTAACATTGGTTAGAACATTATTGATCATATATAATCAGTAATATGTTTGAATAATCATAATTATGTGTGAAATCTTCAGATGTGCAATTCACAGAAGGTTCAACTTTAATTTCACATGATGTGAGTACATTTTAACATGAACTAAAAAGGAAAAAGATAATCTATAATAACAGAAATATAAATTGAACACTTATTGCACTTATCCACAAATGAAGCACATAGTTATGGATTCATGAATATTGTCAGCATAAAACAGTTCTTAAAACAAAAGGGATGGCATCTTGGAAACCATGCAAACACATTATCCTCTGGCCTGGAGCAGCTCTCCGTGGTGGAGAGGATGATTTGCATTTACAGGTCCTGTGCTCGAGTCCCAGCCTCCCTCCCCAAATAGTCTTTTCTGTTTGCATAATGCTGAAAGCTGAAAAACTGGCCAGCATTCTCTACTTGACTTTTACTAATGCCTTAAAATACACAGAAATTCAATGAAAACACAAAGAAGCTACGATTGACAATGAATTGATATAAATATATCCTTTATTTGCTTGTAGTGATTTTGCAACTTTTCTGTAAATCTAAAGTTATTCCGAATTAAAGTGTCATACACACACACACACACACACACACACACACACACACACATTTTCCTTATGTGGAAAGATGGGCATAGCTATTAGGATCACATCACACAAAAAGAAAGTTTACCAATACGAACAGATCATGTGATAATTAGTTTTAATTTGCCTAACCTAAGTCATTGACCATATTTTATTCTTTAGTCTTTTCTTTCTGAAATGCTTTACTTGTAGTCACTGAACACTTTTGTTATGTATCTGGGCTCGTGAGAATACCGTATTCTCAACGCATATTCTCCAGAAGGACTGAGACCAGGCGTGACCAGGCTACGGTTCACGGATGCTTGGCTTCTTTTTGTAGAAAATGCGACTGTAAAATTGGGCATGACGGTGCACACATGTAATTCCAGCACTCAGGATGGGTGACGCAGAAGAATTACAAATTCAAGCCATCCTGGAAAACTATCTGAAAATAAAAAAAATAAAAAAATAGAAAGGGCTAGGAGGTAGCAAAGGCCTTGAGTTCAATCACCAGTACTACAAAAATGAATAAATAAGTAAAAATCAACAAACAATAAAAAAAATTAAAATACCATAACAAACACAAAAACTAAAGTTTTATCATTTACACATATGAACTATCTCATATTTATATATGTGGTCCAAGGTAATTCCCCTTCACTTCCTGTGGCCCAGACAAGCCAAAATTTTGGATACACTAGACTAGACCTCAGAATGTACACGGGGATCTGACCGGCATACACATAGTAGGGGATCTCAAGAGGATGTAAAGAAACCATAGAGAAACAGCTACCCCTGAAAGGTCAGACAAATCTGTCTGAAAATTAAGCTTCAGAAGATGATTCTTGGAAGACTAGGAATATATTTTTCTCCCATAAATTTATCACCATACATTTGTCTCCCCGCCTTTTAAACTGCACTGACAGAATCGGTCCTATGTAACTACAGTCTAAGTGAATGCTTGCAACTTTTATGGAAAGGCCTGGGGTATAAATCGAGGTTCATTTCAGTGAAGTTCAACTTACATCCTAGTAACAGAAACTTGCAAACCACCTGAGACAGCTACATGACCAGTTAAATATGCACACAACTTGCAGAAACCAGGTGAGTAACAGGTGCCTGTCTTCCATGCAGGGTGGTGCTTCAGTTCACAAACTCAGTTCTTCCCATGATCCTGGTCACAAATCAAGTTGGATGAGAACTGAATCACATTCAGTGGTTAGGTACATGTTGACCTCATGGGGAAATTTCATTTAGTTTCTGTCCGATTCTGTTTATGACCAGAATCATGGAAAGAATTGAGTTCGTGAACCCAGGTACCGGTAGATAATCTGTGCTCCAGCCACTGCTTCTGCTCTCAGAGGCAAAGACAAGAAGTTGGGTGGCCGTTACTATTAAATTCCCCTCGGGTTGCAGCCCCCTCGCTCTTTGGCTGAAGTGACTTCTTCAGGGCTGCTGCCCTACGTCTTCCCCTTCAGTTTTCTTTTTTCCCTCTTTGGGAGTCACACAAAAACTAGAACATTAAAAAGTCACTGCAGGGGTGGGGGATCTAGCTCAGTGGTTCCGGTGCCCGCAAGGACCCAAATTTGATCCCAGTTACCAAACACACACACACACACACACACACACACACACACACACAAGAAGTTACTGCATACAGGACAAAAATTAGAAAGGATCAGTATATAACTAATGAAAGACACAGATTCAGGAAAGACAGGAGGGTTAGGGCTACATTTCAGCCTAATCCCTGACACAGAGACAGTAGCCTACAACAGGAAAACAAACAAACAAACAAATAATAACAAAGCCCACAAACACCACAGAAGGGTATCCAGATTTTCAGTTACCATATTATTCTATTTAAATATCTAATTTTGAACCAAAACTCAGAAGATATACCAAGGAACTGAAAATATACAGCCACATAAAGGAAAAACATAACTTAAATGAACTGTAAAAAAAAAAAACATGTTTGCAGATCTACTGAATAAACACTTTAAAACAACCATCTTAACATTGGATTTCACATTCATTTGTTGGCTATTACACCCAAGGCAAAAGTGAAAATAAACAAATTGGACTTCATGAAAAGAAATATTTTAAAATATGCATCAAAGACACTCCCAACAGAGTAAGACGACAACCCTCAGAATGGTCAAGAACATCTACAAATTACATATGTGAGAAGAGAGATTAACATCCTACATAGACAATCATGTCCTATATATAGTTTTACATGCTTTAAATCTCAACAACCAACAACTTGATTTTTAAAAACTGGGAAAAAGACTTAAATATATATTTCTCCATATAAATGACCTATAGCACACAAGAAATGTTCGTTGTAATCATTAGAGAAGTGCAAATCAAAACTACAAACATATTAGGATAGCTACCATTCCTAAAAAAATGAAAAAGGAACAGGTGTTTGCAAAGATGTAGAGAAATTAGAACCATTGTACAGTGATAGTAGGAATATAAAATAGCAGTGGTTATTGAAGACAGTATGACAGTTTTTCAAAAAATTGAAACTGAAACTACCATATGATCCTGGATTTGCACTTTAAGGTATACACACTCAAAATTGAAAGAAGGGTCTTGAAGATATATTGATGTGTTCATGTTTGCACTGAAACAGCCATCATCACACAAACCAACTCCACTGTCTCAATAAGTTGAAGAATTAAATCTTGGACAGAAAGCAGGCTAAAGGGTAAGTGTTTACTGGAAGGATAAGAAGAAAACAGCTCCTGGGTGGGTCTCTGGAAGGGGTTTCAGGTTGCTTTCCTTGTCTTGATCTTACCTAGAGAGGCAGAGAGCAGAATGTGTTTAATTATCCAGTGATCACTTGTCACAGGTGACTCTGAGTGACCAGTTGGGTTTTAGGCTTTGTAATACGGCATTTAAAGAAAGTCAGTTATTATTTATCTGGCTGAGCTCAAACGAAACAGAATTCAAAGGAAACCTGCTACCCTACATTTCTAAGTTCCTCCAAGTCCAGCCAGTGGTAGGGGAGGAGTTACTAACTAACTTAGCAATTCTTACCTAAGAAGTTTCTTTCCTGGGAGTTACAATACCTATCTGCCCACCCTTATCCTAAAGTATTATCCTTTTCCCTGGGTTTGCATTCACATTTCTAAGCTTAACTAGCTCTGTACAGTTTGAATTAGGTCTTAACTTGGTGAATGTGCTAATTCTCTTTTATATCTAGTCAATGCTATTGTAGACCCTGTATATTACTGACTATGTGTAAGATAATTAATTAAACCACCTTTTACAATAGCAGCTCGATTCAAAATAAAATGTAAAAGTAACCCATGTCTATTGATAGATGAATGGATAAGCAAAATATGTAACAGAACATTAGCCTTAAAAAAGGGAAATCTGACATACAGTAAAAATTATGCTTTCATTCACAAACTCCGCACTGGGCTATGAACACAAACACGATCCTCTTCCCTCCTCTGAAAAGCGGCTGCGGCCTCTTCTCATGGAGATCTTGGCTCCAGGCAGACCTGTGCACACTTGCTGTGCAGTTTTTTGTTGTGCTTCTTTAGCACATGCAGTGCTGTCCAGGATTATTCAATCCAGCACAGCCCCAAAGGAAGTGCAGAGCAAGCATGGTAGTAAAACGAAAGCGCAGAGTGGAAAGGAAGGTGAGGAACAGGTAGGGGCAGTCATGACGGTAATTAGAAAGTGTAGCACAAGAATGGGAAGAAGAAGATGTTAAAGAAAATATCCATTGAATTAAAGAAGGAACTTGAGGAAAAGCATGGCTGTGGTCTATTCAAGCGGCTGATCTGGCCTCAGAGTACAAGATGGCGAGGTGGACACTCTCAACTGTGTTCAAGGATAAAGATGTCATCAAAGGAGCTAACGTGGCCAACAGCATAACGATGGTAACCAGTAGAGCACACCAGTGCTGGAAGAGGTGGAAAAAGTTTTGTTAGTGTGGCTGAGTGAAAAACAGCTGGTGGGTGATAGAGTTAGTCAAGCTAGTCCGTGAAAAAGCCAGGAAATTGTACATGATTCACTGTCAGAAAACCCCTCTACCAGGGCAAGGGAGGAGGGCAAGGCCAGGAGAAGGTGGTCCGATAAATTTCATAAGAGAAGGGGCCACAGCGAGGCTTCCAGTTCCAACAAGGCTGCTTCAGAAGTCTACAGGCAAGAATTTGAGAGATTCCCGCAGGTGGAAGGATACGTCAGCGCTCATCAAATGCTCAACCGCGTCAACCGAACAGGGCTCTTCTGTGAGAAGATGCCGATCAGAACCTGTGTCACATACAGGAGGAAAAGGCTCCGCTAGCCAGTTTGACCCTTTTGCTGTGTATGAACGCAAGTGCTGATCTGAAGAGTAAGCCACTGCTGGTGCACCATTCCCAGACACCTCCTGCATTGGAGGAGCGGAAGGCGAATGAGGCCAGGCTGCCTGTCGTGTGGAGGCCAGTGCAAAAGCTTGAGTCCCAGGGCGATTCTTCACGGAACGGCTGCACGAAGTGTTCCCGCCTGAGGCTAAGAAGTATCTTTCTGACAACCAACTGCCCAAAAAGTACCTCTGACGGACATGACCCAAGCTCCCCCACACAGGATACCTCTTGCAGCCCATGGACCAGCAAGTGATCTTCAATTTCAAAAAGTGTACACAAATGCCTTCTTCGTGAGGTGTTTCAAAGTCTCTGAAGAGATGTCCTTGACTCTGAAAGAGTTCTGGAAGAAACATTTCAGGGTCCTTCGCTGCATCAACCTCACTGACAAAGCTTGGAAGATGTCATGTACAGGACCTTAAACTCGGCCTGGAGGAAACCTTGGCCAGAATGTGTCAATGAAGGTGACTGCCAAGGGTCTCATGAATAGGTAGTGAAGGAGACTGTGTCCATGGGCAGGAGTACGGGTCTGGGCACCGACGATACAGAGACAGAGACGCTTGTTGAGGACCATGAAGAGGGGCTAATGACAGGAGCATTTGCTGAGCTCCAGAGTGAGCACCAGAAGGCGCTTGTTGAGCATTCCAATGAGGAAGAGGAAGACAGGGAGGAGCTTAGCAGTGATGTGAAAAATCCGCCACTGAAACATGGAATGAGTGGTAGGACTTCTCTGAGAAACATGACCCTAATAGAAGTGTAAGGAATAATGTTTAATCCGATGAATGATAACGCGGTCTCTTATTCCTGGAGGGTTACACAGCACACGAAAAAACAAGTGACATTAAACCGATGTTTCATCAAAATTGACCCTGCAGCTAAGAGACAAAGAAGAGAGGAAACCCTAAAGGAGATCTCCCCTATGTCCTAACAGAGAGGGACTCTCCCTGCAAACAATAATCCTCTCCCCAGCTACATTCCTGTCCTATAGGCCAGAAGTTGCCTGCCTCAAGCAAGGTTAGTAGTCTCTCTTTTCATACTGTGTTTTTGTATTTCATACTTTTTGTGGTTAAAAATATACACATTGTTCAAAACAGATTAACCTTATTTACATTGGACCTTATTGGGAAATTTGGCATTTTTTTCTCTCATTGAGTTTATTGGTACATTTCAGGTATACAGTACAGTTCCATTCATCATTGGGATCTTGTACCTTTACATGGCAGGTCTTGGTTCTCATTTTCCCCCATACCCCTACCCTCCCTTCACCCCCTTCACCCTTCCCTATTTACAAAGGCTTTGTTTCCATTTTTTCCTTTTCTCATATTTTTTCTTTTCCCTTACTTCCTTTCCCCCACCCTACCCACTTCCCCTACACCTTTAGCCCTTTTCTTCCTATTTCATATTGTCAGTTATACCATTAGGATCTTATTTACGATTATAGTTTTTCACACAGAGGAACTATTTAGTATTTACACATGTGTGTCCTATTTATTTCACTCAAGAATACAGCCTCAGTGTGCACCCATTGTCCCAGGAATGGGAAATTTGATTTGGCTCACAACCACGATCAAAGAAGGGATTAAATTCATGAACTGCGGTGCCACTTCATGTACGGTGACATGGAATGGACAAAGAGCACTGCGGTCACTGAGGACATTAGGGAAGTCACACAAAATGACAAGCCCCAGATGAGTCCACTTGTATGAGGGACTTACATAGTCAAAAATCACAGAGACAGAAAGTACAATTGTGGTTGCCAGAAACTGAGAGGAAAGTGAAAATGGAGTTATATTCTGATGAGCAGACTTTCAGTTCTACAAGATGAAAAGAGTTCAAGAGATGGACTGTGGAAATGTATAGGATACTGTGAATGTATTTAATAGCACTGACCCATACACATAAGAATAAGCAAGATGATAAATCTCAAGCTTTGCATATTTTTCTGAATAAAACACAATGGAACAAAGGACAATGGGTCCTGATAAAAATGCCTGTGATAAGAAGGTCAAGCCCAGCAGCAGGGACTGGAACACAGCCAGGTCTAGCAGGTGAGCCACAGCCAGCTCAGGAGCACATCTGGTATCAGAAAGAAGTGCAGGGCACACGGGAAATCCAGACTTCAGCCAAGTAGAAAAGAGACCTTTGGCTTTAGTACAACTAGTCAACGGGGAGCACATAATACTCATGTCAGAACTCAGCAGACTGCAGCACCTGCCTCAGAATGGCAGCTAAATTATCAAGTGCTTAAGCAGAGGGCAAAGAACAATTTTACAATTATTCAGAGTATCTACATGTGGTCAGCATAAGGCTTGAAACATACATCCCTGAGGCTGGCTTCCAGAATAGCAAGACAGGCCTCTATCATCCCTTCACAAAAGGTTCTGGGACTGGATGGCCCAGCAGCCACAGTTATGTGGGAGGAAGAATGCAGATATTCAGAGCCAGGGACACCTGGCATTGAACAAGAAGAAGAGGTGAGGGGAGAGGAACAGGGGAGAGGGAGAGGAGGAAAAGATGCAGAAGAGGGTGGGGGAGAAAAGGACAAGAAGGAGTCTTAGCACAGTTGAAATGAGTTAGTATCTTTTCCTAAAAGCACTGAATCCATCTTCTCAAGGAGAAAAATTGTCACAAGGGACTGAAGAGATCAAAATAAACCTACTTTTGGTCTCATTAGGTTTGCCACCATTTTTACAAAAACTGCTTAAAATGCCTTGAAACTCTATTATGTTCTACATTTTAAAAATGATAATTGCCAGAGAGACGGTAACTCTATCTAATTTGCAATGCACGTCTAGTCAATGTTAATTTGCAGGTTTTGTGTTAATAACATTACACACTTCAGAGTGAATCCTCCCTATTCCACAGCCTTAACTGGAGTTGTTCACAGGCCTGTTAACAAGTTGCTAAAACGCAAAAGCTCTTAGATTTTTGGGTCCTATTACAGCTGTGTCAAGGCAAAAGATAACTCTTCTCAGGGTGGAGCCTGAGGCGTTACTTTCACATTTCACTAAGAATACCACATATATAGATTCTGGGTAACTACTACAGGTGGGTTCTAGTTTAAGAAATATTGATTGTGAAAGGCAACCTTAGAACATAGCCATCAGCAGGAACTTCTCTGCTTTGTAAAGGATTTTTTGTTTATGCAATAACTATCATTCAACAAATATTTCCTGAGTCTTACACGAATTCCCATGGATCCCGTGAATACTATGACTAAGGCATTATGGTTGATGAAGACATAACAGTTTCCCCAGAGGAACCGACACCCTGAAGGTACAGACATGGTAGCAACCAGCTACATTCAGGAGGTGACAGGTAAAAAACTATGCACGTTAAAATGATGGAGATACCATTTCTAGCAGAAAGTTCAAGAAAAACTTCACAAGGAAAATAGCTGAGCTAAGACTAAAAGAGAGCAAGATTTGAGCAGTAAGGATTGCAAGTAGAAAAGATGAACCAGCTAGACATCTTCACACAGAGAGGGAATGGAGGGGGAATAAAGGTGCTTGTCAGCACAACAAGGGACACACTTGTCTAGGTGTGGACTTTGAATGCAGGCGTGGGATTTGGAAAAAAAATGTGTAATGCTAAGTTGGAACTGAATCAAGAAGAACCATAAATGCCACAATAAGACATGTGTGATGGATTTGTTAGGCAATCCAGAGTCACTAAGCTTTCTATACAGGAAAAGAACACGATCGATGTTTATTGAATGAGAGCAGCAGTTCCTTTTGAAACGCTCTTTCTACAGGGAAGACGATTGAGAGCAGTGATATCAGATAAAAATATGCTGCCGCAGTGCAATGTGGTACAGAGATGGAGGGGCCTGATCCCAGCTATGCACGTAAGAAGTTCAGGCTGTAATGTCACGAGTCGGTGTGGCCTAAAGGACACTTAACTGTACTACAGTTGGACTACAATGAGTGCTGTGATGCTACCCAAATAAACAATATAGTTTAAATTTGGTCTGCAAAGAGGAGGAAGTGCTTCCTCCCAGGAAATCCCTTTAAGGGCCTCATCGTCAGGGGCCTCATAGGAGATGCTAGCATGCAGAAAGCATAGAGGGAGGTTATGAAGGTCAGTGCAAGGCCAGGGTCACTGCTAGGAGCATGCACTCGTCAAAGGTTCGCTTTGCACAAGACCAAACCAAAATCAAGTGACTGATGGAGTCTGGCACAAGAAATGGATGTTCCAGAGTGGTCCAGAGATAAGAGCGGTGGAAACCTCAGAAAGGAAGCTTGGGACAAGATCAGTTCAGACACAATTGTCCTGCTGTTAATCGTAAGGTTTTCTTTTCCATTCCCTGATAAGGGGAGTTCAGAAGCTGCTAGGAAAACTCCTGTCTGTTCTTGTATTCAGTTGAATCTTAGATTGTCTGGGAAACTGAATATTGCTCTGTTGGAAAGAGGACGTGATCATTCAACACTCCACCTTCTTGTCACTTCTAAAAAATGCCAAGAGGGTTAATCACCTTAGGTAAAAATACATGACTTATCCTGAATGAGAGTCTTCTGAAATTAAAGATAAGGTTCTGGAGTCCTGAGAATGGATTTGAAGATAGGGCAAGTAAACTGAAAACAGTTCTGAAAGCTCTGTGGTCCCAAGTGTGTGAGGACAAGCTACTCCTGCGGTGGCTTCACAAATAGGAAGCGCTGGTTAGCACATTCATGATGGGGCTGTGTTTTGTATGTCTCCCCGCCAGGCAGCTTGAACTGCCGGTGGAACACACCTGCCTCTCCCATCTATTGGCAGCCTGGACCACTGGTGGTACCAACAGATCTAATCCCTTTTATTGTTCTTTTTACTCATAAAATTAATAAAAAGCCCTCCGAAGGACAGTCGTGCATGCAACAGTGGTGGTTCAAGCTGGCTGGAATGTGTGAACCCTGGAAATATGTGAGAGGGGCTTTGGGTGTCTGAGTTGCTCGGTTCGGGTGGCTTAGTGATAAACTCTGTCAGACAATACAGTGAAGATGAGGGAATGCTCCGAGCTGGGGGACAGTTTCAGCTGAGAACATGCCCAGCTGTGGTGAGAAAGCAGAGGAGCATTTGGAAGAGGATGAGAGGCTAAAGCCAAGGTCAGAGCACAAAAATCAAACATGTCTCAATAGGAAATATAAACCTAACAAAAAGTTATTCTTAAAACAAATGATCAGGTTTGCATAAGTTTACGGAACTACCTCAAAACTTTAAAAGTGAGGTGAAAATCTACTTGTCTCAATATCACATTTAGTGCTAAATAGATGCTTATTCCACACATTTTTGAAGTAATAAGTTTAAAAAACAATACTCTCGTTTAGGAACTGTAAAGCTTTGATAATGTCCCACAGTGTTAGTTTAGTCAACTCATTTACAGAAATAACACTATCACCAAAGACTCAAAACAGTCAATTTCCAATAATTTAATGTTTACTAAAAATATTAGATGCTGGATGCTCAGATTTAAGACATACTAAGTTTCAGGTGTGTTTTTGATGATAAACTATGAGCTAAATTTTCAAATTATGATTCGATCATTTTTAGGAATATAGCATTGAATCATAAATCTAGAAGTTAATACACATAAGACACCCAACGTTCTGGAGTTTTCTCCTTTATTATTTCTCAGATGTGTAGACCACTGGACTTGAGAAGTGCAGATATTTTTCAGACACAGACTGTGCCAGGTGGTTCCCACAACACAAAGCAGCCTCCCAGTCTCCCAGTAGAGAAGACTGCTTGTGTAATAGTTTTCCAGGTCTCGATTCAAAACAAAAACCACTTAAACCAACTGTGGGATCCCAAAGACATTAGTCCACTGATCTCTCAACTGCAAGGTTCACAAGAGCCAGAAAACTTGCTGCCACTGCCTTCTCAGCGCCCAGAATGGCAACTGCCCTCAGTAGGTGGCTCAGTACTTACTTGCTGAATGGATTCATAATAAATTTCAAAGTGACATAGTCATTCCTCAATGGACATACTTTTGGCCTTTTAGATGGGTCTGCTCTTACCTGTAAAATATCCCCTTGCACACTGCAGGACACTAGGATTGCTGGCCCCTCCATGCTCAATGCAAGTTGAAAGCCCAACGCACAATTACAAGCATTCCCACATATTTTTAGAGGCCTTCACTGGGATCCTTGGCCCAGCATTAAGACCCAGTGGATGAAATGTTCACCTGCTTATGAAGCACACTGACTTCAAGGGACGCTGCTGAATCAGAGAAAATGAAGTCTGAAAACTTGAGTGTAGACCTAAATCATTTCCATATGAAGAGAAATATTCCCTGTGATAAGGAAATGCCCAGTGTCCTAGGGGCAAGTGGAGACAAAAGAGGAGAAGAAGCCTACTAGGATGTCCTAGTATTCAGTGAGACCATGGTCGTCATATTTCTCTCATGAGAAAAACTTGCCAGTGTTATCCCCAACCCTCTAAGAGAAACCAGGCTTACAAGGCAAAGCCATAGGGGAAGAAGAAACACTTTATGAGGGCAGCAACGCCACCAGAGCATGGCCTACAAGGTCCACCCATCTCAGAGGCCAGCCTCGCACACCCTCCACCCAAAGAAATCTGAGTTGAACAAATTCACTTATTAATTTTCTTTACCATAGAAATTGTGTATAATAATGCTGTCTTGCTAGAATTCTACAACAAATGTTTGTTATTTTGTAATGAAATAAATGTGCCAGAATTTTTTTTAAATGTTCTAAGTATAACATATGGGCTGTATACCAATTTTTACTGCAGATAGTACCATAAAATCAGTGCGTGTTGTGACCCAGAAATCACAGTGCTTTGAGTTTGACTTTTGAAGGCCATAACTATCTTTCTTTCTTGGGAGGACGCCCATGTCCACATGACTAAAAAGGCCAGTCTGAGATGTGGCTGACCGTGCTTTCATCTAAGCAGTGACTAAGTACGTGACTATTTGAATTTTTCACCAAACCTAATGCCCCAGGCAGATGCTACACCATACCATTGCTCAATATTCCAAGTTTAATAGTCGAGTTGTGTGAATTAAGCCATGTCAAGAAATCTCTGGTGGTAATTAATCTACAAGTGAAGGTACTAAATTCTCAAATTGAGTAAGTGCTTGGCCATATTTGGAGTTTAATAGAAATTTGTTGAGTAAAAGAATAAAAGAGATGACTTTACTTGCACGGGAAATTAAATTATCCCTCCCTAATGTTTTCTGTTTATAGAAGACAAGATAACGTTATATGCATTCTATAAGGATTTCCATCAGAATGGTGTAATATTCATTTCTGGTGAGTATATGACTACCAGCCATCTATCTGAACAGGATACTTATCTAGAATAGGCCATTTTCAGATATTGTCATATAATTGTTTTAAATTACTAAAATGCAGGATATGAGTCAGAAACTTGATAAAAATTCTCGAGAGAGGTTTCAGAAATTCAACCCAACAGAAAGCCCTAGGAAATGCACTCTGTGTAACAACCACTTCTGCTCTCCTCACAGTGAATGGACATTTGTGCAACCCACAGTCACACAGTTTACAAGGCATGGTGCTCAGGCATGCAACAGTCCTCCGTACTGCAGGGAACTCACTGTCACTCTCTCAAGGCACTGTGAACAAAGGCATATGAACACTGAACCACAGGAACCTCCACAAAAACCCAACGGCCCCAGAACAGCACACCTAGAAGGGAGCTAGGAAATCAAATTCCTTTTATAGAAAAAGAAGTAGCATGGTGTGTGTGAGTTATCTGTCCCTCAGCACAAAGCAAGTGTGTGGCTCAAATGAGATGAGATCTCTTCAATTATTAAGCTAAGAATCCAAGATGAATTATCAATGAATACAAAATAGATAAGAAAGGCAAATATATCAGGAGACACAGTAATACTACAAGGCAACAAAAAGTCCACGTCACAAGTGATCAGAATTAGGAAACACATCTGATCTCCCAGGAATACTCCACCCACATAGGCATCACAAGCTGGGAATATGAAAGGCGCAGTATGATTTTGTGTTGGCTGAGTATCCGAGTCAAAGAAAATATGCAAGGCTGGTAAAATGGTCACAACTCCTCCAACCTTTGCTGGCTTCCTTCAGGCAAGCCATCATGAAGATGCAGAGGACGAGAGGAAGGGACTGCGTTGACCATGTTATACCACAAGGAGCAACACTATGGATGGAGAAGATGGCAGGCACTTCTCACTGTGGCTATGACCCAGAGCTGCTATTTTTATAACTTTCCACAGTAAGTTTTAGCAAACACGCTCAAGTATCATCTGGGGTTTCTCATCCGTTCATCGAGTAAACACTTATTAAAAGCTAACGCTTACTAAAAGAAAGACAGAGTACTAGTGCTAGAGACACAAAGATAAAAGGCATCACAGCAATCAGGGATGTATATTCAGAGAAAGACAATAAATACAAAGTTGGACACAAAAACTGGTGAAATGTTGCACAGCACATGCACACGCACACATCACATCATGGAGATGTGAAAGGATGCAGCCCACAACTATAGGGAAGGAATGAGTGGAGGTGATGGTATGAATAAAGGAAAAATCGAGAAGCAATGGCTTTACAGTTCGGAAGGATCTTCTGCTAACCTGTGAGAGGTGGGAAGGAGTAAGCCAGAGACAGGGCATCTGCGGGGAACAGAGAAGCAAAGCGAGTCGGACTGAAAGGACAGCAGTGAGGTGGAGACTGAAGCGACTCCACCTGCCCGGCTGATGCGCCTTTCCCAAGATCGGGAATACAGGGAAGGGATTCAGCTCTCACCGGACGCGAAGAGTGCTTATGGGACTTCCAGATAGAGGGATGCACAAAGCATCTGGGTACATGGGTCTGGAAACAGGGAGAGGTCTGAATGGGAGTAGAATGGGGGGCGATGGAAGGCATCACAGTGAGTGAAAGGACAGAGAGAAAGCATTCAGAAGAGAAAGGACAGAAGGCAAGGACACCACCTCCTGAGTGTATCAGAATTGAAGATGCGGCAAAGGGAAGGAAACCGTCACTGGGGAAGGAAGAGAAGCCGCTGATAGGATAAAAAGGAAAGAAAGAAAAGCCACATAATCTAAGGGGGGGAGAAGGTTTGTCTTTTAGTAATACAGGAGTAATCACTGGCATTACATGCTCAGATCAGCTGAGTACAGAGGTACAAATCCCACTGACACTGGCCATGGGGGGCCCTTAATTCACCTTGATTTGGCCCCAAGGGTAGAAGGAGAATGAGACGAGAAGCCGTGTGAACTTGCTCGGAAAGGAGGTGGAGTTGGTCACACAGGTGGGCGATCCCCAACTTACAATGGAGTTGTACTCAGAGCTAATCGCACACTGAAAATACCATAAGTCGGAAACGCATGTACTACGGTAACCTACTGAAGATCATGGTTTGGCCACACAGTGCACTGCAGCGCATTGGTTGTTTACCCTTCTGACCCAGTGACTCACCACTGCTGCCACTGTCTGGCATTACAAGAGAATATCATACTGCATATCGCCGGCCTAGGAAAAGATCAAAATGCAAACTTTGTAGTACCATTTCTACTTAATATGTATTGCTATTGCACTATCATAAAGTCAAAAAATTGTAACTTCAACCATTGTAATTTGAGCATGGTTGGTATATTTAAATAATGGAGAAGTCAGGCGTGGTGGGGTACACCTGTAGCACTCAGGAGGCTGAGGCAGGAGAATTGCTGTGAGTTCGAGACCAGTCTGGGCTAAATAGTAAGTTCTAGGTCAGTCTCAACTACACAGTGAGACCCTGTCTCAAAAAACTGAAAAATAAATAATGGAGAATGGCGTAAAATATCATTCTAATTTACCATCTGTATTAGGAAAGCTTTTTAATGTCTTATCCTCTGCTTTTTTAATGCACAGAAATAATTATATCCACATCAGTGTAACATGTATGCATGGAAAGTATTTAGTTTAGCCAGGCACACTGGATGAGCGTCTTAATGCAGGTTATTAACACGATGACTACTGTCGCTACTGAAGCTAAGATTCTCAAGATGCCAGCCCAGGAAAAGGCTGAAAAAAGCAAAGCTGAGGTGAGTACAGCATGAGTGGAAAAGGAAACATTTAAGGCACAGGAAGCATGAATGAGGTAACGAAATATGTCCCCAGAGTTAGGCATTGGAGAGCTGGAGGAGTAGAAGTTTAGTACTGCAGAAGAGGTTTAGTGTTGGGACGTAAAGGAGCATGACTACGGAAATGGAACCTCGACCGCAATGCAGATACATTCATCTTCAAGAAGCAGACAGTTCTTTTGAGAAGACTACGCTTGTGGACGGACACTGGAGACTCACCCTGATCAAAGTCCAGGCCCTGCCATACAGCCTTGAGATTAGGAGGTGGGGTGTTGGTCCCTGCAGATGGGAAAGGTATGCAAGGTGGTGGCCAGACAACAGCAGGGCTGCTCTGGACTCACAGGTCAGAAAGCGCAAAGGGTGAAATGGTGATTACATCCAAAGGAGAACCAGCAAATCACATCTGTTGTTAGAAAGAAGCTTGAAGTAGGAAGAGTTTTGCATAAGGCAAGAAAACTGAATGGAGCAAGGAGGAATGTGTTCCGCTGTCCACGGCACCCACGCTCCAGGCGGCAGTAGGAGAGCACTCCTTTGTGGGAAGAGGGGACTGTGCCGTCAGTTACAAGGAGCGGGCAGAAGTGTTCTGGAAAAGGCTGGGTATAAAAAGGTTGCTAAAAGTACTTAGCAACAAAAAGACCCACAAACGATCCCATTTAAAAGTGGGATAAAGACCTGAGCAGACATTTGTAAAAAAAAAAGACAAATGGTCTACTTGTATACAAAAAAATGCTCACTATTACCCATCATCAAGGAAAGGGAAATCAAGACAACAGTGAGATACTACCTCACCGCGGTTAGAATAGCCAGCATCAAACAGAAAAATGCTAACAAAATGAACCCATCTGCTGTTGGTACAAATGTAAATGAGTACAACCATTATGGAAAACAGTATGGATACTCCTTCAAAAATGAAAATGGGAACTAGTCTTCCATCCGGAAATCCTCTACAGAGTGTACGTCCACAGGAGATGGAATGATTTCACCATGGTGCCTGCACTTCGATGTTTACTCAATACTATTCCTAATAACCAATGCAGAATTACTGAACAAAGCTGTTCAATGACAGATGAGTGGACAAGGAAAATGCGGTACATATACACAGGGGAGTATTATTCAGTCATAAAAAAGAAATCCTGTCATTTGCAGTAACACGGGTGGAACTGGAGGACTTCAGCCTCAGCGAGATAACCAGACAAAGAAAGACAAACACAAAGTGCTTCCACTCATGTGTGGAAATAAAAAGGCAATCTCAGAAGAAAGGGATGGAACAATGGTCACTAGAGACTGGGAAGGTTAAGAGGAAGGAAATGGAAAAAGTTAGATGAGGGACAACAAAATATTTAAAGAGGAGGAATTAGTTCTGTTTCCAAGGTACAGTAGGGTAATGACTATTTACAACAGTCTAGGATGTATCTCAAAATAACTGGAGGAGTATAAAGTATCCTCCACACAGGAGTGATTGAGGAAACAGAAGTGCTTATTACCACGATTTGATCATAATATATTGTATACATCTTGAATTACTGTACTGTATCCCATTAATAAGTACAAATATTATGTCTCAATAAAAAATTAAGGCTGTTAAACAGGAAGAAAAGGGCTAAAGGTGTAGGGGAAGTGAGAAGGGTAGGGGAAAGGAAGGGAAAAGAAAAAATATGAGAAAATGAAAAAATAGAAATAAAGTTTTTATAAATTAGAAAGGGAGGAGGGGTGAAGAAAGGGCAGGGGTATGGGGAAGAAATGAGAACTAACACCTGTCACGTAAAGGTACAAGATCCCAATGATTGTAACTGTACTGTGTACCTAAAATGTACCCATAAACTCAATGAGAAAAAAAAATTAAGGCTGTGAATTGCCCCTGAGGACATTTAATCCATCAGGTAATAAAGACAGGCCTAAGAGCATAGGTACTTTCTAGAACACACAAAAAGATTAAAACAACTGGCTCCAAAATATGAAAACTGCAAAAATTGCTGTTTCTAAATGCTTAATTAAATGTACATGGAACATATCATCAAGTCAACTTCATTAATTGTTAAATTTAGTGCTCATAAAAATTTCATTATATTTAGAAAACAATTTGTATGTTAGATTTTCCTACTTCGCAAAAATCCCTGCGTAAGCACACTGGCTGTCAAGAAGTTGCACTCGGTTGTAAATTACATTAGTTTCTCATAACCAAGGACTTAAAAAATAAAATTATGATAACTCTTTCAAATTGTTATAATAAAAATTTGTTTACTGTGGAACACAGGTGGATACTAATAGCCTCAACACAGCATTTGAAAAGCTCCAGGAGCCTATGAGAAAGTCTTCATGAAGGCACGTGGAACACACAGCCCAGAGGGCGGAGGAGAGAGGACTAAAGGGAGAGGAAGGGGCCCCGGCATCTCAAGAAGGAGTGAATGAGAATCTCCTAGGAACTTCCCCCTTTCTGCAGCTGAGGAAGTCTCCATCTCTGCCTCCCCCAGGGGCCGACTGCAGTCAGATGGAGCCTCAAGGCGCCTTTGAAACATAATGTTTTTAAATGCCTAAAACAAAAGTGAATAGCATCACAAAATAAACCAATTCTATAATGCAACCTTGAATAAAAATATTTAATACTTCTGTGATTAGAAAGGTAGGGATATATGCTTCTTTATAAAATAAGAAAATGCAGCTGCATTTCACGCTAGTGATATTTTAAGATATCTTCAGTAGCAGTAGTGTGATTTTAAAATATTGATTTTTTTTTAACGATGTCAGGAGCTGCTAATGTCCCTGTGGTTTGGTGCTCACATAGAAATGTTTAATTTAAAGAAATACTAACTTTCAAGAGACTGATGCATACACAGATGTAATTTTTTTCTCTCAAAGTTCACAGGCCTCTAGAAGTTCATGGACTCTGACTCTGGCTTCCTTACAAAGGAACAAGTCTGAGATGCTATTGCAGAAAGTGCTCCCTGATCATGCAGACCTCAGAAGCAAAGGTGCTTTCCCCAGGGTTTATTTCCTCTTGCTAATTGGTTTCAAATATATATTCTGGGGGAATCTATTTTAGATGATTCCATCTCCTTTAGCAAACCTTAATGTGAACAATACTGACCTTTAAAGTAAATCTCAGCCATAAAGAATGAGAAACTAGAGTCATTCATAGGAAAATGGATGCACATTGAGGCCATATTCTTAAGTGAAATAAATAGTACACATGTGTAAATGCCGAAATTTCTCTGATGTGAAAAACTAAAAGTATAAATAAGACCCTAATTGTATAACTGATAATGTGAAATAGGAAGAAAAGGGCTAAAGGTGCAGGGGAAGTAGGAAGGTAGGGGAAAGGACTAGAGTCATTCATAGGAAAATGGATGCACATTGAGGCCATATTCTTAAGTGAAATAAATAGTACACATGTGTAAATGCCGAAATTTCTCTGATGTGAAAAACTAAAAGTATAAATAAGACCCTAATTGTATAACTGATAATGTGAAATAGGAAGAAAAGGGCTAAAGGTGCAGGGGAAGTAGGAAGGTAGGGGAAAGGAAATAAGGGAAAAAATAAGAGAAAAGGAAAAAATGGAAACAAAGTCTTTGTAAATAGGGGAGGGTGGGGGGGTGAAGGGAGGGCAGGGATATGGGGGAAAATGTACAGGACAGGTACAACGCGGACCTTCATACATTGCCGGTGGGAATAGCCATCTGTGCCGTCTATCTGGGGGCAGTGTGACCATCTCTATCCAAAGGGCTATGAGGCAGGCCTGCGATGTGCCATAGGAATGCCATCCGGGGACGGCCCCAAATACTGCACACATGAACTCAAACAGATTGCAAATTTGGAACGGACTTAATTTTTATTATAAGAGACTGGTTCAATAAACTATAGACTATCATTTCAACACCACAAGATAGAGCATTAAAACTAAGATATCTGTAAGTGCTGGAACAGAAATTCAACTAGACTATTTTAGTGCATAAAAAGTAGACTACACATCATTATTAATAGTATGATCCCACTTCTGCAGAGAAATTATATATAGATTATATAACATATACGGTTTACGTCTGTAAATGTCTAACATCTTGTTTATATATAACAGACACCTCTGACATATAAATATGTGCATGGATAGATAATTTGCAGCTAAACAACAGCAAAGCAGCCGGAAAAGAGCAGTACATACCACACTGTTAACAGTGATGACTCTTCCGGGTGGGATTTCAGTTTTCCACTAAAGTAGATAGAACATGACTGAAAACAATAATCACTGTATACCACTTTATAATGAGAAAAAAAAATCAAGATCTTTCATTAGGAAAACAATGTGGCCGGATTTCTGAGTCGGCCAGAGGCTGACTTCCCTGAAAGGAGCTTTTGAATAACTGAGCTCTTTCCCTGCTCTACAAGAATCCAGGGCTTTAAAACGTATTTAATTGGGTTGCTTCTTCGGTCCACACCTGAAAGCAGTAACCTGAGATGACAGCTGAACTGAGTTACTGATCACAGCCTAATGGTCCCAAGATGTCAGGGAGAAATCAGAAGCAGATCAAGGCTGTCCTGAGTGAGGCTGTGCACTAAACATTTCCCAAAGGCCACAAAGTCTCACGTACAAGTGATGTCGCACTCAGGTCTGGCTCAAATCCAGGGGTTATTCTCACATTCATTTATTCTCCCATCGCAAAAACAATGAGCACGCACTACGTAAAGGGGCTGCCTGATAAAATCCCTCATCATAAAGCAATAAACCCTCTGTACACGGGAAACATAGATCTGTACACCACAGAGGGGAACATGGAGAGCAGGCCTGGGGGAGGAGAGGTCAGTTCTGGCTGGGTGGTCACAGATCACAGGGTCCTTCAGGACACAGGTACTATTGGAGCTGTACTAAGAACGGAGAATGGCCTGCTCCAGACAAAGAAGGAAGAGAACCGGTATCCATTTCTGGAAGGATGAACAGCTTTAACGTAAGAGTGGGAAGGCCTGTAGTCAATGCTTCCAGGAAGGAATGAGCAATGTCTGGTTTTGCATGACGGGCTCACCTAGGTGAATTCTTGGAGTTGGGTGCAACAGGACAGCCTGGGATATAGTCTGGTAAGAGCATAGTAAGAAAATCCCTAAGATTCTCTAACACAGCAAGCTAAGGTATTTCTTTCTCCTAGAAAGTAGCAGAGATCAGTTCACAGATAGTGACACGGCCTTAGGCCCTTCGTACAGATTGCTCTGAAGAGTCTGTCCCTAGCTGGCAGAGAGAGGAGGCTCCCTCCTCAAAGCTGGGAGAGGAAGTGGAAGCAATGGGGAAGGTATGGGGATGGAGAGGCCAGTGGGCGTGACCAGCAGGTCTCCAGCTGGCTTATTAATCAAGCTCACTTCCTTTCATGCTTTCATGCAAACATCAGAGCACCCGATCTTTCACGTCCTAAATGAAGCAGAGCAACGTGAGAAGTTGCACCCAGTGCCCACTGTCTCTGCACTAAGTGAAGAACACATAGAGTCCGACGCCTCTCCCCGTTTCCAGTTCCCTTTGTATCTGGTTCTGCTCAGCTGCAACTCACACATTACAGATGCCCACCCTGGAAGGTCAAGCAACTCCTTCCCTGGATGTAGGTCTGTATCTTCATACAGGGGCATAAAGCTATGGCTACATTTGGCTGACAATTTAGGAAGAAGGAAACCTGTTAGCAGGATTCTCTTCTGATATCGTGAGATTTCCACTGAATTTCAAACAAAAATAAATGAAGCAAGCTCCAGATGTCATCCTTTAGAAGGGACCTTAACTACTCCATAAAGAAGTGTACTTTTTATCTTATGAGAAAATGGATCACAGGTGTATGTATCAGTCAGTTGCACGTTACTATAATAAAACACCTGAGACAATTAACTTATGAAGAGAAGGGATTAATTGTGGTTCATGGCTTTGGAGTTCCCAGCCTAAGATTGGCCAGATTCATCCCTTTGAGCCTCTGTCAAGGTTGGCAGATGGCACTGGTGGGAGCACTTGGTGGAGAAAACCATCTCAACACCTCCACAGTCAGGAAGCAAAGAAGAAGGGTTGCCCTGAGGTCCTACTGTCCCCTTCAAGGGAAAGTTCCCCAAAGACCTAAGGTCATCCAAATATCCTCAACCTCTACAGGTTCTACCACCTCCCAATAATGCCACACTGGAGACGAAGTCTTTAAGACATGGACACAGGGTACATTCAAGACCTAAGCGACAGCAGTGTCTAATAAAAATGAGGACAAGATCAGATCCTTACATAAGAAAGGCAATTTTGGCAGCAAAATTTCTAGGCTGGATAGAAGAAAAAACAGACTTAGAACAAGGGTCAAGAGGCAAAGGCATCACGCCAAGTGGGAGCTCACAAAGGCTTGATCCCATTCTGAAATGGCAGGAAGGGACAGAAATGAGTTGAGCAATGTCAGACAGGGCAGAATCACAGAATC
Organism: Fukomys damarensis; assembly: GCF_012274545.1. NCBI lineage: Eukaryota > Metazoa > Chordata > Mammalia > Rodentia > Bathyergidae > Fukomys > Fukomys damarensis. Next base: position 2,122,511 of record NW_022900930.1, on the reverse strand, counting down.
TGTGTACGGCAGGCGAGTAGGTCAAACAGAACTCAACAGCGTTTAGCCTGGGGAGTGAAAGAAGTTTGGTGTTATTAATCAAATCATAAACAGAAATGTAGGGAACAAGGCAGATTTGGGAGAGAGAAAAATAAGGCTACTGACTGGATTTTTTTACACTGAAAATATCCACAAATATATAATTCTGTGACTTCAGGGCTTTATTACCACTGTATAAGAAGCACTGTAAAGAGGTGATCCAAGTAAGAGGTACGTTGAAAACATGGTGGACCTGCATTTACTGGAATAGAGACGTTTCTTTGTGTTCAAGACTCAGTGATCGGAGAAAAACAAAGGCCAGGCTTACAAGTCATTTTCACCTAAGTACACATGAACACATAGGTGTTGCTCAAACCAAGACTCTAGGATGAGGTGTGTTTTGAGCACAACGGCTCTAAGGGGGTAAAGAAGCAGGAGGAGGACTGCAGAATTGTTCTCAGAACCAGAGCTGCCATTCTGGTATGGAGAAATAGGCCGTTCAGTATATATTTTATGGAACATACAGTAGTAAAATACCCAGTAGTTTTGTTTTACAGCTGGTCTTACCTGCTATCATTAACTTGACTGGAACTATCCAAGCCTCTCTTAGCTCACCTGACACAGCATACGCCTAGTTTTCCTCTATCTTCTGTATGTTTCATCCACGAATATTTCATGGTCTCGTCTTCCCAGGCTATGAGTTTCTAGGATGCTTCCTTTTCACTTCAAACTATCTTTAGTGGTTGGCAACCACACAGATCACACACAAATTACCACCTTGATCACTCCTTGATGATCGCCTGTTTTTTGAATGTCCCCATCAGTCTTCAAAGTCAGCACGTCTAGATTCAACACACCAGACTACACTGGGTGCTTCTGGTTAGAGCCAGACTCTTGCTCCCAAAAGTCTTCTTGGCTGGCAGTAGCTCATTCTGAGGCCTCTAGTGATGTCCACCTGGGCTCCCCGTGCCTTTCCACATGTTTTTTCATCTTCCAGCAGGCTGTCCCAGAGTGGATGCAAGAGCCCAAGGGTAATGCATATATTTTCCACATCTCTGCTCATGATGTGGGGTCCACAATGCCCTGGACCAATGTAAACAACTTGGCCAACCCTGAGCCAAGGCTGGCAGACTAAGCCAAAGAGTATGATACAAGAAAACTTAGGGCCCTTAATTCAATCATTTCTCAATCACTGACTATATCAACTCCAAATCTCTCCATCTGTTCCCATCTAATCTCCACCTCTTCTACCCTCTTCCACACTCCAGTCACATCTACCCTGAACCACTAGCACGGACTTTGAACAGCCCTCCAACTCCACTTCTAGAATCTTCTCTGCACTGTAAGAGAATACTTTCAGAAATCCCAATGTGATCACGTCATTACACTAGCTTAAATCTTTAAGTATCTTTTCTTCGATTATATAGACAAAAACTTCTGAAAATGGCTTTTCAATAGGGTCTGAGACCCTATTTGCTCATCTTTTAGTCTGAGTCTGGAACAGACACTAAATACAGGTTAATGGCTTATGTGAATGAGTAATTACTTCACTGGAAAATAAAAGAAACAGTAGAAATTATAAGCACTCTGCTAATCCCTATTACTTATCAGCCACAGTATCAGTTTCCATAGAATATTTAAATCACATACTGTTAAAATGGGAAGGAAACAATTCGTTCAAAGGAAGAAACAAAGGAGGAAAGTTAAGCGACTCATCCACAATCTCTTGGCCTTTGTGGAAGTCCAAGGGCAAGGCAGACAGGCTGTAGGCTTTGTAGACTTCACTGAGAGGCCTTAACTGCCCTTTTGAGCTCTACTGTTCATTGATTGGTTATGATTTAAGTTTATTTTCCCTCAATAGCACTAATTTCCCCTTTTTCCTCTCCCGTCTCTTTCCCTCCTATTGGCATCATTAGCTATGAAAGGAGAGGACTGATGTCCATGAGAAGATATTAGAGCACACGCGCGCGCACACACACACACACACACACACACACACACACACCATAAAAATGCAATGTCTATATGGCAAGGGGGTGTGAGGAGAGACACAGTAAAAATCCTTATATCTCAGTGTTCAAGAGATTTCAAGCAATAATTCCTCCTTAAATTTTTCCATGCCCCTCCAATACTTTTGGCAACAAAAGATATAATGAATAATGAGAGCTCAAACAAACTAATTTGTCAGTTCTAGGATGTGACACCATGGCCTTTACTTCTGAGGTTGCTAATGCCAACCCGTGACCTTCTAGGATTGCATACAGCTGAAATTTAATAAGAAAAGGTCAACCATCATTCAGTGCACCAATGAAACAAGATTTTGTCTTTTCAGTAAAATATAAAAAAATTGTAAAAACCAACATTGCGTCTTATGATCCATTTTCAGTGCTTATAGCCAAAGCTATAATGACGATTTAGATTATATGGAGGGTAATATCTGCTGAGTGCCTCAGCAGCTGAAGTCATAGACAATTCCTCTAAAGGTCAGCTGTAAAACTGAGCTAATGACTCTGCAGAAAATGCGTTCTTCCTTCATGAATTCACAACAAAAATAATCTCTTTTTCTGTGTGAGTTTTCTTTTAACTGTGCTTGGCGCCAAGACAAAGCTAATAGACAAATTATACACAATTACGAGACTACTTTGCTCTACAGGGTCACAGATCAAAAGGAATGGTTCCTGTTGCAAGCAGGTAATGGTCTTGTACCATGCTCGCCTCCGTATGCTTCCGCAGAGAGAGCTTCAATGGGGCTTCAAGGATGACACGCTGAAACAGTCACATTTTTAATATCTATTAGAGTCACTGTGCCAAGACTGAACGATGCTCCCGGGAGCCGGAGGGAGAGGAGTACAGCCGAGTGCTCTGAGCACGTGGCTGAGGGCCCTGCACACGGTCAGCCAGAGCTGCTCTCAGTATCTTACTCTCTTCCAGCTAGACTTAAATACTGGGACTGGACAACAGCCGAGTACTGACAAGACGTACATGTTCCTCTGTGCACAGCTCCAGTGTATAAATGCCAACCCCGTATTTTTCACTCCGTATTGGTTTAGGCTCTTTAAAACAAGAGTGGTATTGAACAGTCATATTTTCTTTAGGTTTTCCTAGCTCCTGGGCAATTACTTAGGGTTTCTACAGAAAAATAAAATCCATCTCTAAGCAGCATTTAATCCTGGAATACAGACCACTGAATTTACCAATTAGCTTATGCTAATTAATGTTTTGTTGTTTTTCCTCCCTATCAAATATACAATCAGACAGAAATTCCTTATTATCCAGGCCATTAGAAAGGAGACAGAAGGAACCACTGCTGAGCGAGCCACTCTCTCTCTAGGTCTTGTATTCCCTACTTTACGTTTTCATCACACTCACTTTTCGTGATTTTCAGATGAGGAAACTGAGCCTAAGAAAAATTGAGGAACATGATCAAGGTTGCTCAGCTGGCAGAACTGGAAGCCAGATTCGACCTCAGGGCAGTGTCCAGGCACCATGTCCTGTGCCTTGCAAGACCCTGAACTGATGGCATCACAGTACCGAAAACCTAAAAATTTTATTCTGCAACTCTCAGACCTGAGGAAAAAGAACATAATTAGCATGAACCTCTGACCACTGCTGCTGCCCACTGCAAGCTTGTAGTAAAAGAAACCCTTGAGCAATTCCCAGGAAGATGTTTCCCCGGGTCCCTAGAACTATTCATGTCACTCATGTGAAATGGCAAAGCCAGGAGTGAGTGAAAGGGGGAGGGGGCGAGAAAGGAAAGAAGGGAAAGAAAGAAATATGAAAAAAGAAGGAAAAAGTGGAAACAAAATTTTTTGTAAGTAGGGAGAGGTAGATGGGTGGAAGGGAGGGAGGGGGAGGGGGGAAAAAAGAAAAACCAAAATACATCCTGTGCAGGTACAGATTCTCAACGAGGAACGCGATCATTATGTATGCCTAAAATGTACCAATGAACTTAACGGAAAAAAAGGAAAAATAAATAAACACACTTCATCAAAGGAATTGGCAAGATGAAAATGCTAGTATAACTGGATAAGCTCCGTTTGGATCCATTCTCTGCTTCCAGGGCCCTACCCCAACCTTCTATCTCCTCTGTGAACCTGTAAACAATGGTTACATAACACACTGTTCTGAGAATCACACAATGTGATGCACACCAAGCTCCGGTACTGACTGCGACTCAGGGCACAGGCTTAGGAAAGATGTTTTGAATTTAAGTCTAAAAAGACATTTAACTGCACATTAGTAGAACTCAGTAGGTCACTGCTACTCCTTGAAGACATTTTCTGTAGTCTTCTCTTGTTTACCAGGAGACATTCATGTCAGCATTACCCGCACCAAATCCAGGTCACATGAGGTTATAAATGTATCTTACATTATAATGTCACGCCTACCCCGTGGCTGATTCTAAGAGAAGGAAGAAGAAGGAGAAAGAGGAGGGATGGAGGAGAGGGAGGAGGGGGGAGAGGGAGAGAGAGGAGAAAGAGAAGAAGGAAAAGAAATAATATGCACATTACATGCAAGATGTAGATCTCCACATAGAGCCAAATACCACACAGTCACAGTCAGAACACAGTGATGAAAACAGTCTTCTTTGTTGTGCAAGAATAACACTCTGAGCATGAGGAATGGCCGGAATTTACTAAGGAGAAACAGAGTGGTCACACGGGGTCACCCAGTGGGAAGACAGCAAGCATGATTTATGGCACAGCTTTAGGAGAGTAAAGACACAGTGTGCGATGGAAGACAAAGAAAAGCAAACACGTGAGGCTCTCTCAGACCTCTCCTACAGCTGGACAAGAGAGAAAGGCAGATGGACCCTGTTACAGGAGGGAAGATGTGACCAGGAATGAATGATACACAGTTTTGGAAAAGAACTGAGATTTAAGAAAAGAATAAACTTACCTTTTGGGGAATTATTGCACGCTAACCAAAGAAATCTATCAAGGAAAGTAACTTCAGACAGGAACGACATGTTTAACATCTAGACACTTAAAAGAAAGAAGTAGAGCAGAAAGGCAGAGAAAACAGAAGATCTGGGTGAGGCTTCACCAAATCTAGAGTCCTGTAAACCCGAGCTAGGGCCCCTAAAAAGAGCCAGCACATAAAACTAACATTTCAGACCTGACTCTATCTCAGACCAGCTCTGTTTTCTCCACGAGGACGCCTCTCTGCTCGGGCTTCAGGGACTTGGCACCAGCACCAGCTGCTCCCTCTGCCTCGAATTCTCTTCCCCCTCTCAGGTTTCCACTTATTTAATCCCTAACGAGCTTCCAAACACAACTTAAGAAACACCTGCTCAGGAAAGCTTTCTCTGACCCCAAAGACCTTGTTCATGCTCAGTTCCAAGCTTTTCCACTACTTTCCTTCCTTTATATGTCTGCAATCTGCATAGTTCTTAAAAGGCGAATGTCCATTTCCTTCACTACCCTCCTAAATGCTATAAACTGAAACTGTATCTATTTCATTTGCCCACTAAATTCTCAGCAAACACAGCAGCTCATGCTTGGTATACAACCCATTAATCGTTCTTACATTAAAGAATGAATGCATGAAGAATACATAATGATGCAGACCTGAAAATCTAGAGCCAAGCTGCACTAACGCTGAATCTTGGCTACGTGGATTACAAAGCACATGACTTCTGACTTAAGTTTCAGTGTCATCTTTTTAAACAAAGGCAATAAAGATTCGCAGCAATGTGGTGTTTGTGAAGTTGGAATGGAAGTGTTTAGTACGGAGCCTCACACACAAAGTTACTAAACAGCACACTAACAAGAGAATGTGTACAGTGATATGTAAGGAAAGAACAATGGAGTTACAGAGAACAGGGTAGGCGGTGCAGGTACAAGGCTTTTTAGCTGTCGAGGACCCGTGACACTATCTCTACTGGTTACAAAACTTTCTTTGCAGTGATCATTTCAGGGACTTCTTTGCTCTGACATGTGTCAGAGTCTAGATAGAAGCAGTAATGATGCCGTATGTGTTTGTGCAATTGAGCTTCACACCAGGGTCCCAAGCTCAGTCTCAGCTCCAGAAAGTCTGTGCAGCTGAAGCAGTAGACGACAGTTTTGCACTGGTGAGGAATTCTCCCATCCGTACTTCCCATGTAGTTCATGCACAGCTTCAGGAGAGGGATGTGTTCTGGGAAATGCACTGTTAGGCTGTTTGGTAGTGGCACAGACATAAGACAGCTACATCACTAGGGAATAAACTCTTATGGCTACCATCGGGTGTGTGGCCCATCCCTGATCCAAATGTTGTTATGCAGAACCTGTTTTCTCTACGAATTCGGGTCTGTAAAACAAAATTCTCATTCCACTTTGGGGTACAGATTGGAGAGGTAGCTTGCAATATAAGAAAGACCATCCCACATCTGGGCTATCCTGGAAAATTCCGGAATTTTGGTTGTCATACCAGCTTTGGTGCGCAGATGCCATAAGGAACAAGCCGCCTTCCCTGTTTGCACAGCACTCCAAAGTCACATTCTTACCACACATCCTGTTCATCAATTTCAAATTATCTGCATTGATCCCCTCAGCAGGTGGAGGGACGGAGGAGGAAGGGAAAGGGAATGAGATGGAAAAAGAAATCAGATGCGCTAAGGCCGCGTACCAACTCCCCACGATGAACGAATCGCTGTGTATTGCAAACATGTACTAATAAAAATAAATTTCTAAAAAATCTGTCCTAAAGAAAAAAAGCAAAATATCAACAATGCAGCTTCTAGCTCAGGGGGCTGAAATGGCATTTCCTACTGGGCAAAACTGTTAACCTTCCGCACATAAAGAAACTAAACCTCTGCCAAAGGAGTGTGGACAGGGACTCTCCGAGACGCACTGTGCCCTGAAGGTGTAATTCTTGTGAGCAAGGAGATCCACACGGAGAGGAGCAGCAGCTCCCATTCTCCCTTCCCTACAAGGATCCCCTTTAGGCAGGGAAGGCAAAGGCCAGAGAGTGAGCAGTTCAGACTTTCGGAGGCACGGCCTCCACTGTGGTGCGGATCAGTCGTAGACATGACGTAAAGGTGGGAGTGAGGCTGGCTCTAACCACACTGTGTTCATGGGTATTGGAACCTGATTTCATATACTCTTTATGTGTCACAATTTATGGTCTTCTTCTTTTTCATTTTATTCAAACATTTAAAAACGGAAAAGCCATTCTCGGCTTGTGGTCTTTGCAAAACAGGAGATGGTTGAATTTTCCAATGGTTAAATTTTCACTTCTAACTTAAGACAGTGGGCCAAACAAATAAGCACTGCTTCTTGTCAATGGGTTTCCTAATTGCTCTTCAGGTCTTCTAGATGGAAACAGCAGTCCTGTCCCTAAACAGATTCCAGAAACCGCATGTTGTGCTGCAGAGACCCAGATAAAAGGACGTTACACATTCACTCTTTGTGACTGCTTTTTCATGGGGACCTGTGTGTTGTGCCTTGTCACTCTCCTCTATGGGGGGGGGGGCTAAAAATACCTGCATGCTTAAACTTGTTCTCATGTCCCCAGCACACAGAAAATATTCTCAAAAATAAAGTTCTGTGTGTTGGTCTTAGAAAATACGAAGAAAAGACAGGAGTGTGCGACCATTCTGCTGCCTGGCTCAGGGACAAAGGAGCTCCAAGAGATGGTAGGCACTGGTAGCACCAGGCAGCATAACTGAGTACTGTCTCTGTGGAGATGACTCAGAAATGTCTATTGAGCTTATAAATGTACATATATTTTGATCCAACCATCCCACGTCTAGGAAATTTTCACATAAATCTGTTATACCTGAAAAAGAAAAGAAAACATATTTATTTATTGTCTTTCTTTCTAATAGCAAGTAATAGGAAAAACCCGAATATACATTAGTAGGATAGTGTATAAACTATGACATACCTATCTGGTAGACTATTGTGCAACTCTACATATATAATGTGTGTATGTATGTATACTGTGAACACAGCTGATTCTCATTAGTTGTGGTGGTTATGTTCTATAAACTAAGTCACTGTGAACACTGAATTAGCAAGTACTGAATCATCGCTCCTATGGGAAGCACGGGATTAGTTTCCTGGAGCCTGTGGTCACATTTTCATCAATTAATCAATATATAACTAATGTATGTAACTAATCAATATGTGCATGTTTCTGTTTAAAGACACATTATTTAATATATTCAATGATTCTTTACATCAAACTCATGACCACAGGTGCTCTAATTCACGCCTGAACAAATTCATGTTTGTTTAACACATGGCCTTCCTGCCTAGGGCACACCAGAGCCCTCCTATGCCGAGGGACTGTGGACAATGTTCCCGCAGTACACCTGGGAGGAGGGTGCTCTAAACAGTGGAGCCACCTGCAGAAAGCATTGAAGTGTGAAGAGTATGGCGCTGAATCAACCGCAGAAAGGACACTTGTCTATATCATGGGCTGAAACCAGAGCACGGAGCATCTCCTCATTTGACCTCAACTGGAAACACATGAGTGGGATGACTCACGTGTATCACTGCTCCACAGACAACTGTGAACGATCACAAACATGTGTATGTATTGACTCAGAGTTACAAGCAAATTTTAGTAAGTAGACAAGTTTGCAAATACAGAATCCATGAGTAATGAGGCTTCAGAGCCACAGACACACACACACACACACACACACACACACGCACACACACACACACACACAACCTACATGGCCAGTGTATGTATCACTAGATGGGAAAAAACCAAGAGTCCAACAGTGTGCATGTTACTCCCTAATTTATGTAAAATACAGGTATAAAATTACTCAGGAAGGCTGATCCATTACCTCTGGCTTTACTCAGGGCAGTTGGAAAGCTGACTTTCCACTGAATTTTCCTCCTGTTCTGATCATGAAATGAATCCCTCCATAGTGACACAGCAACCCCAGTCCAGAGTAAACTAAGTCAATAGCCTCCAGACAACATCTGATATTTTTTCATCTGTAGCCATGGCCCTTTTCAAATGTATATTAACAATGCCTCTTTCCAAATAGTAACACACAGAAATCCCTGTGCTGAGGTGCTGTGGAATGTGGTGTGGTGCTATGACCCTCAGATTTTACCTAAGGGCTCCTAGCCATTGTTCCCTGGATGCCGATTTTCGGCAAATGATGACTTCTTTAAAATTTTAAGTCTTATTTTCCACTTGTGTTAACAGGCAAAAAAGGCACAATTATTACAAGATGCTGCCTAATGAGAAAAAAAAAGGCTAGGCATCTGGAGACCTCAAGAAGAAAGCAAAATTAACTGGGTTTGGAGAATAAATGGAGTTTGGACACTTAGGAGTTCACAGTGAGACCAGCCCCTCAGTTTATGATAAGAGGAATACTGGCTCTCAATGCTACAGAGAGAACTGTCTGTATTAGTTAAAGACAGTTCACCAAAGAAGATGTTACATATTTAAGGGAATAAAAAAGATAATCACTAATGCTCCTAACAAACCACTGGAGAATAGAAAAAGAAACGTGTGAAACTCCACTGCAATTATTAAGTTAAATTAGACTTTTGAAATTATATCTGACAAAAGCCAGTCTAGAGCGTCACCTCTTATGGGTTAGATGTTTGTGTCCCTCCAAAATCTACATAACTGAAGCCTTGTGCCCAGTGGTATGGTATTTGGAAGGAGGGTCTTTGGGAAGTAATTGGGCAATAAGGGTGAAGCTTTCAGAGGTGGGATTAATGTCCTTAGTAGAAGAACTCCTCCCTCCCTCTCTCTCTCTCTTCCCCCCCCCCTCTCTCTCTCTCTCTCTCTCTCTCTCTCTCTCTCTCTCCCCCTTCCCCCTCCCTTCCCTGGCTCTCTTCTCTCTCCCTCTGTTTCATTATCCCTCTCTCTCTCTCCTCTTTCCTCTCTCAGGTGAGGATAAAGCAAGAGTTCCAGCTGCACACGGAGAAGAGAACCCTACCAGGAAAAGAGTTGATGAGCACCTCCATCATAGACTCCCCCAAACTGTAGGAAATAAATGAGCTGTTTCCAAGCCACATGGGCTACACAACTTGCTATAACAAAGCAAGGTCACAACTTTGGTCACGTTCCGTGTGTACGACAATGCTGAGCCTCTCCTGAGCTTTGCGCTCCTGGAGAATAAACAGTTTAGAAATCCTCCATCCTTCCACATTTCTGGAAAGGGCTTTCCATGAAGACCAACCCCTACCACTGAGACGAAGAAAAGGTTCATGAACGACTGTTTCATTTACCTACAACAAGGCCAGACACATACCCTCCAAATTCTCATTCTTTGTCTCATAAATAATTCGCTGAATTATGTATGTGTTATAAAAAATGAACGCGGACAAAATACCCACTACCCTAACTGAAACCCCAGTACTCAGAATTGTCTCTTTTCCCCTAGCCCAAACTTGCCCCCTCCTGTCAGCATAAGCAAACACTGAAGCCTATGCAAGCGTTACAAAACAGAATCTCCACCTCACCAACACCAGCAGCAAGGAGAGAAACATTTCCCACTGAGCTCCTCTGTTACTGCACCTACCTCTGCACTCCCCACTGCTGTGCTTTCTCTGGCCAGGTATTTCTCCCTATGAAAGAAAGTCCTACTGTCCTCACTCTGGGGGACACCCAGAGATCACGTGGTGTGACTTTCACGGAAAATCTGTCCTGACCCATGTACAGTTTTATTTTTCATTGGACACATACTTTAAAAATATATTAGCCAGGGCCGAGGATTTAGCTCAGTGGTTCCACCACCTGCCTCCCAAACACAAGGTCCCGAGTTCCATCCCTGTTACAAAAAAAAATTAAAAAAAAAAAAAAAAAAAAAAAAAAAAAATGGCTGCAGGAGGGTGAGCTCAAGGCCAGCCTGACTACATTGTGAGACTCTGTTTAAAAAAACCAATTTAAACATATTTCAAACAATGTTTTATAATTATATCTATGAAAGTAATTTATTGCTTTGCCCCATGCATGTGACTGTTACTATCTATAAGGGACTCAGTTCCAAACAAGTTTAATGTTTTAATTGGGTTGTGGATTTGATTTCTTACTTTGAATATAAAAGAGTATTTTTATTGGTAATTCAAAAGACCTTTCTAAATAAGTATGGAACGCAAATCACTTCGAAAGGCACCCTGAAATTCTCTCACAAGGCCTCCCTATGTGCCTTCCTCATTCCTGCTGCAAAGGCTTCAAATACAGTTGGTCTCGCCTGGAACAAGTCCCACAGCTTTACCCACCAGACCTCTGCCTCGGGAAGCCGCTCTTCACTGCCCCAGCTCCCAGCAGACACCACTTCTCTGACCACCTGTTTCATTAACACCAGGGCAATGCCAATTAGCACTAACGGGTATTTAAATTGCTTTATGTATGTCTCTTCTCTCCTGCTACCTGATAAGCTCCAACTTTCCTTCTTTTCCTGTGTCCTGTACCCTATGTTTCTGTGTACTCTGTACACAGTCGAAGCTCAATTGATTAATTATGGCAGGCACCAGAGACCAGGGCAAAAAAAAATTTAAAAATTTAAAAAACCCTCAAAACAAAGAAGAAAACATCCCTGAGTTAACACTTTACATACCCTATGATTTCTCAGGGTAAAAACAGGAAGATTTATTTGAGCCCTCAACTTTGAAAGAATGTCAGGGCAGCAATTGTCCTCAATTACACTCAGAGCAAATAAGCCTTAGAAGTTCAAAGAAAAGTTGCAAATATAGCAGAGTCCAGGACAGGTACTTTAAATGCTGGTGAGTACTGGGCATGGTGACGCGGGCCTGTAATCCTGGGACGCAGGAGGCTGAGGCGAGATACTGTCCCAAAATCCCAGGCCAGCCTGGACATAATGAGTCCAAGGTCAGCTAATGCTGCAAGTACCAACCACACAGCATGTGCTGGTAAACAAATGAATTCACCGTGAATTCAGCAGTGGGTCACTTGGGAAAACAGAACATTTTGATAATGTAAATGTCACTGTCGTGCTGGTGCCTTTATCAACATTTCGATCTCAGCTCCTGTTTTTGCTCCCGACTTGCATGTCCTTCCAAGGCCGGACCATAAAACACGGGATATTACTCAGAAATAGGATCTTCGCAGTTGTAATTCATTAAGAAGAGGACACTGGCTTAGAGCGAGCCATAACTCCGGGAAGCTGACCTTGAGATACGCACCGGGAAGGAAGGCAAGTGGAGACAGTGGCTGAGGGGGGACCGATGTGGCTGCAAACCAAGGAAGTGCCCCGTCACCACCAGCAGGGAGAGCAGCGAGGGACCCCATGGACACCTGGCTTCAGACACGCACCTCCAGCGGGGTGAGAGCTCAGTCTTGTTTTACCTCCTAGCTTGCGGCTTTTTGTTACAGAAGCTGCAGGATGGCACGTGTGTGTTTCTGTCTTAAATTATGGACTAAGACTTAATGGACAGGTGCAAAATTAATCAATCCTCTTTTGCAATCCAGAGCTCATTGTTTAGTATGAGTTTTGATACACATGAGAAGGAATACTACTGCCACGTACAGCGGTACAGCCTGTGATCCTGGGACTCCTGAGGCTGAGGCAAGAGGAGTGAGCGAAGCGTGGAATATATCGTTTGACCGCCTCAGAAAACAAAGCAAATGCAAAAATTATGAGAGGCTTCAGGAAATTAACAGCTGCCTGTGAGCACTTCATGTTGCAGAAAAACATTGACTTCTGTCTCTTTTAAGTCAGGCCATGCTGACCCCACACTCAGAAGAGCCCTCCCATCCCTCCTCATGTGCCTCACCTATATCACTCCTTTGGGAATCAGCTCCCTGTCACTCTCTCCAGGAAACTGCGTCGCCCTCATCCCATGGGTGGACTGGGGGTCCCTCCCTGTGCCTGGGCACGTGTCCACAGGAGCATCGGCCACGTGGAGTTAAGATTCACGGTTTATACAGCCCACTTATCAGTGATACTGATTCTTGAGGTGGGGTCCATGTCCTCCAGCCCTCAGCAGAGGCTGATGATCTGTCCTGTAGAGAGATGTAGTGAAACTTGGCTGCAGTTTCCTGTCTTTCCAGCCATGTCCCTGTCACCTGCCAGCCAGGTGACCAGAGTCAAGTTTCTCAATCTGTGCTTGGGGTCCTCTCCCCACGGAGTGCAGGTAGTGTCTGTTCCCCTCATATGGTGTTTGCAAGGATGACCTGTTCTGATGCACAGAAGGCATTTGCAGTATGCAGAGAAGTACCTGGTACTGGCCAGCTATTCTTATACCTCGCCCAGAATAGCAGAGCTCTCTGGCTCTGGACCCCACCGTAACTTCAATGCCCAAGATGCTTGGAGACACTGGAAAAGCCAAAGGATAGGATTTAGGGGAGCAGGGTCTTAATCTGGGCCCTACCAATCTGGATAGGGCACTTACTCGGCCCTTCCTTTCACCTGGTGACAAGACTGTAGATCACACTGTTTTTCTCATCCTGGAATCCAAGATGGTCAGGGGCCTGCAAAAGTGATGCTAGGACTCTCAAGTGATGCTGAATATTTCAGAACTAAGGGGAAGCATATCAATATCCACAGCTATCCAGCTGTCCGTGCTACCCAAATGTCAAGTTCCTCCACTTTCAGAGGGAATTAGAACTCCATGGAAAAATACAATTTACCTAATAACAACTGGTAATTTTGATGGACAGTTAATTATGTCTTTCCAGAACAAAAAAAAAAAAACAAAACAAAACAGAATTAAACCAAATCACTTTTTACTTGACAGTGCTATTTCCCAAACAGATGACTTTGTTTTCAAAGCATGTGAGGCACACAGAAAAGAATAAAAGGGGTCAGTAGTGAAAACCTATGAGTTGCAATGCTCTAGATGATCTCTGAAATCCTCCTGGGCTCTAATGTTCCCAGGATCACTGAAAATTTCTCTAAGGCAATCAACTATAACAATTTATTTCACATTTAACTTTACTCTGTGACCTCAAGGGGAAAATGTCCTGTTCTGAAATTCGGGGGAGGCGTTGAAGATTCAAATGAAGATTATAAACAGTAGGGTATGGAACAGGGGAATTTTAAAAGGTGGATGAGCTATAACAGGAGACAGAAATGATTTGAAGCTTTTAAAGATGAAAATAACAGCACTGTCAACAACCAGGGTCAAAGGAGCTGAAGTAGAACGGCAACAATAGACCGTGGGTATAATGATAGGCAGCTGGCTTCAATTTAAGTGTTTCTGGAGCTGTGTAACCCTGAGGACTGGGGGTGCGGAAGGCAAAGGCAGGCGGTGGGCAACAGGAACAAGCTTTCTCTGCTGCCACAAGCCACCACACCCACATGAGTTGCCCAGGACAGAAGTGCAAGCTCTCCTTCACCAAGGAATGCTGGGATGCAAAACTGTCACAGCCCCTGGAAGCAGAGGATAGGCAGGAACAGAGAAGCAAGTAAATTAAAATATTATATCCTTCATAAATGCAGGGTGCTGGTGGAGAGAGTACTAGCAATAGAATACATGAAGAGGAAAGTACTGTGAAAACAAAGCTAAACAAACCAGAGTGATCTCCAGTGAACCTTATGATAGGCCTGTATGTTGGCAACTGTTACTCCCATTTTATAGCCCTACAGAGATAAACCGAGACCATCGAAGAGGAAAACCAGAGGCTGGTTATGGGAAGCTTGTGGTACCACGGAGTCAGCCACCATCCCATGTATTTGGAAGAGACACAGAGGCAAGAAGAGTGGAACAGCTTTGCAAGAGAAGACAGGTAGACTTCAGGTGTCCCCTGATAGCAAGCTGTTGGAAAAGAGAAGATGCAGCAGGGCTAATCAGAGCATGGCATCCTGTTACTGTTTGGAGGACATATTTGGCTTTCTCTGCTTGGTCTTGAATTGGAAATAGAGACAAAAATTAGGGCTGCTGTCATTAACCAGATTCCATCACATGCATATTCAGTCTCTCGGTGTTTTAGTGTAAATATGAACAAGACAAAGTTTGTTTTGTTCACTACTGACACCCACACCATCAGAGCCCCTGAGAAGGACTGGAGCTGGATCTGAGCTGTACTCAGTTCACCAGAATCCATAATGAAAACGGTGCATTCACCTGTGAGATCACACAATGTAATAAAAGCATCCATCACATCTTTCAGAAAGTGAGATTTTCTTGTTGCCTTTGCTGCTTACTGATTTTCATTCATTTTGTGTTACTAAGAGAAAAATGACTCAATAAATAAATAATTGGCAGATAAAAGTTTACAAAATCTGTGATACATAAGAAGAAAACGTTTCCAAAGAGGTCTTTGGTAAACAGTGCCTGCAAATGCTTCTTGCTCTCGAATCCAAACATCTTCCGCACCCCGTGCCATGTCCAGGGTTCTTGACAGGCACGGAACCCCAGAGGGCTGGACTGTAGTTCTCTCCTGAGTGGCAAAGACAATGCTGGTGAGTCTGCAAATCTGGCCCCGCTGGAGGCTCTGTGCTCCCTTTCGATCAGAGCTCAGCCGAGGAGGCCAGGTCTAGGTGCAACCTGCAGGACCAAACTGCGAGGGGACAGAAAATAATTTGGCTCCAAACAGCTAGTTTCCCAGTGGCTATGAACCCCGCTGGTCGTTACTATGATAAGGAGACACTAAATGGCTTTTGAATGACAGAATATCGGCATTATTGCTAGATGATGTCCAGGGATAAAAAACAAAACAAACTGTTAGACCTGCTAACAGACTGCCACCTAATAGAAGGCACGATTCTAGCGTGGCTGCAGGACTCTAAGATTACATAAAAGCCTGTTTCAGCTCACTGCCCTGTGGTTGAACAATGTTTGATGAAAATGCACCTGAGAAATTGCTATCCTCCTTCTCACGCCTGCTTCCTCCATCTGGTAAAAGCCATTCACACCCAACAACCCCGGTAAATGCCAACATTTCAGTAATACCTCCCCCGACTGGACCCCTTGGCACAACCCACTCGCCCCTGGCCTCCATAGATATTTGTGCAGACTGTTAATCAACATGTACATGATGGGAACCATAGTTATTTTTAATGCACTACGTTATGAGTTTCTTTAGGCAAGTCTGTGTCATTTACCTAGGGTTCTTCATTGTGTCACAGGAACAGTGCATCTTGTAAATATCATTTCATTGAATAGTCACAAAAGCCGCAAGAGAAAAGTGTGTTATAGCCTGACTGGGAAAACTGAGGTTCCAAGAAATTAATCATTCACCGGGCATGGTGGCGCACCCCTGTAATCCCAGCACTCGGGAGGCTGAGGCAGGAGGATCGCAGGGAGTTCAAAACCAGCCTGAGGTACATAGTGAGTTCCAGGGCAGTCTCAACTACATAGTGAGACCCTGTCTCAAAAA